>NW_003852552.1:2736775-2782557 GCF_000181295.1 Otolemur garnettii
CCACAATGCCTGGCTATTTTTTTTTTTTTTTTGGTTGCAGCCATCATTGTTGTTTGGCAGGCCCAGGGCTGGATTCAAACCCACCACCTTAGGTGTATGTGGCTGGTGCTTTAGCCACTTGAGCCACAGGTGCTGAGCCTCCTCAGGTAATCTTGCTTTATGATCAGGGAACCAAAAATGTTGCAGGAAGACATGGCCCTGCAGAGAGAAAGAGCAACCAAACACCATATTTAAGAGTAAAAAGGCTTTTATTTCAGCTGGTGGAATAAACAGCATAGAAGAATTAAAAAATGGCCAAACTCCCTGACTGGCTTGGTCTTTCCCTTTTTATCTCCAGTCAAAAAGTTCTAACCCACAAGTACCTTTCTCATTGGTCAGTTTGACTGAAGCAGGACAAGCTATTCAAGCCCCTACAGAACTAACTACAGGATTTCATAGAAGTGGAAATTTCCAGGTCCCAGGAAGTTAAGTCTACAAATTCCTAAGAGCTGAGTTACCCTGGAGAGGACCCTGTAGGTGTATTCTTGTGATCTCCTGGAGAAGATCTCGGTTCTCCTTGACCTCACCCCTCCCAGGTATCCTCTGTCACTTCAGCCTTCTCCTTTTTATCCCCAGACAAAAAGTTCTGGCCCACGGGTACCTTTCTCACTGGTCAGTTTGAATCAAGCTGGAGAAGCTGACTCCAGCTTGTAAAGAACTGCAGGCTTTTACAGAAGCAGAAGCAAGCATTGGTTTCCAGGTACCAGGAAGTTAAGTTTCTACAAATTCCTAAGAGCTGAGTCACTACAGGGAGGACCTTGTAGGTGTATCCTTGGGATCTCCTTGAGAAGACCTCTGTTCTATTAGATCTTACTTTTTCTGGGTATTCTACCTATTACATTGAAAATGGCTTGGTTTTCTTTTAACGTGTAGGATGCCAGATTTGAACCAAATTTTCCTTCAGTCTTATAAAGAGCAGTTTCTTCTATTTATTACTGGACAAAGAGGGTTTGGCCAACTCTCACTGTAAGCCAATATGCAGAGACAGGGATAGCAAACTTCTAGCAAACTTTGTCCAAAGGCCAGGATTCTGGTGGATAGTGAGCATAGCCTGTCCAAGCTACTGTTCTGTTCTTCCATTTCCAAAATTACACTTTTATACATAATGGTTCACAGTAAAGACCACAATAACATTTATTTATTTATTTTTATTGAGGATTCATTGAGAGTACAGAGAACCAGGTTACACTGATAATTTCCTTTATTTTAAATAATAATCAGAACAACTCAGTGACAATCCATTACGTTTTCCAGATCAAAAGTTAATTTTAATTTGTAAACTATTGAAGATGAACATCTCTACTGTGAGAGCTAAATTTACAAAACAATTAAGATTGAGAGACAGGAAATGAAGGTTACTTAGGACCTAAAACAACCAGGCCAGCTGTGTCATATTCTCTCTAGCCTGATATACCTCATCTTATTCTCGCTACATGTGCTTTCATATTCACATTTGGATTTTTCTACCTTTCATCTCACCCATATCCCCTTAATTTCTTCCTGCTTTCTCTGAAATGAGATGGCTTTGTTCTAGTAGTTAAACAACACTTCTGTTTCATTGTTCTAACAGTGCATTCCCAGTACTTTAAACGTATAGATCTCTCACAGCCCCGACAGCTTTACAAATAAAACAACTTTATATGTCTATGGTTTTTACTTTCCATTATTTATTTAAATGTTAATTTTAATCAAGAGTATTCTTTGCTTATTTTCTCCATTTTATTTGTGTATATACTCCTAACTCACTGCCACCTGACTGCTTTACTCATAACTTCATTGAAACTCCTCGGCCAATGGAAATGTGTAGAAACAGTAGAAATAACATTCAGAAAACATTGTTATAGGAAAAGGGTATTCTGTTTCTCTGTCTTTCTTCAAGATTATTTGAATGCTGGTCATGGATAGAATTCAAGCAGTTAGAATATGAAGTAAAGGCCATGTTTTAAGAATGATATAGTAGCACATGGAAGAAGCCTGTATTCCTGGTGACCTTGAGAAGCCACTCAAGCTGCACTGAACTGTCTGATTTTGGGAAAAGAATCAACTTCTTTTTGTTTAAATTACTCTTTCTTTAGATTTTCTGTCTCATTTACCAAACCTATTCATGATTTATTGAATAATTTTAACCATTCTTATGGCTTACAGTGAGAGAGGATAGTGGAGAGGGGCGAGGTCCTGGTGAACAGGTCTTCTCAGGGAGACCATGAGGATGCACCTCTCCATGGTGACTCAGCTCTTGGGAATTTATAGGCTTAACTTCCTGGAACTTGGAAATCTCCAAGTTCTGTGAAATCCTGTAGTTCTGTGGGGGGCTGGAGTAGCATCTCTCGTTTGATTCAAACTGGCCAATGGGAAGGGGACCTGTGGGGTGGAACTTTTTGACTGTCAATGAAAAGAGAAAGACCAAGCCAGTCAGAGAGCACGGCCATTTGGAAATCTTCTATGCCATAAGCTCCCCGCCTATGAATAAAGCCCTTCGTCTTATAACTATGGTGTTTGGGTGCTCTTTCTCCCCATTGGGCCTCATCTTCCTGCAAAAATAGTATTACTCACAAAACAATGACTCCCAGATCCACACCTCTGTCTTTCTTCTATTCTTCAGTTGACCCAGGATTTCCTGCTGAATTCACCCACATGTACACCCATGCACATCTCAAATTTGACATGTTTAAAGATGCTTAAACATGAAGTGATTGGGGGCCATGCGTAGTGGAAAAATCATGACAATGCAATCATAAGATGGGGACCAGAAATATCAATAAAATCACAGACTGCTGGTTAAGGCATCTTTATTTGTATTTCTTTCTAGGAAAAATACTAAAATAAATTTAAAAAGAGAAAAGCCTTCATTGTACTGTTATTCTCCACCTTATTTTATTGAAGAAAGCAGAGAAAACAAAGAAGCAAACAATCTCAGTGTAGCTCTTAGGAATTGTTCACAGAGACCTTTGCAGTAGCCTGCCAGGAAGATCTTGTCTTGGTATTATTGTTACTTTTTGATGAAAATACCTAAAAATTCATTCTCCTAGTTGAGCTGGAATCCATTAAATAAATTCAATAAATTAAATATTTTTTGAGAATGGTAAATCCTGAGGATAAAAATAAAAGGATACACATTTCCTGTCCTCAGGAACTAACACTCTCTGCCTCAGTTTAAAAATGCTTTCAAAGTCCGTTTTGTCACAAGAAGACACTGGCAGAATGTGATTATGCAAACCTACATATAACAGAATTTTGTGCTTTTGTATTCAGAGCCCTACAGTTTCAGAGCACTTACTATACCAATGACATGAAAACTCCTCTGATCCTTGAATTGTTATCTTTTCAGAAAGCCATTAATTTATAATGATATGAAAGCATCATTGAATTTAGGATTGTAGTATTGCTAGAGGGTTAGTAAAAATAGCAGCTCTGAATAAGTAGGGAAACTCTGGACTCATGTTACAAAAAATTACTTGTTATTGGTAGGGTAGAGTTCTGGATAAATTTTTAAGTAAAGTTAAATGTACCAGGAACAGTGGTTCTGAAGTTTTCAATCTAGTGATTTGTTAGATATTTAGGATTATCTGTAGAAATTAGCTATATATCTTGGATTAGCTGGGTAACTCCATCATGAGTTATAATAGATAATGTGTTTTGAGGTAGTGATGCCTTATTACCATCAATGTGCTTGAAGGATTATTTGTTACTTATGTCACTGTTAGAGGAAGAGGTCAGAGTCAAGAAGGAATTCAGGATTAGGAAGATCAAAGCAAACCATCAAATATAGGGAACTATTAGGTGTCAGACAATAAGCTCCAGATAAAACAGGAATGAGCATTGAAGAAATAATATCTATCATATACTGAGGCATTTTCCTACATTCTGAACATATTATCTCAACTTTTTAAAATTTCTTCTTCAAAATTTTATATCTGACAAAATTGGATTCAAGAATTTGAATAATTTGCCTAAATTTCATAACTAATAATTGGTGTTAGTGAGATGCAAACCTAAATCTGCCCAACACTAAATCCATTGCTCTTAACCAAGTATTTTGAACTGTCAAAAAGTTAAAAGCATGATCTGAACACAGATTAGAGATAGGCTGATGAACCTTACAAGGGTATAAGAGAGTAAAATCAGTTGGGGAAAGAGAAACACTATTCATACTTTAGGATTAAAGGATGGGATGATAGAGGAGAGGTCAATCAATTATGGGGAGTTTCTGAGGTAGTAAATATCTCTTCTGCCTTGACTTGAATGTTACATACATCTGCTAAGATTTTCTCTTTTTAGAGGTGTGGTTTGAGTCAATGTGATTTTGATACTATGATTGGTAGTTATTGCAAATAGAATTCTGGAGAACAGGAACAAAAAGAATCTTAGCCTGAATCAGAGAAATTTCAAGGTAACTCTATAGTAGTTACAGGTATTTTTTTAGTGAGTGGGGTGGGGAATCTTATCAAGTAATGATATAATGACAAGTTTTGTATTTTATGAAAGAATTGTTATAGTCATTAGTCAATTGAATAGCATTTCACCTTCATTATTAAATCTTTGTATGGATGGCATTACGTTCTATACCTTCCTATTTTCATCAGGCTCTCATTTTATTCCATATTTCTTTTGAAAAAGATGATGTTACAGTATCCATATTGTGCTATGGATCTGTACCTGGCCTCTTAGATATATTGTACTGATGTGAATGTCCAAAGATTATTTTGTTAATTACAGAATTGTTTGCATGTTTCAACATGTGTAAGTTGATGTAGGTACAGCATACATAGATATGTTTCCTTATGGGATTATCATTTCACAGTGTTCACCACTGCTCTCTATTGCATCTATCCCTAGAAACTTCTCTGCACTATTTATATTAACCACTTATTTAAATTTTATAGCAATGAGGCCAGGGGCAGTGTCCCAAGCCTTGTAATCCTTACACTTTAGGAGGCTGAGATGGGCAGATTGTTTGAAGCCAGGAGTAAAAGACCTGCTTAGGGAACAGTGAAACACCAAGTCTACAAAAAATTAAAAAGAGAAGGCTGGGCATGGAGGCACAAGCCCATAGTCCTAGCTACTTAGGAGCCTGAGGCAGGAAGATTGCTGGACTCCAAGAGTTTGAGGTTTCAATAATGTATGATACTGCTGTAGTCTGGCCCTGGCCTCAGAGCAAGGCCCTTTCTTTTTTTTTCTTTTATTAAATGATAGCTGTATACATTAATGCAAACATGGGGTACAGTGTAGTGTTTCATATATAGTTTGAAATATTTTCATCAAACTGGTTAACATAGACTTTGTGTCATTTACTTAGTTATTGTGTTAAAACATTTATACTCTAGTTTGCCTGTGCCTCAAGAGCAGGGCGTTGGCCCCATATGCCAGAGGTGGTGGATTCAAGCCCACCCCCAGCCAAAAACTGCAAGGCCTTTTCTTAAAGAAAAATAAATAAACATTACAACAATTTTGTTATCACCTGGTTTTTAAATCTAAGGAACTTTATGTTTTTGTTTATTTCTTGAATTCCTGGTGGTTTACACTTCTAAACATACCCCTAGATTTCTTAGAGAAAGATAATTTTGCTAGTGGTGATCACTATCAATATGTCCTTGCAACTAGGTTATAAACATCATAGTACATTGTCAATTCCTGTTGTCCAGGCACTGTGTCAAGAATACAATGATGAACAAAACAGAGTGGCTCTATCATAATTCTTTTTATCCTTTTGTAGCTCAAAGTCAATGCTCAGTGAACCCTACCTAAGTAATAATTGATTGTGTTGAACTGGAGGTTCACATGATCTTCTATTCATATGAGAGCAAATATAGTGAGAATAAGATAGAGTCAGTCAGGCTAGGGCTGGTACGACATAGCTGGTCTGGTTGGTATAGATTTTATGTGACTTTCACCTCATGTCTTCCATCCTTGTTGTTTTATAAATTCATCTTTAACTTAAAAGTGTATATCTTGAGTAGTTTAGGGCAAATGAATTAAGAGATTAACTTAACTGATTAAATTAGAAATGTTGTTTATGGACATGGGTTGGGCTGATTATTGTTTATTATGGGTCATGGGTTATGCTGATTATTGTTCAAGATAAGGGTTAATTATTATTGTTTAAGATAAGGGTTAATATGATTTTTGCTTCAGATTTTTATGTATAAAGCTGTCAAGTTGGAAATGGATGGGCAGAATAGTCCTGGAGAGGCTACTCTCACTGTTATCCAGAATTGCTGGCCTTCTAATAATAAAGCTTGTTGGAGCTAATCCACATCTCTACATTTGGCTGACAGTGACAGGCAGCTGGACCCTCTTAGTCTGGTAAGATTTCTGGTGACCATAAAGGGAGTCTAGACTGCTCTGGTAAGTTCTGCACTATTGAAGCCTAGCAGTAGTCTGAACAGGTGGGTCTGGGGATCTAGCACTCAAACACTCCTAGCATTGCTGCCAAGAAATTTTTCCTGGGAGTTTTTGGGTTCTGCTGTCTTGCACCTTCCATCACCATCACTAAGGTCCACTTGCTTTATTTTGTTTGCACACTGAGCTGAAAACTGAGTGCTTTCACTCTCTCTTGATTTTCTGATTTCTGACTGTGGTTATTCAAAACATGGGAGTTCAGCTTTCAATCTGAAATAACAGCCCATTGGGGGATTGGTCTCAGCATGGCTACCTGCCTATGACTAGAAAGGCAATGAAATTTTATTGTAACATGACTTGGCCAATGTGTCATCTTGACTGCTGATAAAACTGGCCTTTGAGTGGATCCATAAATTTTTATACCTTCCTACAGTTAGAGCTGTTTTGTCCAAGATCAGGGAAATGAGGTGAAATCCCATATGTACAAGCCTTGATGACCTTACATAAGGATGCTAGTTCTAAGGATAACCTGCTTAAGATACAAAGGGAAGCAAAACAAAAAACTAAGAAAAGCAAGGGGAATAATCAAAAGATTGCATATAATGATGATGCTAATGTTCATGTTGAGATGGTTGTTTTATAGGAGCATGTCATTTCTGCTTTCAGCAGAATTAGGACACCAAGTACCCTGGCACCAGATAAGGAGGAACCTGTTACTCCTTATTCTGCTGAAGAAGGTTTAGAAGTGATCTCTTTATCTCACACATGGCAGAGAAATAGATTGGATAAGGAGATCCACGTATGTAAGGCAGGGCAATACCCTCTTTCCCAAATGCCAATAGTAATAAATCAACAGGGCCTGCCTGCTGGATACTCTTAGATACATATACTCTTCTCTACTTCTAATATGTTAAATTGGAAAAATGCCAACATCCCTTATTGTTCATATATTGTCAAAGTGACTTTTTTTTTTTTGCTACTCACCATCTCAGTTGGACTGATATACAGACTTTTAAAAACATAATCCTTACCATTGATGAGAAGCAGGTGGTACTGGATAAGGCACAAGAGGAAGATCCTGACTCTATTCCACAAATTGAAATAATACACCGTCATCAGGTGCTTCTATTCTATTGATAAAGGCAGACTGGATTATCTGAATAACAGGTGGTTGCCTTTCCTCAGTAATAGTGAAATATGTCTTTTCATAGGATTACAGAAAGGGCTTTCCAAGCAAAAGATTCTTAACACGGTACAAAGCCATGCAGCAAAATGCAACTGAGGATTCATTTGAATTCCTGAAGAGAGTGTATGATGCCTACCATAAATACATGGGCATGGATTCACAGGCTCCTGAAAATCAATGAATGGTAAATGTGACTTTTATTTCCCAAAGCACTTCTGACATATGGAAGAAATTACACAGGCTGTATATGGAAATATAGGAATGAACCCCTCTCAGTTGGTAGATATTGCTTTTGGGGTTTTCAACAACTGAGATTATAAAAAGGCTCAAGTTACTCTTATTTTTCTTGAGACCACTTATGGTAAAAGGGGAATGATTCCTGGGAACAAGACCCAGGTGCAAAGATCAGCCCTGTTTAAGTATAACCAGTGTCCCTGTTGTAAGAAGGTGGGAATTGTAAAAATTAGTGGTCTGAGAAGAAGGCTGAGGAGTCAGGTTGCAAACCCAACCATCACATGTTTGAATTGCCTAGTTCTGAAGATGACTGTGTAATAACCAAGCCCTGAGCCCTTGATCCCCTCCCTAAGACCAGTGGGGAAAAAAGCCCCCTAACCTTGAAAAGTAAACTTCTCCTAAGCCTTTTAGTTCCAGCTCTCTCAAGGGTAGAGAAACAGCCTGAAATTAAGGAAGTATGCAGGAAGGGGTTAAAGAGGGGAGGGGTGGATTCCAAATAAAGCCTCAGGTGAAAAGGTCCCCAGTTGTTCTTGGAAACTTACCTAACACTTGTTTTGTACCCCTTGAACTATGTGACCCACCCCCATATTATGATCATGAAGTAATGTACTTGTGAGTACCCCCACCCAGAGTTGTGTAAACCTTTATGATGTAGCCTTATGTTGTGACCCCTGAGCTGTATTGAATTGTGCTAAGCGCTATGATTGGCTTCTGTATTGCGCTAGCTTGCTGACAATGCATGAATAATGGTATAAAAAGGCTTCTCTGGGGTCCATCCTTCTCTCTCATCTGCCATTTCATTTCATTGGGGACCCCAGTGAGACTAGGACCCCCCACTTGGGCCCACTGCTGGCCTATGGCTCCAGGGAAGGCCTTGGAGAGTTCCTTCTCCACCTCAGAGCTCTCAGACGAGTGAGAGTTTAGAGGCCCAAGTTCCTAAACTGCTCAATTCGGTAAGTTTTGATTTGTAGACTCTGTGAATCTGTGGACTCTTTGGATCTCTAGAGAATCTGTGGGAGTACAATAGGCTAAGCTGGACATGGCCTATGATGCCTGTTCCCAGGGGCATGGGAGAGACATCTTCCTGTCCCCCAAGTAATCTGTGGTAATCTTGATGGCTGCAGTCTCCAGAAGGCTGCAAGAATCTGTGGTAATCTGTGGTATTTTGAGATTTGAGGTTTTGATGTTTTGCCGACCTGTAACCTTGGTGCCTGCAGTCTCCAGAAATCTGTAAGATTTAAAGTATGGAGTTGCTCTTGGTTTGAAGTATTTTGAGAGTTTTGCATACTTTATGTTTTGTATGTCTTATGTCCTGTTTCTGAGTGAGTGAGTGAAAGTGTGAGTGAAAGAGTTTATATGTGGTTCCAAAGCTGTGGCTATGGAATCCGATTGGGCCCCAACACACAGGCAGGTCAGAGGTGTGGTTGTCCTGGTGGGAGGTGGGGCTGCTGCCGATGGAGGTGTGGCTGCAGGTCCTCTAGCTACACACTTTCTTTGGTGGCATGGGGCATATTCCCTCCCCCTGTGATTCCCTGCTTTTACTAGAGTTACAGTTTCAGTGCAGCTTTGCCACAGGCCATGAGATGTCCAGCTCTAGCTAGAACCTCCAAACACTCTGGGTTTTGCAGGGAGTAGGCTTCCAGACCACCAGGAGAGGTGGGAAGGGTAGACTGGGAGTTCAGGAAGACAGAACAAATATTTGTTTGACTTTTATTCCAGGCAAGACACAGCCCTGACTTACAGCAGGAACTCTCTGGAGAAGGAGTCACGGCCTTTAGCCACTCTCTCCCGTGGGGTGAAACAAGAGGTCTCCTGTTCATAGCTGGCTTGTAGAGCACACACAACAAGCCACTCTCTTGGTGGGAGGAGGGGATGGAAACTTATCCTGTTTGGGGTGGGTTTTGTACTGATACTAGTTTCCTTGGAGTCCCAGCTTGCCTCAGCAGGAATGACATGCCCTTCTCACTCTTCTCTCTCAGCTCAGCTCCCGACTTTCAGCTTTATTAGGTTGGTTCTGGACATTATTTCTCCCTCTAGACAGGAGCTTCTGTTGAATGCTGGTTCCAGTCTGCCATCTTGGCTCCTCCTCCCAGGTAAATTTCTGAAAATGGGAGGGGTCCTGTGATATAGCATTTTTTAGGGTGAGTAACCTATGCTTTTTAGTTTTTTGAATGATTTTTCATTGATTGCATTTGTTAGGTAAAGTTCCTCTTATAATTGTGTCCTGCCCCCAAAAGGTATGTCACAAACTGTGACACCCCCGAGGCCCTGCCCCTCCCTCTCTAATCTCTCTGTTCCCCAACCCCCACTGTGGACTAAGTCATTAATTCTTATATTAGAATTGAGTACATAGGATTCTTGTTTTTCCATTTTTGTGATGTTTTACTAAGAATAATGTGTTCCACTTCCATCCAGGTTAATACAAAAGATGTAAAGTCTCCATCTTTTTTTATGGCTTAATAGTATTCCATCATATACGTATATCACATATGTTAATCCATTCCTGGGTTGGTGGGCATTTGGGCTGTTTCCATATTTTGGTGATTGTAAATTGAGGTTCGATAAACAGTTTAGTGCAGGAGTCCTTATGGCAAAAGGATTTTTTTTCTTCTGAGTAGATGCCCAGTAATGGATTTGCAGATTAAATGGGAGGTCTAGTTTGAGTTCTTTGAGGGTTCTCCATACTTCCTTCCAAAAAGGTTGTATTAGTTTGCAGTCCCACCAGCAGTGTAAGTGTTCCCTTCTCTCCACATCCACACCAGCATCTGTAGTTTTGAGATTTTGTAATATGGGCCATTCTCACTGGGGTTAGATGATATCTCAGGGTGGTTTTAATTTGCATTTCTCTAATAATTAGAGATGATGAGCATTTTTTCATACGTTAGCCATTTGTCTCTCTTCTTCAGAAAAGGTTCTATTCATCTCTCTTGCCCATTGATATAATGGATTGTTGGCTTTTTTCATATTGATTAATTTGAGTTCTTGGTAGATCCTGATTATCAAGCTTTTGTTCAATCCAAGTATGCAAATATCCTTTCCCATTGTGTAGGTTGTCTATTTGCTTTGGTTGTTATCATCTTATCAGTACAGAAGCTTTTAAAATCTCATTTATTTATTTTTGTTGTTGCAACTGCCATGGAAGTCTTTTTCATAAAGTCTATCCCCAGGACAATAACTTCATGTGTTTTTCCCATGCTTTCCTTGGGGATTTTTATCATTTTGTGCCTTAAATTTAGGTCTTTTATCTATCTTGAACCAATTTTTGTGAGTGGAGAAAGGTGTAGGTCCAGTTTCAGTCTTTTACATGGGTATATCTAGTTCTCTCAGAACTATTTAATGAGTAGGAATTCTTTCCCCTAGTGTATGTTCTTGTTTGTTTTATCAAAGATTAGGTTGCTATAAGTTTTTAGTTTCATCTCATGATTTTCTGTTCAGTTCCAAATGTCTATGTCTCTATTTTTGTGCCAATACCTTGCTGTTTTGATCACTATGACTTTGTAGTACAGCCTAAAGTCTGGTAGGGTGATACCCCTGGCTTTATTTTTATTGTTAAGAACTCCCTAAACCCTTAGCTATATGGGTTTTTGTCAGTTCTATACAATGTACAGAATTATTTTTTCCAAGTCTTAAAAGTATGATGTTGGTATTTCAATAGGGATGGCATTGAAACTGTAGCTTGCTTTGGGAAGTATATACATTTTAACAATGTTGATTCTTCCCAGCCATGAGAATGGTATGTGCTTCAATTTGTTAATATCTTCTACTATTTCTTTTCATAGGGTTTAGTAATTTTCTTTACAGAGGCCCTTAGCCTCTTTTGTTAGGTATATTCCTAGATATTTTATTTTCTGTGAAGCTACTGTGCAGGGAATTGTGTCCTTGATTAGTTTCTCATCTTGACTGTTATTGGCATATACAAAGGCTACTGACTTGTGGACACTAATTTTATATCTTGAGACATTACTATATTTTTTGATCACTTCCAGGAGTCTCATGGTTGAGTCTTTAGGGTTCTCTAAGATTATATCATCAGCAAAGAGGGACAGCTTGGCCTCCTCTGCTTCCATTGTGATGTCCTTTATTTCCTTCTCTTGCCTGATTGTATTGGCTAGAACTTCCAGCACTGTGTTAATTAGCAGTGACGATAGAGGACAACCTTGTCTGGTTCCAGTTCTAAGTAGAAAAGTTTTCAGTTTTAGTCCATTTAGTAAACTATTAACTGTGGATTTGTCATAGATAGCTATGATCAGTTTAAGAAATGTGCCATCTATGCCTATACTCTTCAGTGTTGTAATTGGAAATGAATGCTGGACTTTATCAAATGCTTTTTCTGCATCTATTGAGAGGATCATACAGTCTTTGTTTCTGTTGATATGGTGGATTACATTTATGGCCTTATGTATTGTGTTTCCCTGAAAATAAGACACTGTCTTATATTTATATTTTCTCAAGAAGACACACTAGGGCTTATTTTCAGGGGATGTCTTATTTTTATTAAGTATAATACAGCAATCTACATTTATTCAAATACAGTTAAGTCATCTTCTTCTGGAACCTCACAGGGGAGCTGACCTTGTTGGTGGGGCTGGCGCTAGCGATGCATGAACTCCTTTCCTCTAGCCATTTGCATGTGCATGATAGGATGCCTGTGACTATGGTTACCACATGTGCACCGTGCAAGTGCAAACAACTTGGAGAAAGGAGCTGTGGCAGATAAAAGGTATTCTAGTCTTCCTTACTGCTCTGCACCAAAATGCACTATGTATCTGCATAGCCATGCACATCACTAGGTCTTATCATCGGAGTAGGGCTTATATTTAACAAATGCATAGAAATCTTGCTTTGGGTTATTTTGGGGATAGGTCTTATTTTGGGGGAAACACAATATGTTAAACCAGCCTTGCATCCTGGAATGAAATTGAAATCTACTTGTTCATGGTATATGACTTTTTTTTTTTTTTTAGATAAAGCCTCAAGCTATCCCCCTGGGTAGAGTGCCGTGGCATCACAGCTCACAGCAACCTCCAACTCCTGGGCTGAAGCAAGTCTCCTGCCTCAGCCTCCCAAGTACTGGGGCCACAGGTGCCTGCCACAATCTTGGCTATTTTTTGGTTGCAGTTGTCATTGTTGTTATGGCAGGCCCAGGCTGGATTTGAACCCGCCACCTTAGGTGTATGTGGCTGGAGCCTTAGCCACTTGAACCACAGGTGTGAAGTCGGTATATGACTTTTTAAATCATAAGCTGTAATCTATTGGCTAGGATTTTGTTGAGAATTATTTGCACCTATATTCCTTAGTGAAATTGGTCTGAATTTCTCCTTTTTAGTTGGATCTTTTCCTGCTTTTGGGATCAGGGTAATGTTGCTTTATAAAACGTGTTGGGGAAGAGTTCTTTCTCCTTAATTTTTTGGAATAATTTCTGCAGTATGGGAATAAGCTCTTCTTTGAAGGTTTGAGAGAATTCTGGTCTGAAGCCATCTGGACCAGGGCATTTTTTTTTTATTGGCAGATTTTTTATTGTTTCTTTGTTCTCAGTACTTGAAATTGGTCTATTCAGGAGATCTATTTGTTCCTGGCTAATTCTAGGGAGAGGATGTGATTCAAAATATTGATCCATTTCCTTTACATTGTCAAATTTCTGGACATAGAGTTTCTGGTAGTATTCAGAGATAATCTCTTTTATCTCTGTGGTATCAGTTGTTATTTCCCCTTTATCATTTCTTATTGAGGCTACTAGAGATTTTACTTTTTTATTTCTAGTTAATATGGTCAAATGTTTATCTATTTTATTTATTTTTTCAAAAGACCAACTCCATATTTCACTAATTTTCTGAATGATTCTTTTGTTTTCAATTTCATTAGTCTCTGATTTAATTTTGGATATTTCTTTTCTTCTGCTGGGATAAGACTTAGATTATTCTTCTATTTCCAATTCCATAAGATAGCTTGTGAATTTGTTGATGCTTTCTCTTTCTGTTTTTCAGATACAGGCATCTAAAGCAGTAAATTTTCCTCTCAGGTCTCCTTTTGCTGCATCCAACAAATGTAGGCTGTGTCTTCACTTTTGTTAATCACACGGAAGTTAATTATTTCTTCTTTTATTTCCTTCTCTACCCAACTGTCATTCAGGATAAGGTTGTTTAATTTCCATGCCTTTGTGTGGGGTTGAACATTTTTGCTGGAGTTGAGTTCCACCTTTAATGCCCGTGGACTAAGAAGATACAAGGTAAAATTTCAATTATTTTGATTCTGTTGAGGTTTGTTTTGTATTTAAGATATGATCAATTTTGGAGACTGTTTGATGGGCTGATGAGAAGAACATATATTCTTTAGCTTTGGGATGGAGTATTCTATATAGGTCTGTCAAGAACAGTTGTTGTATGGTTGCAATTAAGTCCCTTGTATTTTTGTTTGGTTTCTGTTTAGAAGATGTTTCTAATTCCGTAAGAGGAGTGTCAAAGTCCCCTGCAATTATGGTGTTATGGGATAGCATATTGCTCAGACTAACTAAAGTCTGTTTCAGAAATCTGAAAGCATTTAAGTTGGGTGCATAAATATTTAGAATTGAAATGTCTTCTTGTTGTATTTTTCCCTTGACCAATATGAAGTGTCCATCATTGTCTTTTTTTATCGTATTTGCTTTAAATCTACTTGTATCTGAAAATAAAATTGCAACCTCTCTTTTCTTCTAAATTCCATTTGCTTGAAAAATTGTCTTCCATCCCTTAACTCTGAGTTTTAATTTGTCCTTTTAGGCTAAGTGTGTTTCCTACAGACAGTAAATGGTTAGCTTGTGTGTTTTTATCAAGTCAGCCAGTCTATGCCTCTTCAGTGGGGAATTCAATCCGTTAACATTTCTTGAGAGAATTGACGTGTGGTTGCATTCTAGTCATCTTATTTTGTGAACATCCACTGCTTAGTTTTATCTTTTGCATCACTGTGGAACCTAGGTTTTGTCCTTTAGTTTCTGGGTGCTTACTTTTCTTGTGATCCATTGTGATGGTTAATGTATAGTACATGTCCAAGTATTTTCTGTAAAGCCTGTTGTGGCAAACTTTCTCAAAGTTTGCATATCAACAAAAAATTTGATTTTTCCATCAATTTTAAATCTTAGCATGATATAGAATTCAGGGATAGAAATTGTTTTGTTTAAGTAGTTAAAGGGTGATGACCATTGTTCTCTGGCTTGAAAAGTTTCATTTGAGAAGTTTGCAGTTACCCTAATAGGTTTACCCATGTAGGTCAATTAGCATTTCCTCCTTGTGGCCTCCAGAATCTTTTCTTTTATCTTGACTTTGGACAGGTTCATCATAGTGTGTCTTGGAGAAGCTTGATTTGAGTTGAAATGACCTGGGGTCCGATATGAAAGGAGTGTGTCAGAATTCTTGGTGATATTTGAGAAATTTTCATTTACAATGTTCTCCAATATGACTTCGATTCCTCTGGGGCATGCTTCTTCCCCTTCTGGGATACCTGTAACTCATATATTTGAATGCTTCATGAAGTCCTATAATTCTGTCACTGAGCATTCTGCTCTCTCTGTCTGTTTTTCTCTGAATCTTTAAGTATCTGAGCTAACTCAAGAGATTTGTCCTCTACCTCTGAGATTCTTTCTTCTACATGGTCTAATCTGTTAGTGATACTTTCTATTGCATCCTTAAGTTTCCTAATTGAGTGCTTTGTTTCCTTTAGCTCTGTTATATACTTTCTATATTCTTCATTTCATTCATCTCTTATTTGATTATGTTTTTGGATTTCCTTTTGATTATTTTCCACTTTGTCAGCAATTTCCTTCATTGTTTTTGTCATTCATATTTTATACTCCCCTTCTGTGATTTCTACATTTCTTTATGGGTGTAATCCTCTGTATCCACTACCCTATAGTCCCTTTGAGGGCTTCCTCTGGTCTGGCTCTTCATGTTGCCTGGATTTTTCTGCTGTGTCTTCCTCATGAGTATTTTCTTTGTTTATTTCCTTGTCCTAATTTTCCTCTCGCTTCCTCTTGCTCTTTAAGTTACCATGCCTCTGACCTAAGGTGTAGATGTATCCTTTTAGTACAGGACTAAGAGAATGAGACAATTGAAGAGCAAGAAGGTAAAAAAGACTTTTTAAAAGAAGGAAAGAAGAGAAAGGAAAGTGAGTGAGTAAAATGGAAGATTGACAAAAGAAGAGAGGCACAAAAAAGGGGAGACAGGACAAAGAGAGGTATACAGTAGGGTACTTTGACCTACACCTTAAAACTCCCACCCTCTGAGGGTGCTGAGTTGGATGGTTCCTTTGAGGTTTGCAGCTCTTTGCCAGCCTGGGAAGACATAGTACCCCACCTCCACCAAATAGAGAAGAAAAACAAAAATACCATAAATCAATCAAACAAACAAAAAGCCTTGCAGGATAAAATTGGGGGAAAAATAACAGGGGCAGAAAAACTAGGAAAATTGAAGCTCTTATAATTAATGAAGGCAACAATGAAAAATTATATTTAAACTAGAAAAATGAAGGAAAAAAGAAAAAGAAAAATCCAGGGGGAAAAGTTGAAATAAACAGAAACAAAAACAAAGATATATATACATATATATATATATATCTTGCTGCCTGGGTAACAGGTGATCTTCTGGGGTTTTAGATGCTAATCATAATGCTGATATAGCTGTGTAAGATGGAGACTGGAGGCCTCTACTTGCCCTCTAACCAAGTAGTGTTGAGCACCTGATTTTCTCCTCTCTACTTAAAAGACACTTTAAACTGAGAACCTTGGCTAAGCAGACACTTTCTCAGGAAAGCATGTGTTGCTAGGATCTCTCCTGATATGGCTGCCCACTTATCAAGCCTGCCATACTGGCCTCACCTCTACTGCCCTGACAGCCAAGGCTGAAAGGCAGATCTCTGACTGCTGAACAATGAAATCCCCTATCTTCCCTGTCCTGGCCTCTGGGTGCTGTTGAAAGTAAGTGATCACTCACCTAAGGTCTCCCAGCATGGGCCTTGCTCTGGGACCCTTCAGGTGGAACCTGCAGAAGCCTCCAATGGCTGTGCTAGGCCCATTGCCAAAGAATGAAAGGCCTTTTCTCACCCAGTAGCTAAGTCCTGGACTCTGGAGACTCCTAAAAGTCACTTGCACACTCGCCCAAGGTCTCCAAAGTTAGCTCAAACAAGTGCCCAAGTCAAAAAAAAGAAAACATGCAGGAAACGCCATCCCTGCCTGCAATCTTGCTATTGCTGTAGTTACAGCCGTGCCACTTCTCCACCACTTTTGTCTTCCTTCTGGGGTCCATAAATCTCTCGCTTTGTCCCTACATCCCCAAAGGGATTTCTCTGGGCAAAGGCTGCAAGCCAGATATACCCAGAGTCTTTGCTCTCCAATCTCACTGTACCCAGGTTTTTTTTTTTCTTTTTTTGAGACAGAGTTTCAAGTTGTCACCCTTGGTAGAGTGCTGTGGCAGCACTGCTCAACCTGAAACTCTTGGGCTCAAGTGACTCTCCTGCCTCAGTTTTTTTTTTTTTTTCACATTTAGTGGAGATGGAGTCTCACTCTTGCTCATGCTGGTCTCGAATTAGTGAGCTCGAGCCATCCACCTGCCTCAGCCTCCTAGAGTGCTAGGAAGGGCTACTTTCTTTTGCATCCCAGTGTCCCCCTAGTTCCAGGAAGTATTTGCCTTTGAATAGCAAGATCCAGATACCATTAAGAAGGACAATTATGCTGGGCATTGCTTTCCTATGGCTTTAAAAATACATCCACTATTTTGGGGGAAGCTCTGGCACAGGATTTGTTAGACCTAAAATTAGAAAATGGAAAAATTCTCTGGTACATAGATGACTTGCTCGTCACTAGACAGCAGTTTCAGGACTGCTTGCATAATGTCATCTAGACACTTAAATCACTTGGCAAAGTGCAATTACAAGGTGTCTAAGGGAAAAACCCAAATTGCAAACAGAAAGTAGAATGCTTAGGGTTTCTATCTGAGTCTGGGAAGCTCAGCTTGCTTGGAAGCAAGAAAGTGTAGAGGATGCCAAGAGCCAGACGATCTCTGAGCAAGATGATTTATAGCTGGGGGTTGGACTCTCAGGTGATTCACCCACAGGAGCTCCTTATGAAGAAAGAGCCCATGCCTTCAGTATGCAGTCATTGTTAATTACTCCCCTCACCTGTATTGTTCTGTCTCAATAAAAGGCTAGTGCGGAAATTGCTCAGGGCTACCCTGCAAAGAAGGGCTAGCCTGCCTCCCTCAAGCATGCACTACTAATCTGCATCATGCCTGGTTCCTTCCTGTGGTGATCGAGACCAGGGCCATGGGGGCCCGACGGGTTGCAACATTGGGCATAAGTCAACAGGATGTAGCAGGACACAACAGGACACCAGGGACATGGACCAAAGGGGAAAGTGACACCTGGAAGTAGGTGAAGCCTTTGGTAGACAGTGTGAAGAAGTCCAAAGGGAAACTTTGCTCAGGGCAAGTGGGACCTTATGGCCAATCTAGAAGTAAGAGAACCTTGCATGAAATAAGTGAGGTGTTTTTTAACTTCTTTTATTTCAAACCATTCTCGGAAAAATGATATAATTCAATTCTTTGCCAGGGGAGCCCTCTGCCAGCTTGGTTAGACCTGTGGTGCCTGAGCATAAAACTGAGGAAATTAAACCAGACCAATGGATGATGATGGAGAATAATTAGACTAAGAGTTAAACCACCTTTGTGCTAGGGAAGTCCATTTGAAAAAAGAGCCTGGAATCAATTAGCAAAGATTCTGCTGGAAAAGCAGTTTAAGCAGGAAAAACTCCGCTACTGAGGAATTGTGAAGTGTGGTACCCCTGAAGGATCATGAGTAACAGCCTTTGAGAGGAACTGTGAAGGGCGGAACCATTAGTCTACAAGTAACAGTCTTTTGAGATCTATGAAGGGTGGATTTAGGACCACGAGTAGCAAAACCTTTGGAATAGCAAGAGAAAAATCTTTGCTTGCAAAGATTGCAAGGAAAGAGTTATCTTTTGTTCATCTGTTGAGTAAATATCAAAGGAAAGTTTGTATAGTTAAAGAAATGGTTTCATAGTAGGGCTGAGTACATTGGATACGTTTTCTTCCATTCTTGAGATACTTTGTTAAGAAGAATATTTTCCAGCTCCATCCATGTAAACATGAATGAGGTAAAGTCTCCATCTTTCTTCATGGCTGCATAGTATTCCATGGTGTACATATGCCACAATTTATTGATCCATTCATGGATTGAGGGGGATTTGGGCTTCCTCCATGACCTAACAATTATGAATTGGGCTGTAATGAACATTCTGATACAAATATCTTTATTGTACTGTGATTTTCGGTCATCTGGATATATACCTAATAGAGGAATTATAGGATCAAATGGCAGTTCTATTTTTAGTTCTCTAAGGGTTCTCCAGATGTCTTTCCAAAAGGAACATATTAGTTTGCAATCCCACCAGCAGTGTAGAAGTGTTCCCTTTTCTCCACAACCACACTAGCATCTGTGATTTTGTGATATGGGCTAATCTTACTGGAGTTAGATGATATGATTCTTCTTAGCAAAGTAACTCAAGAATGGAAGAAAAAGTATCCAACGTATTCAACCCTACTATGAAACTAATTTGTAGCTTTTATAGGAAAGCTATAACCCAATTTAAGCCCAGGAATATGGGGAGAGGGGAGGGTGGGTGGAGGGAGGGTGTTTGGTGGATCATGCCTATGTGTCATCCTATAAGGGTACATGTGAATCTCTCTAAATGTATAATATAAATGTCTTAACACAATAACTAAGAAAAAGACATGAAGGCTATGTTAACCAGTTGGATGAAAGTATTTCAAATTATGTATAGAAACAGTACACTGTACCCCATGATAGTATTACTGTACACTCCTATGATTTAATAAAAAAAAAAGAAATGGTAAATTCTCTCAGCTGAGATTTTCTTGGTTTGTTTTCTCAACTTAAAAAGAACTTTGAAAGAATTAGCATTACAATCACGGTTTTTCCCTAGCAGCAGTTAATAGTTTAAATTCCTAGAATTTGGAACTTTGTCAATTGCCATACTTTGCCTAGCAAGAAAAGGGTTAGATAACAGGAAGAACTGCCCTTACCCCATTAAAAATTATGTTGTTTGTATATAAAAAGGAGGGGAAAGGTAGCAGGCCATATAGCTTAATAGTCATAAGTATATGCTCATTAGAGTTCTTTTTACTCTCAGTCAGAATGGAAGCCTGGCTATGTACTACAAACAGGTCAAGGTTTTGCTCATATTATTATAGAACATCAAGAGAAACAGTGGCTACCAGCCTGCTGGATTAAGCCTCGAAATGAGCAGGGAATCTTGCCCGCACCTTAACCAATTTGTTTTCACTAACTTTTCTTTTATTCACAGGACTTTAGCCTAGGTAGTTTAATAATAGAGAAACCCTGGATCAATCTCCTCTGTGGGAACTCTAGCTGCCTCTCCCATATCACTGTCCATTATCAGCAGGAAGCAGTTAAGAGCGGTCAGCATTCATATTCCCTAAGAGGCAGTTGGAAATTCTATGCAGAGTGGGAAGATTGATGTAGGATTTCATTATTTTGGGCTGTATGTTAAGCCCCAGGCAAGCTTAGGATGCATCTTATAAACCTTGGAATGTTACCTCAACAAAGACCTCAAACAGCAGGCTTTGAGGTAATGGTTATTCTGGTATTGGCCAAGGTAAGAGAATTTCACTTGTTAGATTTATATCTGTTTCAGGTGATCTTTACTTAAGGTTATACTACTCTTTGGAAAGGGTCTGGGTTTGGTACAGCCCTTTCCCTACCTAACATAACTTCAGATGGTGGTTAATACTTCCAATCGAAGCATCATGAGCCCTATGGGTCAGCTTGTAGCACATAGTTGGGTGGTGATTAGCACAAAAGGGACAGGTTCTCCCCTATGCCTAGTTTAGTTGGCTAAGATGACTTTACTTATAACCTAATTAGTTCCATTGGTTATACTTATGTGCCCTTTCGTTTCTTTTATTTAAGGAAAGCTCCTTGGTGAGAATGGCTAAAATAACCAACAACAAATTTTCTCCCTTTTCTATCCAGAAATGTCTTTACTACACTACAGGAGGGAAATGTAGAGGATGCCAAGAGCCAGACAACCTCTGAGCAAGATTATTTACAGCTGGGGGTTGGACTCTCAGGAGATTCTCCCACAGGCGCTTCTTATGAAGAAAGAGCCTGTGCCTTCAGCACATAGCCATTGTTAATTACTCCCCTCACCTGTATTGTTCTGTCTCAATAAAAGGCTAGTGAGGAGGTTTCTTGGGGTTACCCTTCAAAGAAGGGCTAGCCTGCCTCCCTCAAGTGTCCACTACTAATCTGCGTCATGCCTGGTTCCTTCCTGCAGTGATTGAGACCAGGGCCATAGAGGCCCAAGGGGTTGTGAGAAGAAAGATTTTATCTTACTTATTTAAAAATGTGATAGAAGGAAACCGCTGGGGGATTTCTTGGAATGGCCAGCTTTTGTCAGATCTGGATTCCAAACTATGGTCTCATTGTGAAGCCCCTGTATGAGGTCCTGAAGGGGTCCAAAGGGGAAGCTTTGGTATAGACAAAAAAAATGTAAAGGAACATTTGAACAGCTTACGCAATTAGTAATTACTAATAGAGGCACCTGTACTGGGATGTCAAACTTAACAAAACCATTTTATTTGTGTGTTTATGAAAAGCAAGGACTAGGGCTGGGGGTGCTTCATCAGAAGATTGGGACCATGCATCAACCGGTTGATTACTTATCTAAACAATGTAACTTTATAGCTTAGGTTGGCCAGCCTGTGACCTCTCAAAATAGGCAGAGAAATTAACACTGGGACATCCAGTTGAGAGTACATGTGTTGGAAAAAAGACGGAGTCAGTCAGGCTAGGGCCAATATGATGCAGCTGGTCTGGTCGGTTCATGTCCTGACTGACCTTCACTCTCTGTCTTTCATTCATACTTTTTTGTAAATTTAGCTCTTTTTTGTAAATTTACCTAGAGATGTATAATCTTGAAGAGGTTAGGGCAATTGATTTAGGAGATTAACTTCTTTTTATTTTTATTTATTTTTTTTTTATTAAGTCATTCGTACATAACTTCTAACTTGGAATGTGTTTGGGTCATGAGTTATACTGATTATTGTTTACTATGGGTCATGGGTTCTGCCGATTATTGTCTAAGATAAGGGTTAGGATGGGCTGCACTTTGAAATTAAATGTATAAAACTGTAATTTTGGAAATGGATAACAGAACTGTCTTAGAGAGGTTACTTTCACTGTTTTCCAGAATTCCAGCCTTCTGATAAATAAATTTTGGCGGACCTATCCCTCCCTGTCTGCATATTCACTGAAAAAGTGTATGTTTCTGTACACTCTTTGTCCAGTAACACAGTCACAGTTTATGTTTCCCTTCAAGTATTCAGTCTGTTAGAGCAGAAAGGAAATTTGTTGTTAACCGCTGGATAGATAGGAAGATACCAGGCCATCCTCTTTGACAACGTGGGAGTAACTTTGGAAGTAGTGGCTGGATTGAAGACTGCCTCTCTTCTTCCTATCCCTAGCCAGAAGCCCTTAGAGT
Organism: Otolemur garnettii; assembly: GCF_000181295.1. NCBI lineage: Eukaryota > Metazoa > Chordata > Mammalia > Primates > Galagidae > Otolemur > Otolemur garnettii. The sequence continues at coordinate 2,759,140 of NW_003852552.1, forward strand.
TTCAGTGCCTTGAAGTGATTGCACAGGTGTTTTTGAGCCTCCTTGACCTTTCAGAATGCTTTTCTGAAAGGAGGTTGATTGCAATGGAAGCAGTTATGTAGAGAAAGAGATGGGAACAGCTGAATACACAGTGGTACCCATTGAAGAAACAGTTGAAATCAGAACCCTTCCTCCAGTAAGGTTGGCCCAGAAAGCTGAGGTGACTGCATTAACCAAGGCTCTAGACTTATTGGAAGGTAAAGTGACTAATATTTATATAGACTCAAAGTATTTTTCAGGCAGAGTGTGATCTAAGTGTGAAAAATTATGTGCATCATATTTTTTTATTGAATGGTAACTATGTACATTAATGCACTTCTGTATGTGCATCATATTTAAGAGGTACTGTCTTTAATCCATAAGTTTTCTCTGCCCTACTCTGTCCCAGCCCCATCAGGAAATCTGCACCCATTCCAGCTTGGAGATCAGGTCCTTCTCAAAACTTAGAGAGATGGTGCAGATGAGAAGTTAGAGGAACTGGACCTTGGGATGTACTGCTCATCACTTTCACTGCAGTTAAACTGGCTGGACTAAAGACCTGGACTCACCCCCCGCAAGTCAAGCCTTACCTGCCAATGGAAGCAGCAGAATCTGACACAGCAGTGCCCAACATCTGACTACAGAATTGGTTGGTGACACAAATATTAAGTAAGATAAATAAATGGCTGTGAAACCCACTTCCTCTTTATAGCTGTTCTGACTGTGTGGATTTTGATGAATGGACGAGACAGTACCTTTTCAATGAGATAAAAATGTTTGTACTTACCAGGCTAAAAATGTAATGAATGTATCTTATTTTTGCCTGGCATGAGAAACTTATGTAGACTAGGTATTTACATCTTATTTAATAAGGGATTCCTACTCCATTAGAATTGAGTAGAAATTTTACTGTTTTCTGATACATCCAAAAGAATCTTACTTCGGGGATTTGTAAGGGTGGGGACCTGCAGGATGGACCAGAGAAATAGATATGTTCTCCATTCGCCTTAAAACAGTTACACCAGGGGAAGATTGTGTAAAGTTCTCAGGGTTCCCAGCCCATTATGTCAATTTGTCACCTCCCGTCCAGCGGGCAGCAACAGTACAGGGGGAGTCGGCGTATGAGGAAGTTAAAGGAAGAAAGAAAGGAGAAAAGAATCACACTCACACCAAAGTAGTAGGAGAGAAAAGAAGCTCTTTACTGAAATTAGCAGTGGACTTTTATAGGGTGGACTAGGAGGGGAGGGGCCCTGAGCTGAGCTTTGCGTTTATGTCTAAATAAGGAAAGGTTTATACTATGTAACTTGTGTAAGAGAGTACTGGTCTTTTTCATCTGGTAAGAAAGTACTGGTCTTTTTCATCCGGCCTTCTCATGCATCCGGCCTTCTCAGCACTTCCTCTTACCGTGTAGTTTAATATTTCTGTTAACCCTTACATCTCCTCCCTTTTTATTTTTTAAAGATGAGAGAGTCTCTGCCTTAGGTCAGGGACCTGGGGACAAGTTGCCCATCATTGGCTACCTCCCCTTACCTGCTCTGGGGAGTGCCTGTCTTAGGTCGTGCCCTCCTCAGTGTTCCCAGTTGCCCGTCATGGAGAGCTCTTTCTACAATTGGTGGTGTATTAAAGACACCCAAACTTTGTTAGTGGGGTTATGGAGTGCTTGGGCTAAGAGAATCTGATGTTTTCGTGTGGTTACCACACGTTTCCAGAGAACCCGGAGGAAGGCGAGGCTGATAAGGCTTATGAGGAGGAACATCGCAACAGTGCCTCCCCATGATCGGATGAGAGACCAGAAACTAGTGAGGCTTTGGAGAAATGTGTCTCCTGTAATAGTTGGAACCTTGGTTTCATTTATAACTCGGATAGTGTGTAATAGGTTGCGGGTATAGTTATCAAAAGCAGGGGACCATCCTTCTTTTATATAGTTATTTAAGGTTTTAACTGCTTCTGAAGCATTTTTTACCTTCCACGGTGTTACACATATGCTATTGAAAGGAGGAAGGCAGGAGACTCCCTGTAGGTTCCAGAGGAGATCTACCTGTTCTTGCAATAGAAAGGTTTGCTGATTAAGGTTCAGTATAGCTAATCGGAGATGTGCATTGATCTGTTGTTGTGTATCTAAGGCCTGGGCTGTTAAAGCATTAAGGTTATTGAGGATATTGTCGGTTTGAACCGAGGTGGAGATGGCGATCCCAGTGGCCACGGCAGAAGCTGCTAGTGCTGCGATGATGGCAATGGCTGCTGCAATGATACCAAAGTCTCTTTTCTGTCGGGATAAACTTATTGGGAAGTTAGAATTTCTGTTGACAGGCATAGGAAGATATGTTGGGATTCGAACTACAAGCATCGAGTCAGAATATGGGTGCCAGCAATTAGACAAACGACACATAATATTAGGAGAGTCACAGTGTACAGTGCGGTTTTCTATAGAAGACATATTAAAAGATATAATAAAGAAGGGTGATAATACACAGGGCTGAGAAGAAAAGGGGAAGCTTGAATGGGTTTTACTGTGGGTGATGTTGGGTTGTCCACTAGGGAAGCAGGATTGTGGACTCAATGTTATTGAGGGTATGGTGAAACTCTTAGTGGTATTTACTGATAAAGTGACATTTTCTAAATTACCATTTCTGGTTGAAAGAGGGATGGCATTAAGATAAGCATGGGGTCCACAAAGAAACATTCCTGTCAATGCGGCTGGCGTTCTAGGGGCACAAGGGTTACGTTGGTAGAAAGGTGTCTGAAGGCTCTCAGGGTTCAGGGGTTGGGGGCCATACCACCAACGACTAAGGTTGGATGGTGTAGGCGATAGGTAAAATGGGTTAAAGGCGTAGCAGTCTCGCCACATTCACCGTTTGTCAGGGGCAGAGTACTCTGAATGAGACGTCTCACAGCGGGGGCAGGGGATGGGAGCCTCAGAGTAGAAGAGATTATAGGTATCAGATTCTGAGGCATTTATTGGGAGGTCAGTAGTGGAGATGGGCAATAAAATCTCCATCACGTAAGTGGGAAAGTATTCACTATGGTTTTTCTGTAGATCAGCAATGCTACTGTTATGGAAGAGCAAGCAAGGGTATGTATAAGAGTTATTAAGAGAGGAAGAATTGTTTTTAGAAATATTAACATGAGTAAAGCATAGCGTGTCCTTCAAAGGAAATGAGGAAGCATTAAGTGGAATGAAAGGTGATGGCTTAATATGTGGTTGTCTAGTGGATGCATTAGAAGAGACAAAGGTGGGAAATTGGGGACTATCCCATCTCACCATCAGGAACACTGGCGGGGTCCTCACTATCCCCCAGTTTGTTTCCGTCTGTGTCGGTTTCCATAGGTGTGTTGACAATACAGCGAACAGGAACCCAAACGGGGACATCTTCACCTGTTGGCAGAACACAAACAGAACCTCTGACCTGAGCTATTAACTGGTCAGGGCTTCGCCATTGAGTTGTTAGAGGGTCCCTCCATTTTATTAGTGCTGGGAGATGTGTAATGGACTACCAGTGGCGGTCAGCTCTGCTGAGATTGTCCTTGTCTTGATTTAAAAAATTTATAATATAGAGAATAAGAGAGTTGAGTTGTTGGGGGTGTTGACATAGGGGGTTGAGTTCTCCCTTTTTTATTTTTTCAAGACAAGTTTTATAGGTACGATGGGCACGTTCAACGATGCCTTGTCCTTGTGGATTGTAAGGAATACCTGTGATGTGGGTTATATTAAATAAGGCACAGAAGTTTTGTATATAGGTAGAAGTGTAAGCAGGACCATTGTCTGTTTTAATGGTATTAGGAGCTCCCATGTAGGCAAATGCTTGTAGAAGGTGGTTTTTTACATCTGTAGCCTTTTTGCCTCTATGGAGTGATGTAAAAATAAGGCCTGAATGAGTATCAATAGACAAGTGTACATACTTATTGGTCCCAAAGGAGGGAACATGGGTGACGTCTGTTTGCCATACTTCCTTGGGCTTTATACCTCTTGGGCATATAGAGTCTGAGGTATGGGGTATGAATGGTGCACATACAGGACATGTGGAAATTATGGCTTTGACTTGAACAGGGGAAAGTCCGAATTTGTAAATAAGGGATGGGCTATTGCAGTGAAATTTGGAATGGAATATTTTAGCCGCCGTGAACTTTTCGGATGGTTCGAGGGGCTGGCGGTGTGAGCGTTGCTAATACACTCACGGCTGTGTCTGCCTTGGCATTTCCCTCGGCTAATGGCCCTGGAAGGTTGGTATGTGACCGGATGTGTCCTATCCAAAGGGATATAGACGTTTTTGGATGAGCATTTGCAAGAGAATAAGGTCAGAGCTTACTGTAGAGCATGGGGATATGGTTGCTGCCTCCTCTAGGGTTGGCACTATCATAGCAGCATAATAACTGTCAGTATAGATATTAATAGGTTCAGAGGAGAATAGTTGAAAGGCGTTGACAATGGCCTTGATTTCTGCTTGTTGGGCGGAGCAATGTGGAATATGGATGGTGTAACATTTATTGTTGGACACTACAGCTGCTTTTCCCTTCCCAGAGCCATCAGTAAACACGGTTCTAGCCTTAGGAATGGGGTCCTTTTGTGTAATATTTGGAAATAGAATTGGGTGTAAGCAGTAGAACTGACAAATTTTGTCTGCGGGATAGTGGTGTCCCCATGTTGTAGAGTAAAGACAGTTGAGGAGGGTCCAATTGCTGTCTTGTATTATGAGTGATTGTAATTGGTTTGGAGTGTATGGAATAATGATTTCATCTATGTGTTTGCCAAAGAGTGTTACGGCCGTTTGGTGGGCTTTAAAGAGAAGGTTACTGACTGATGTATGATATGGAAGTACTATCTTGGAGGCGCTAATAGGCGCCGTTAGCCAATATAGCGGACCTGTTTGCCAGAAGCTCCCCATAGGGTGATGACTGGCGGGAAATATGATAAATGTTAGAGGCTTGTTTACATCTATTTGACTTAATTGAGCTTTTGTAAGGGCCTCTTCCACCTTGTGTAAGGCTTCTCTGCCTTGTGTTGTTACTTCTATTCGGGAGGAAGGACAGGAATCTCCTTTGAGCATTTCATAAAGGGGCAAAAGGTCTTGGTTTGATATTTTTAGGGCAGGTCTGAGCCATGCTATATCCCCAAGGAGTTTTTGAAAGTCATGGAGTGTTTTTAAATGTGATGTTTGTATGGTAATTTTGGATGGCATAATGTGAGAGGGAGTGACTTTAAACCCTAGATATTGGAATGACGGTGTGAGTTGAACTTTATCAGGGGCTATATGAAGTTTAGCCTGTTGTAACAGTTGTTGGAGAGAGTTGTAAAGTTGTAGTAGCTCATCTTTTTGTTGTGCAGCTAGTAGTATGTCATCCATATGGTGGATGAGCATGGCTGATCTAGGGAGTGTCTCCCGGAGGGGTCGGATTGCCATGTCCACATATGTTTGACACATAGTAGGACTGTTGGCCATACCTTGTGGGAGGCACTTCCACTGGAACCTTTTGTTTGGAGATTGATGATTAATAGATGGTAAGGAAAAGGCAAATTTTTCTCTGTCGGCTGGGTGAAGAAGGACTGTGAAAAAACAATCCTTGAGGTCAATTACAATGACATGCCATGAATTAGGAATGGCTGAAGGGAATGGGAGGCCAGGCTGTGTGGCTCCCATAGGCACCATGCAGGCGTTTACTGCCCTAAGATCTTGTAAAAGGCGCCACTTTCCTGACTTCTTTTTTATGACAAATATGGGAGTGTTCCAGGGGGAAGTTGAAGGTTCTAAATGTCCTAATGATAGTTGCTCTTGGACCAGTATATAGGCTGCCTGGAGTTTCTCTGAAGTGAGGGGCCACTGAGGGATCCAGACAGGTGTGTCGTGTTTCCAAGTTATTTTTTGTGGGGGTATTGATTTTCCTTCAGTGGCCCCGAGCAAAAATGTCGCTCGTTGGTGAGGACTAGGTTAAGTTTACTAAGGACATCTCTCCCCCAGAGGTTAACAGGTAAGTGTTCCATGACATAGGGCTGAAACTGTCCCGTGGCCCCCTCCTCATCCTCCCATTGGAGGAATGAGGATGAATGCCAGGGTTGGGAGATCCCTCCTACCCCTTGGATTGTTGTGGATGGTCTATCTAAAGGCCACATGCGAGGCCACGAGCCTGTGGATATTACTGACACATCAGCTCCCGTATCGAGTATACCCTGCATTTGTTTCCCTTGTATGGTGAGGTTCCTCAGGGGCCTATCAGTGAGGGTAGCTGCCATAAAGGCAGCCGTGCGTTGATCCGAGGCCCCCGGTTCGGGATGGTTGTAAAACCGGGTTGTTGGTCTTAAAGGGGGAAGTAATATTAATTGAGCAATGCGGGTCCCTTCAGGGACCACTGTAATACCTTGGGGGCTATGAGCAAGTACTTTAAGCTCTCCTGTATAGTCCTCATCTATAACTCCTGGAACAACAAACAGTCCTTTAAGGGCTGTGCTGCTTCTTCCCAGGAGCATGCCTACACAGGAAAGAGGGAGTGGACCATAAACGCCCGTGGAGATGGCCTGCACTCCCATCTGTGGGGTGAGGATTACTCGCTGGTTGGTGGAAATGTCCAAACCAGCGCTGTGGGGTGTGGCTCGAATGAGTTGCTCAATTGATAGCTTTGTGGGGCGCCGAATGGATTCGGGCTCTGTGGGTTTAGGGATGTCTGTAAGGCCCCGTATGCCTGTTTGGGTTGGAACGGGCCCCGGGGTTGGGCCCGCCTCCCGTCTTGGGAGGTGGCGTGTTTCCAAGTATTGGTCGATTTCCTTCTGATTTTCATATCTCTGAAAATAAAGGTTCCTGTAGTATTCATTAAGGATTTTTTTGAATTTTAGTTGTTATTTCATCTTTACCATTTCTGATTGATGAAATTAGATATTTTACTCTTTTTTTCTTGGTTAGGTTGGTGAAAGGTTTATCTATTTTATGGAACTTTTTTAAAAAACAACTTTTTGATTTATTGATCGGTTGTATAATCCTTTAGTTTTCAATTTCATTCAGTTCAGTTCTCATTTTGGTTATTTCTTTTCATCTGCTTGATTTGGGATTGGAATGTTCTTCCTTTTCCAGTTGTTTGAGATGTCCTGTTAAGATCTTAACTTCCTCTCTTTCCATTCTCTTCAGGAAGGCTTGCAGTGTTATAAATTTCCCTCTTAGGAATGCCTCCACAGTATTCCAGAGTTTGTGATAACTTGTATCTTCATTATAATTTTGTTCTAAAAATTGGGCAATTTCCTTCTTGATCTCATCTCTGACCCACCTATCATTCATCATAAGGTTATTTAGCTTCCATGTTTTTGTATGAGTCTACAGATTCCTGTTGTTACTGAGTTCAACTTTTATTCCATGATGGTTTGAGAAGATGCAAGGAATAATTTCTATTCTTTTAAATTTGCTGAGGTTAGACTTATGACCTAAGATGTGGTTGATTTTTGAGTATGTTCCATGGGCTGATGAGAAAAAATGTGTATTCAGTTTTGTTAGGATGAAATGTTCTGCAGATTTCCGTTAAATCTAAATGCTGAATGGTTAAGTTTAAATCTAAAATTTCTTTGCTAATCTTCTTGTTGGAGGAGCTACCAACACTGCCAAAGGTGTATTAAAATCTTTGACTATGATGGAGCTGTGAGAAATGAAGTTGCTCATGCTTATTAGAGTATGTCTTATAATTTGAGGTGCATTCTTGTTGGGTGCATAAATGTTGATAGTTGAAATCTCATTGTATTGAGTATTACCCTTCACAAATAGAAAGTGACCATTCTTATTCTTGTTTACTTTACTTTGTTTAGCCTATTGTATCTGCAAATAAAATTGCAACACCTGCTGTTTTTCTGCTTTCCATTTTACTGGAAAATAGATGACCATCCCTTCACCCTGAGTCTGTATTTATCTTTTAAGGTAAGATGAGATTCTTGTATGCAGCAGATATCTGGCCTGAGTTTTTGTATCCAGTTAGCCAGTCTGTGCCTCTTTAGAGGGCAATTGAAGCCATTCACATTGATTGAGAATATTGATAAGCCTGGTATAATTTTGGTTTTTGAATTTTTCAAAAGTCCAGTTGACATGTTTAATCCTTTCGCCACTGTGAAAGTTGGAATTTGATCAAAATTTTCTGTGTAAGTTTACTTATGTGGTGGAGGGTTGCATTGATCGTTATGGAGAATAGGTCTGAGAATATCCTCGAGGCCTGGTTTAGTTATGGCAAATTTCTTCAACATGTGAATGTCATTAAAGTATTCAATTTCTCCATTATAAATGAAACTCAGTTTAGCTGGATACAGGATCCTGGGTTGAAAGTTATTTTGTTTTAGGAGACTAAAAGTCAATGACCATCCTCTTCTAGCCTGTAAGGTTGCAGCAGAGAGATAGGCAGTCATTCTAATATTTTTCTCCTTGTAGGTTATGGTTTTCTTACGTATAACTGCTTTCAGAATTTTCTCTTTCATATTAACTTTAGTGAAGAGTTCATTAAATGATGTGCCTCGGGGATGTCTTATTCAGGTTGAGTCGTGCTAGGATTCTGAAACTGTCTGCTATCTGAATTTCAGAATCTCTAGTCATGTCTGCAAAGTTCTCTTTCATAATTTCATGAAGAAGAGCCTCTGTGTTTTGTGAAGCAACTTTGTCGGCTTTCAGGGATTCCTATAAGGCAAATATTAGTTTTCTTTGAATTATCCCAGAGCTCTCTGAGAGAATGATCTGTTTTTGCTCTCCATTTCTCTTCATCTTTGAGTGCATGGGCACCTTCAGAAGCTTTGTCTTCAATGTCAGAAATCCTTTCTTTTGCCTGCTCCATTCTATTAGTGAGGGATTCTACCATACTTTTCAGATCTTTGAGGGCTCCAAACTGTTGCCTCAGTGTTTCAAAGTCTTTGGTCATTTTATTTTTGAAATCGTTGAATTCTTAAGACACCTTTTGGATAATTTCTTGAAATTCTAATTCTCTCCTTTCCTGCATTCTGTTGATCTTGTTTGCTATCCAGACTCGGAACTTGATTTCTGACATCTCAGACATTGGCTTATGAATGGGTTCTTGTCCTGTATCTATCATATCGTTACTTGGGGGAGTTGATCTACTCTGATTATTCATGTTAGAGTTTTTCCACAGATTTCCACCCCATGTTTGTTTTTCACCATTTTCTAGATGGGCAGATAATGTGAAATTGGATTGGGAGTTCCTAGGGTTGTGGTTAACCTGCCTTTTGTCAAGGATCTGGGACTGATGGCTGCAGCTTTTTCCCTTCAGTTTTGCAAAAAACCCATTACAGTCTGAGGCTGAGGAAACCTGCTTGGTGTGGTGGGATTAGGTGGCTCTGTCTTGTGTTCAGCTAGTTCTTGTCTGATCCGAGTAGATTAGTGACTCTGGTGTAGTCTTAGCTGTGGAAAGATACAAGCAATTAAGATAGTCCACCCCCTGTGTATATCTATTGGAGGAGAAAAATCAACCCTTTCTGTTTCTACACAACCAAGGTATCAACTGAGGGGGGCCTTGGAAAATTGGCCCAAGTTAGGAGATCCAAACCAATAGACCCAGTCTGTATGACCTCTGAAGTGGGAGAGTTCAAAAGGTCTCCAGCCACTAGAAGGCAGAGGTCTACTAGCTGCTCAAATTGGACTTGCACTGATGCTCTGTGAAGTCAAAAAGGATCACAGCATAGTAGGGTTTGACCAGGGGTCTGAATCTCTTTCTCCACTTTGCTCCTCTTTCATGCCCAGTCACTGGTGGTCCAACAGGGCTGACGTCCTTCTCCCTCCAAGTACCAGGTGTACTAGGAGTTTGCGCCTGTTAGAGTCAATGGAAGGTCAATGTCCCCACAGCCGAGCCACTACCCTCTGCTGCCTGCCAGTTGGGGGAGCTGAAGCCTGCCCACCTCAGGTATTTGGTAAACACTGGCTAGTGTTCCACTTGGTCTCAATCTAATCCTGAGGGTAGCCAGTCAGTGAATACTTTTCTCCCACAGCCACTGCATCTTTGCCCCTGCCACTCTGCAGCACTGGTATTCCTATAGAGTGAGTTCTGGCTTCCTCTGGGAGACCGCAGAGTTGGGAAGGTGTCTTTTCAAAATTAGACCCTGGTGGTCTCGCTCCATTAAAGTTGAAAATTATCCCTTCAGTACATGAAAGCTTGCACATAAGGGACCTCTGACCACTTCCCCTCATTTCTACAAGAGGTCTAGCTGTAAAAAATATTGAGCCCAAACTGTTACAAAAGAAAGTTAAATTTCAGAGGATCTCTGTGGGAAGTGACCCTGTGTAGCTCCCAGGGCAACTGCTGCAGCCAGGGAGTTCTGGCTGTAGGAGCAACTCAGGGAACACAGGCACATGGATCCAGCTGCAGGGCTGGGGAGGCTGCAGCAATTCTGGAAGTCCCCGGCACCCAATGACTCCAGCAAGGAGAGTGCTCCACTTAGGAGTCTGGTTGGGTGGGGGCATGGCACGGAGGCTGGGAGGGTGTGGGGAGGCAGGAAAAAATGACCAGAGAGAGATGGCTCTGGTAGTCTTAGGCAGGCTGGAGGTGGAGGGGTTGGAGGCAGGGAGCACAACCCAAGGATTACCGGTTCTGGCAGTCACAGGCAGGCTGGCCAGTCCTGGGGAGAACAGCCAAAGGTGCCCCAGCTCTGGTGGTCGCTGGCAGGTGGCCAGGCACCTAGAGCTCAGCCTGGAGAGAACCGGCTCTGGCAGTCACAGATGGGCTGGCTGGGTGGGGGTGGAGGGTGGCTCTGGCAGTCACAGGCTGGCTGGCCGGTGGGGTAGCTCAACCCAGGGTGCACCAGCTCTGGCAATCACAGGTGGACCGGCCAGTCACGGGGAGCACGGCCTGGGGAGAGCTGGTTCTGGCCGTCACAGGTGGCTGGCAGCAGGGCACTTGGTCTGGTGGGGGTGGGGGACTATGCTCCTGAGCCTCCTCTCACAGTCTATGCAGGCAAGATGGGGGGTGGACTGGGAGTTCAGAATGGCAGTGAAAAGGTTAGTTCAATTTTTCTGCCTGGGAGAGAATGTTCGGAGTCTCATCAGGATTCCTCTAGGGATGTAGACCCCACTTCCTATAGCTCTCACATGTGGGGTAAGACAATAGGTCTTCAGTTTATGGCTCACCTGTAGAAAACCTGTAGAAATTGTTTTTTTTTGTAGTCACAGCCTGCTTCAGCAGAGGTGACCTACAGATATTGCTCTTCTCTCTCAGCTCGGCTGCCAATCTTCTGCTTAATTGGTTATTTTCTGGACTTTATCCTTCCTTCTGGACGGGAGCTTCTGTAGGAGGCTGACTCCAGTCCGCCATCTTGCCCCTCCTCTGAAACTACATATTTTATGCTAATAGAGATATTAAATTTCCTAAGGAATGGTTTTTGCTATGTGAATACCAAGCTTTCTCTTATTCTTTGGGCAATGCAATAGGGGAACCCTGCTCTTTGGAGAGACTGACTCCTTTCTTGTCCAGGGCACAGGACATCAAAGACAACTAAATCCTCAAATCCCAAGATCTTCAGTATCCCAGGAGATTGCCAGAGTGCTGTTCATCTATTCAGCCTAGCTGGATATATTTCCTTATTCTTATTTATGATGCCAGCCATGGTAATTGGGCTAAATGTTGAGGGTTGTCAACTAGCTTGCTCCTTGGTAAAACCTTTAAATGCTACCTTACACACTATCAGCACCCTGAGTATAGAAATGGGGCAAATCTTGAAAGCAATCTTCAAAAACCGAGCAGCCACTGATTACCTACTCTTCGGACATAACCATAGGTATACAGAATTTAAAGGAATGTGCTGTTTCAACTCCTCTCAGACAGTTCTCTATTAATAAAAAGCAATCTGGAACAGGTGCAAAATGTACTTAATAACTGAAAGGTTCTGGACTTATGGATAAAAATCATTCTGAGACGCAAGACAAAAGGAAGGTGGAGATCCAATTCATGCAATCAAAGTGGCTTTTATTCCACAGGAATGCAGGTGGGGTGAGATTCCTGACTATGGAGAGATCCACATGTGGGCTATGGCAGACAGGTATTTAAAGGGTTAGGGCAGCCAGGATTGGTCTGTCTATAGCTTTCCCTTGGCACGTAGGTGGGACAAGGTTAGGGAGGTCTGGGTTAATCCATTCACTATTTCCAGGGAGGGACATGCTTCTCTGGAAAGGGATCCTTCCTGGGTGGGTCAGTAACTTTATTCTATCAATAACCTCACCCAGAGAGATTTTTTTTGGGGGGGTGGGGTGGGTATAGAACAATTGTTTTCTTGGCTACCTAATTTAAGTTGGTTGAGAGTCTTTATTATTGGTATAGGAATTACTTTCTTTCTAGGAGTATGTGTGTATTGTTGCAACCAGTGTACTCTGTGGTTACTTCTCCTTGCATTACATATTGTAATTACTGTTATCCTGGGTATAATAAAGTTGACCCTCACATAAATGTGACTAATCACAGTAATTATGTTCATTCACAACTTCATAGATATGAAATAATTTAAAAAGTTGTGAAATGAAGCCAAAAAAGTGGCCTACAAGATGGAGTCTTAGAAGCTAAGATGAAGTGTTATACCTGATTTAGTATGCTTAGCCATTATTCTTTCTCCACATACCTTTCATGATTATCTAGTTAAGATTACACCATGATTATAAGGATGTTTATCTCAAAGGAGCTTGTGAGAGGTAGAAACATTGACAATAAGTACTATTATATTGTTAGAGTAAAGGCTACTTTGATGTTTTCTTTGACAATTCTTTTAGATATTTTGTCAGAGTAAAGGTTACTTTTATTGTTATGTTGCTTGACTAATGGTTACGTTTGTTGTTTAAATATTGTTACATTGTTCGAGTAAAGGCTACTTTGATGTTGTTTTCAGATAAAGTTAAAATTTTCTAGGATTGTTCCCTTGTATTACATGATAAAAATTATTAGAATTGTAAATGAGGCAGAATACCCCTTGAAAGACTACTTTCCCCATTCTCTAGAACTGCTGTACTTCTGATAATAAACTTCGTTGGATCTAATCTCTGTCTCTGCATTTGGCTGACAATGACAAGCAGCCAGATCCTCTTTTTCCAGTAATATTTTTTTCACTTTCTTTGTTTGTTTTCTTTTCTTAAATTAAGTCTTTCGTACATAGATCATAGATATATTTATGTCATTATATGATTCAATGTGATGATTATTGTACAAATTGGAATGCTTACATTCTACTAAACAACATAGACTTCACCACTTTTACCCTATTACAGGATTAAGACATTTATATTCTACAACTGATAGATCCAACTTGTACTTGCAATATGCTCCATAAGTGTGGTCCCCCTACCTACCCTTCCTCTATTGATCCACCCACTCCCATCCCCTCTCCCTCCCTTTCCCTCCTTCATCCTAAAAAAGATCACCTTCTGAATTGGAAGCAGGTTCGGAAGCACCATGCGTGGGAATATTTTTCATTAAGTAGTACATAATTCATTAGTAGAAAATTCATGAGAAAATAATTTTGAGGGTATATAAAATCATTTGATGATATATTGTTAATTTTGATTAAGAACTACTCTAAATGCCTAAATTAATTAAGAATAGCTATAATCTAGGTTATTTGAACAATAAAATGAATTGCTAATCTATTCCTTATTTATTCTTGCTTGTTGTGTCTTCAAAAAAATTATCCCTTATGTATGCTCATTTGAACCTGGATTGCCTTGGAAATGTTTTTGGTATTCTTATATGGATTTTTTTTTAATTTAAAAAGATTAAATTGAGCAGTGCCCATAGCGCAGTGGGTAGGATGCCTGCCACATGCACTGAGGCTGCAGGGTTCAAACACGGCCCAAGCCAGCTAAGAAAAAGAATGACAACTGCAACAAAAAAAAATAGTCAGGTCTTGTGGTGGGTGCCTGTAGTCCCAGCTACTTGGGAGGCTGAGGCAAGAGAATTGCTTAAGCCTAACAGTTAGAGGTTGCTGTGAGCTGTGATGTCAAGGCACTCTACTGAAGGTGACAAAGTGAAATTCTCTCTCTCTCAAAAAAAAAATAATAAAATAAAAAAAAGATTAAATCAAGTAGATTATGCTCTACTCTGATGTTACTGGTTGGGAAATTAGATGCACTGAGAAATAAAAGTCATTTTTTTCTAAGCATAGCAGATCTAAAAGACAATGACATAATTTTAAAAAATTAAAATGAAGTATGCTATGTAAAAATAAAATCTATTTGCAGTATATGAAAATAATGTAGATATTTTTGATGAATGACTCAACTTGATCTATTCTTGAGTGAATGAAATTTAAGGGAATGACATCTGGTATTTAACAAGATTATTATTATTATTGTTATTTTTTTTAGAGATAGAATCTCACTTTATCACCCTTGGTAGAGTGCCATAGCATCACAGCTTGCAGCAACGTCCAGCTCTTAAGCTTAGGTGATTCTCTTGCCTCAGCCTCCTGAGTAGCTGGGACTACAGTTGCCCACCACAATGTCTGGCTATTTTTTCTTGCAGTTTGGCTGGGGCTAGATTTGATCCCATCATCCTAGGTATATGGGGCTTGGCGCCCTACTCACTGAGCCACAGGCACTGCCCAAGATTATTATTAAATATATAAACTTAATAACATACATAGGTGTGAGTATATATATATGTGTACAAATACACGTTACAACTAGAGATTAATTTTCCTTCTAGAAAATTAGAACACCTAACAAATGGAATTCAGGATAGCTTGTAGTGATGGATATAAGAAAATTTTAGGTCTTTAGACTTTGGCTCTATCAATAGATATGAATAAGGCCATAACTCATTCAAAGGGTTTTCCACAAACAAAATAAAATAATATGAAAATATAATTCATCTTGGACGAGGCTAATTTGATGATGTAAAAAACTTAAACATGTTATTTGGCAGAATATAAACCAAAGAAATACAATTTGTTGCACTACATTACATCTTTTAGAAAATTATATTTCTACACTATGTATGTCTAGACATGACACAAAATACATAAGAATTCCTACTACATACTAACACATGTTTTAAAGCTGTCATAAACAACATAACTGGGACTGAAGTAGAACTAGGCAAAAGGTGAATGGATTACATAAAGAATCTACAAATACACAAAAACAATACATGGAAATTTGGATATATTAAAAGGTGTCATTTCTAATAATAGAGAAAGAATCAATGGTTTTGAGAAAACAGGAAACATAGAAACATAGATTCCTACCTTTCCATTATATCAAAACACATTATAGATGAATTGAATATTTAAAGATAGGATTATGAAAGTAGTAAAATAAAGAAATAAACTGGTCACTCATGCGTGTAATCCTAGCACTGTGGAAGGCTTAGGCGGGTGGATTGCATGAGCTGAGGAGTTCCAGACCAGCCTGACAGTATCTGTGAGATACTGTCTTTGCTAAAAACCAAGAAATAAAATAATAAAACAAAATACAATAAAAAAAAAAAAAAACTAGCAGGCTGTTGTGGCTAGCTCCTATAGTCCCAGCTATTTGGAAGCTGATGCAATAGAATGGTGTGAGCCCAGAAGTTTGAGGTTTCTGTGAGTTGTGATGCCATGGCACTCTATCCAGGGTGACAGAATGAGACTGTCTCAAAAATAAATAAATAAATAAATGAAATTATTTATATCCTTGAATTTTGGTATACTTTTATAGCTAGAACATAAAACATAAACCCCATACATTTGACTATGTGAAAATTAAAATATAAAAAATTAAAGTATATTATAGGGAAAAAATGAACACAGTTTGAAGGCAAATAGGGAAATAATCGCAACATATGTGGAAGGTTACAGGCTTTTTTAATTTACAAAATACTCACATATACTATATGGGTGAAGGTTAACTTGCCGTTTTCCCCAAAAAGTTTGCAGAAAGGTCAACTCACAATTATGGTAGATTAATAAATGTTTATTTGCAACAATGGTGATTACTCTATGTCTGTGATGTTCAGATACATTTATAGATGGGAAGGGGAAAAATAATGGAGTACAGGTGCAGCAAGTGGTTGCTAAGGAGGATAAATAGATGGGAGGAAACTTGCACATTAACCTGAAAGATAGGTATTGTGTGTTTAAAGTTTGAGCAATGTCTGGTGGCTTTCAGGGGAGGGAAAGGAAGTCAGTTACTCACTTTGGTCTTTTGAGTTGGTCAGTCCTGTTTTATGTAGATAAAAGGATAGTCCCTTGCCAATACTTTCTGGTCACCAATGGCCTTTAATTCAAAGTATTTATACCAAATAAGAAGGGACAAAAACAAAGGATGGGAGGAAAGCCTGGCCTGCTGAACCAGGAAGTCTGAAGGACCCATAGGAACATTCACCATTCAGCAATTCTCACCAATATAAAAGGAGAAAATAATAGGGGGTATAAGGTAACCTAGATAGCCAATGGCCAGTACAAAAAGATAATGATCAGTGACTAATAGAAAGGGTCATTAATTCTTGTAGATTTAGAGAGGCTACTGAAAGAGGTTCAACCAATTTCAAATGGAGAAAAAGAAGGTCTTTATACCCCTGTACTGCCTTCCTGCCTCCTTCTTTCTCACCCTTTCTTTATGAAGGAGTGAGCTGAAGCAGTACAGCTGACCTAGTGTGCTTAACTCACATTCTCCCTGCAGCACCCCCTACTCTCATCATCTAATTAAGGTTTCACTGTGACTGTGAGAATTTTTTCTCTGGAGACTCTGAGGAGGTAGTCACACATAGACAATAGGTGCAGTAATATTGGTAGAGTAAAGGTTATTTTGATATGTTGTTTTCTCTGATTTTATAAGATATTTTGTTAAAATAAAAAATCACCTTTCTGTTGTTTAAACATTTTGCATTGTTATATTATCAGACTAAGAGGGTCAGGCTGCCTGCCACTGTCAGCCAACATGCAGAGATTGGGATAGGTCCACAAAATTTTATTTGTCAGAAGGCTGGAATTCTGGAGAACGGTGAGAATAGCCTCTCTATTCTTCTATTCCAAAATTACAGTTTTATACATAAAAGTTCAAAGGAAAGACCACAGTAACCTCTCTTTCAAAGAATAATCTCCATATTTCAGTGACCTATTATAATATTTTAATTTAAAAGTTAATCTCTTAAATCAATCTACCTAAACTACTCAAGACAGGCATCTTTAGGGTGAGTGCTAAATTTACAAAACAGTAAGAATGGGAGACAGAAGAAAATAAGAAAATAAAGAAATATTTTAAAAAGAAGATAACAAAACAAGAATGGGAGACAGGGGATGAAGGTCAGGGAGTACCTAAACCAACCAGCCCAGCTGTGTCATGTCTGCCCTAGCCTGACAGACTCCATCTTATTCTCACTACATGTGTTTTCATTCTCTACTTCCATTACTACATTTCATATTTATGAAATAAATTTTAAGTGGAAATGATTATTATGATTTATTATATTTGTCTTGGGATTGAATTTATTTGGGCAAGAGATAGTATTAAAGTTATACTGGAAATAACATGTACTGTAGTTAACAAAAGACAATAAGGGGCACAGTAAATATAGGAACAAACAAAGATGTCTGAGAATAATATATTTTTTATCTCGACAAGTGAAGTTTTTAACTTTGGTCTCTGCAGAGTTTTGTAGTTTACTTGTCTGGCTTGAGTTTGTTGGTTTTTCTTAGGGGGATAAGGCTAGATGTGGAAATTATGTAATCTAGACAACTTGACTGCTGTAGGGGTTGTAAGTAGGATGTCTTAGAGACTAGTCTATTTTCTCTTGAGTTTGCCAGTTTTTTGTTTGTTTGTTTTGAATCTTGAGGATAACCCTGGCTGGAATGTATGTAGGTTTTTTTTTTTTTTTTTTTTTGGCCAGGGCTGGGTTTGAACCCGCCATCTCCGGCATATGGTGCTGGCACCCTACTCCTTTGAGCCACAGGCACTGCCCTGGAATGTCTGTAGGTTTTAGGAAGCAGGGTAAGGGACTTCTTTTAAAGCAATTTACAGTGTGGCATATGTAGTTTAGGAGGTGGCTGAGTTGTTATGATAAGGATCAAAAGGTTATCTGTTGGAGGCCTCAAAAATCATCTTGAGTAGAGGGTCCAAGCCTAGTTGAGTAAGTTCCTAGGTTTGGGTGGATTTGTTACTGGAATGTAAGATCTGGAAGATATATATTTTAAAAACTACTCCAGGGTAATGAATTAAGTAGAGATTTAATCTGTCTTCTTTACACTTATAGGGACGAAGTCAGGGTTGTGTCTAGGGTAAGAGAATGTATCTATTTACTAGTCACCTACAAATATCTATAAGTTTTGGGTTTTAAGGTTAAGGTTTGTACAATGAAAATATTAGTAATTTTATTGACAGTCTTAGGATAGTTTTTAGGATAATATTTAAAGAGTCCTTATATAACTGATCTGAAGTTCTGGGCAATTTAAGCGAATATGTTTGAAAATTAGTTGGGTGTAGGAGCTAATTGTGAGGCTGTGCTGTAGCCACACCACTTACTGGGAAATTTTTATTTATCAGAGAATTCCAAAGTCACCTGAATAAAAAGGCATTTGTGTTATTTTCTGTTTTTCTGATAAAATATTTGATGTAAGTTTTTTTTTTTTTTTTTGCACTTTTTGGCCAAGGCCAGGTTTGAACCCACCACCTCTGGTATATGGGGCCAGTGCCGTACTCCTTTGAGCCAACCTCAGGCACAGCCTCCTGTAAGCTCTTTTTTTTCCCTTTTTTAAAGCCCATTAATTAGAACTCTTTTGTATATTTTGACAGTGAACTATCACAGACACAGAACATATACAGACATAAACAAAGAGACATGGATAGAAATAGAATGTCTGGGTTTTGCTCTTTTTATTTATTTATTTAATTTTTTTTTGACACAGAGTCTCAATTTGTCACCCTTGGTAGAGTGCTGTGGTGTCATAGTTCACGATAACCTCTGGGTTTTGGGGGTAAAGCGATCCTCTTGGCTCAGCCTCCAGAGTATCTGAGACCACAGGTGCCTACTACAACACCTGACTATTTTTTAGAGATGGGGGTCTCAGGGTCTCTCTATCGCTCAGGCTAGTCTCAAACTGGTGAGCTCAGGCAATCCACTCATCTTGGCCTTCCAGAGTACTAGGATTACAAGCGTTAGGCACCACACCTAGCAATTTGTCAGATTTTAAACATTTATTTTCATTAAGACTATTAATCTTTTGATTATCTAATTTACTTAGCAGTTTACCTAGGTTTTAGTTACTTTTTAGTTAACTATTTTTTCACCCTGTGAATTATATATATAAATATAATTTTAATCACTGCTTTTTTTTTGTTGTTGTTGTTGTTGCAGTTTTTAGCTGGGGCTGTGTTTGAACCCATCACCTCCAGCTTATGGGGCTGGCACCCTACTCCTTTAAGCCACAGGCCTAGCCCCTTAATCACTGCTTTTAAACTTGTAAATTTTATCAAGAAAAAACAAACTTAGCATTTTAACCACACTTGTTATTTTAAAGTATGTAATATCATTCTAATAATTCAAGGATCCATTCACAAGCCATTTTTCTAGAGTCAAGATTTTATATCAGCCAGGCTGTGTTACAGTAAAATTTCATTGTCTTTTTTAGTTACAGGTGGTTACCCATATTGAGACCAATCAGACAGAATATGCACCAATAGACTATCATTTGGAATTGAGGCCTGAGCTACCACAGTACAGACTAGATACAGAAATATGAGATTTCCTGTGAACAAAACCAGAACAACAAGAACTAAATTACTCAGCATGCTACCAGAATAAAGCAGGTAGACAATAGTGAGTAGCAATGGCTGGTGCATGAGTGCAGAGCTGCAAGACTCCCAGGAGAAATATCCCAGCACTGCTTTGGGGAACACTGATGCACTGCAATCTGGGGCCCACCTGTCCAGGTGGACACTATGCTTCCCTGGAAGCACTTACACAGTACTTACCAGAGCAGTTTAGGGGTCTTTTCATGGTCATCAGGTGTGTTACCAGACAAAGAGCGTCCTGCCATCTGTCACTGTCAACTAATATGCAGGAGACAGGGATAGGTCCACCAAACTTTTATTTGTCAGAAGGCCGGGATTCTGGAGAACAGTGAGAGTAGTCTTTCCAAGACTGTTCCATTCTTGTATTTTCAAAATTACAGTTTTATACATAAAACTTCAAAGTAAAGACCACACTAATCTCTATTTCAAATAATAATCAGCATATCTTAGTAACCTATTATAACATTTTAATTTAAAAATTAATTTCTTAAATCAATCCACTTAAACTACTCAAGATAGGCATCTTTAGGGTGGGAGCTAAATTTACAAAACAGAATGGGAGACAGGGGATGAAGGTCAGGGAGGACCTAAACCACTGGTTCTCAACCTTCCTAATGCTGTGGTCTTTTCATACAGTTCCTGTGGGTCGCGACTCACAGGTTGAGAACCGCTGACCTAAACCAACTAGTTCAGCTGTGTCATGTCTGCCCTAGCCTGCTTGATTCTACCTTATTCTCACTACATGTGCTTTCAGTTAGAATGGAGACTTCTTTGATGTTTCTTTCTATCTGATAAAGTTAAAATTGTCTAGGTCGATTTCCTTGTGCTTTGTTATAAAAGTGATTAGCATTGTAATTGAGGCAGAACAGAACTGAGAGGCTACTCTCACTATTTTCCAGAATCACTGGCCTTCTGACAAATGAAGTTTGTTTCAAGCTAACCCCCAGCTCTGCATATTGGCTGGAAAGTGACAGTCGAGCTGACCCTTTTAGTCTGGTAACACTTCTAACTCTCTTGGAAAGTGCTCTAAACTTTGACTTTGTTCTTCTTCTTCTTCTTTTTTTTTTAATACAGAGTCTCACTTTGTCCCCCTCCATAGAGTCCTGTGGCAACATAACTCACAGCAAACTTAAACTCTTGCGCTTAAGCCATTCTTTTGCCTCAGCCTTCTGAGTAGAGAGGTCTTGCTCTGGCTCAGGCTGGTCTCAAACCTGTGAGCTGGGATTACAGGCATTAGCCACCGTGCCTGGCCCTCTTTCTTTCCTTTCCTTTCTTTCCTTTCTTTCTTTCTTTTCTTTCTTTCTTTCTTTGTTCTTAAATTGAGAGAGTATACAAGGAAAAAGTGAAGTGTGAGAGAATAGAGGTCTTCTCATGGAGAGCCCCTAAGAACACACCTGCAAGGTCCTCCCTGTATTGAATCAGCTCTTAGGAATTTGTAGAAACTTAACTTCCCAGGACCTAAAGACTAATAGTTGCTTCTTCTTCTGTAAAAGCCTGCACTTCTGTAGAAGCCCCAGCCTGCCTTCTCCAGGTTGATCCAAACTGACCAATGAGAAGGGTACCCATGGACAAAGAATGTTTGACTGGAGGTAAAAGGGAAAGACAGCCAGTTGGGGAGCATGGCCATTTTTGGACTCTAGTCTGTTGTGGCTCTTCCAGCTGAAATAAAGCCCTCCTCCATAATCTTGTGTTTTGGGTTTTCTCTCTCTCCATCGGGCCTTGTCTTCCTCCAACAAAATAAAATTACTCTTTGTTATTACTTTTACTCTGTATTCATGCTGCCTGTGTTACTGGATGTTACTGATGTCTCAGTCAGCCAAAATGCAGAGACAGGGATAGGTCCACCAAATTTTACTTGTCATAAGGCCAGTGATTTTGGAGAACAGTGAGAGCAGCCTCTCCAAGACTATGTTCTTCCATTTCCAAATTCACAGTTTTATATGTAATGGTTCAAAGAAAAGACCACATTAACTCTTATTTTAAATAAGAAACAGCACAACTCAGTGACAATCTATTACAATATTTCTAATTGAAAAGTTAATTCTTAAATCCTCCTAAATTAAGGACCACATTAACCTCTATTTTAAATAATAATCAGGATAACTCAGTAACCTATTACAATACTTCTGACTCAAAAGTCAATTTCTTAAATCAATTTTCCCAATCTATTCAAGACAGGCATCTTTGAGTTAGGAGCTAAAATTACAAAACAGTAAGAATACGAGACAGGAGATGAAGGTCAGGCAGGATCTAAAAGGACCAGACCAGGTGTGTCATGTTTTGAACACATGCATTCTCACTTGTGCCGCTCCAGTTTTACTTTCAGCTTCCACCTACCTTTGGTTTTTACTGCTGCTGAGTCTTGGTTGAACTTTATAGCTCAGCCCAGTAATCCAACCAGGTAAATAGGGTCACAGTATTAGAATCCCTGACCCAAACAATATGATTCTATATGGGTGATGCAATGTCCAGTAATACCCCAACATGCTCTTTTTGGTTATTCTGGACACCTGGAGCTACATGAACTATAAAGATAACTTCATAATTCAAAATCTCACTGGACTACATCTTCTTCTTGTCAGCAGGCAGGTCAATAACTTCCCATGGGCTTCCAAGCTCTCTAAATGCTGGGCAACTGATGGTTTCCAGAATTTCTCTAAACAGTTGATATTCTCTTTTTTTTATTATTAAATGTTAGCTGTGTACATTAATGAATCATGGGGTACAGTGTCCTGTTTTCATATACAATTTGAAATATTTTCATTAAACTGGTTAACATAGCCTTTATGTCATTTTCTTATTTATTGTGTTAAGACATTTTAGAAAGATTCACTTATACCCTTGTAAGATAAACCATAGAGGTAATCCCTCCAATCACCCTCCCTCCACCCATCCACCCAAACTCCCCTCCCCCATCCCCATATCCTTAGGCTATAATTAGGTTATAGCTTTCATATGAAAGCTATACATTAGTATCATAATAGGGCTGTGTACACTGGATACTTTTTCTTCCATTCTTGAGATACTTTGCTAAGAAGAACATTTTCCATCTCCATCCATGTAAACATGAAGGAAGTAAAGTCTCCATCTTTCTTTATGGCTGCATAATATTCCATGGTGTGCATATACCACAGTTTATTGATCCATTCATGGATCGATGGGCACTTGGGCTTCTTCCATGACCTGGCAATTATGAACTGGGCTGCAATAAACATTCTGATACAAATATCTTTGTTGTAATGTGGATTTTGGTCTTATTAATATATACCTAATAAAGGAATTGTAGGATCTAATGGCAGGTCTGTTTTTAGTTCTCTAAGTGTTCTCCAGATGTCTTTACAAAAGGAACGTATTAGTTTGCATTACCACCAGCAGTGTAGAAGTGTTCCCTTTTCTCCACATCCACACCAGCGTCTCTGGTTTTGAGATTTTGTGATATGGGGTAATCTTACTGGAGTTAGGTGATATCTCAAAGTAGTTTTGATTTGCATTTCTCGGATGATTAAGGATGGTGAGCATTTTTTCATCTGTAGGCCATGCACCTATCTTCTTTAGAGAAATTGTTTTTCAAGTCCCTTGCCCACCCTGAGATGGGATTACTTGATCTTTCCTTGCTGATACATTTGAGTTCTTTGTGGATTCTGGTTATTAAACCTTTGTCAGAGACATAACCTGCAAATATCTTCTCCCATTCTGA
>NW_003852552.1:2783783-2799106 GCF_000181295.1 Otolemur garnettii
AGAATCATATGGTCTTTGTTTTTTAATTTGTTTATGTGATGAATTATATTTATAGATTTATGTATGTTGAATCATCCTTGAGATCCTGGGATAAAATCCACCTGGTCATGGTGTATGATTTGTTTGATGTGTTGCTAGATTCTGTTTGTTAGGATCTTGTTGAATATTTTTTCATCAATATTCATTAGTGATATTGGTCTATAATTTTCTTTTCTTGTTTGGTCTTTTCCTGGTTTAGGTATCAAGGTGATGTTTGCTTCATTGAATGTGCTGGGTAGTATTCCTTCTTTTTCAATATTTTGAAAAAGGTTGAGTAATATAGGTGCTAATTCCTCTTTAAAGATTTGGTAGAATTCTGACGTGAAGCCATCTGGTCCCAGGTTTCCTTTTTAGGGAGATTTTGTATATTTGATGCTATTTCAGAACTTGATATAGGCCTGTTTAACATTTCCAGTTTGTTCTGTCTAAGTCTTGGGAGGTGGCATCCTTCCAACTATTGGTCAATTTCCTTCAGATTGTCATATACGTGGGAATAAAGTTTCTTGTAATATTCATTAAGGATTTTTTTGATTTCTAAGTAGTCTGTTGTTATTTCATCTTTACCATTTCTGATTGATGAAATTAGAGATTTTAGTCTTTTTTTGTTGGTTAGGTTGGCCAAAGGTTTATCTATCTTATTGACCTTTCCACGAAACCAAGTTTTTGATTTCTTGATCTATTGTATAATTCTTTTTTTTTCAGTTTCATTTAATTCTGCTCTAACTTTGGTTATTTCTTTTCTTCTGCTAGATTTGGGATTGGAATGTTCTTCCTTTTCCAGTTGTTTAAGATGTCCCATTAATGTTTTAACTTCCTCTCTTTCCATTCTCTTGAGGAAGGCTTGCAATGCTATAAATTTCCTTCTTAGAACTGCCTTTGTGGTATCCCAGAGGTTCTGATAACTCATGTCTTCATTATTGTTTTGTTCTAAAGATTTGTTAATTTCCTTCTTGATCTCGTCTCTGGCCCATCTATCATTCAGCATAAGGTTATTTAGCTTCCATGTTTTTATATGAGACCCCAGATTCCTGTTGTTACTGAGTTCAATTTTTATTCCATGATTGTCTGAGAAGATGCATGGAATAATTTCTATTCTTTTAAATTTGCTGAGGTTAGACTTGTGACCTGAGATGTGATTGATTTTGGAGTATGTTCCATGGACTGATGAGAAAAATGTGTATTCAGTTTTGTTAGGATGAAATGTTCTGTAGATTTCCGTTAAATCTAAATGCTGAATGGTTAAGTTTAAATCTAAAATTTCTTTGCTAATCTTCTTGTTGGAGGATCTATCCAACAGTGCCAAAGGATTATTAAAATCTCTGACTATGATGGAGCTTGGAAAGATCAAGTTGCTTATGCCTGTTAGAATATTTCTTATAAATTGAGGTGCATTCTGGTTGGGTGCATAGAGGTTGATAATTGAGATCTCATCATATTGAGTATTACCCTTAACATATATAAAATGGCCATCCTTATCCTTGGTTAGTTTTGTTCGTTTAAACCCTATTGTATCTGTGAATAAAATTGCAACACCTGCTTTTTCCTGCTTTCCATTTGCCTGGAATATTGATGACCATCCCTTCACCCTGAGTCTATATTTATCTTTTAAAGTAAGACGTGATTCTTAAATACAACAGATGTCTGGTCAGAGATTCTGTATCCAATCAGCCAATCTGTGCCTCTTTAGAGGAAAATTAACATTGTTGCAATGCTAATTTACATTGATTGAAATTATTGATAAGCCTGGTGAAATTTTGGGCATTGAGTTGCTCGAAAGTCCAGTAAACATTTTTAATCCTTTCGCCACTGTGGAAGTTGGATTTTGATCAAAAGTTTCTGGGTGAGGTTACTTTTGTGGTGGAGGATTGCACTGGTCATTATGGAGAATAGGTTTGAGAATTTCCTGCAGACCTGGTTTAGTTATGGCAAACTTCTTCAACATGTGAATGTCATTAAAGTTTTTAATTTCTCCATCATAAATGAAACTCAGTTTAGCTGGATAAAGGATCCTGGGTTGAAAGTTATTTTGTTTTAGGAGATTAAAAGTTGATGACCATCCTCTTCTAGCCTCTAGAAGAGAGATCTGCAGTCATCCAAATACTCTTCTCTTTGTAGGTTATGATTTTCTTACGTATAACTGCTTTCAGAATTTTCTCTTTCATGTTAACTTTAGTGAAGTTAAGTATGATGTGCTTGGGGAATGTCTTGTTTGGGTTGAGTTGTGCTGGGGTTCTGAAACTGTCTGATATCTGAATTTCAGAATCTCTTGGCATGTCTGGAAAGTTCTCTTTCATAATTTCGTGAGGAAGAGCCTCTGTGTTTTGTGGAGCAACTTCATCACCTTCTGGGATTCCTATAAGGCAAATATTAGTTTTCTTCCAATCATCCCAGAGCTCTCTGAGAGAAAGATCCATTTTTGCTCTCCATTTCTTTTCATCTTTAAGCTCTTGAGCTCATTCAAAAGCTTTGTCTTCAATGTCAGAGATCCTTTCTTCTGCCTGTTCCATTCTGTTACCGAGGGATTGTACTGTATTTTTCAGATCTTTGAGGGCTGCAAACTCTTGCCTGAATGTTTTAAAATCTTTGGTTATCTTTGAAATCATTGAATTCTTGAGATATCTTTTGAATAATTTCTTGAGATAGCTTTTGAATAATTTCTTGAAATTATAATTCCCTCCTTTCCTCCAATATGTTACTCTTATTTGCTATCCAGATTCTGAACTTGATTTCTGTCATCTCAGCCATCTGTTTGTCAATGGGATCTTCAATTACTTCTGCCCCATCCTTCCTTGGGGGACTTGATCTACTCTGGTTATTCTGGTTCCCAGAGTTTTTCTGCTGAATCCGCCCCATGGTGAATTTGCACCATTTGGAGACCATCCCAAAAGTTTTCAGCCTGTGGCTGCCACTGAAGAAGATGCCAGCTTCCTCTGGTTGCCCGGAGAGATAGGGTGTGTCTGTCCAGAAAAGCCTCAGGGGTGTGAGCCTTATTGTTCTAGCTGCTGTGGCTGTTGCTCTTCACCTCTGGGTACTGCCATGCCTGTGTGGTTCCTTCTCAACTGACTGTCCTCTCACAGTTCTCTTGCTGCTGGGCCTGGAGTGCCTGAAATGCATGGGTCAGTCAGTCCTTGAGGGCCCCACTAGTGGGCCTGGGAGCAGTGGCCAAGTGGCAGCAGCTGCATGGGTCAAACAGTCCTTGGGGCGCCCTGCTCAGGTGCCTGGGGGTGGTGGCCAAGGGGTGGCAGCTATGTGGGGGACTTGCAGATCAAACAGTCCTGGGTGCACCCCACTCAGGTTCCCCAGGGGCAGCGGCCAAGTGGTGGCAGCCGCAGGGGATGCAGGGGTCAAACAGTCCTCAGCGTGCCCAACAGTTGATATGCTTAATGTTATGGCTTATAAAATAATATCCCAAACGATGACACTTAGATGTTTTTAACTAAATATGCAGCCTCAGACTTTTATCTGCCTCCTTGTCTTTCTGATCCTTTTATTTTCCAAACTATGGGAAGGATGCTCTCTGGAAGTTCTCTTATCTGACTGAGAAAACTTGTTCTAAAAGAAGTGCATTTGTCCTAAAACCCCCTTCCTAAGAATCTTATTAAGTAATCAGGAAAGATTAACAACTACTTAAGAAAAGACTAGACTAGAAGTTGTGACCAGACTGCATCTCTATAATAAGACAATCTTTGTTCACAGGGAAATTCTGTTCTTTGCCTTCCTACCACTTCTCCCAGATTTCTCAGTCCCAGTTGCTTGTTCTTTGGGCTTATTTCCCCCTAACTCCCTTCAGCCCAATGAAGAAGGTATTTACTTGTTAGCCTTCTGGCCCTTTCTTGAGCTTGCATATTTTATAGGAATCTTGTATACACAACCCTATGGGGAATAAAAGAAAGACCACCTTTCTGCCACCAAAGAGCAATGTTGGAGTTCACAACATTTGTTCCCATTTCGTAAGGACATTTTTACACTCCCCTTCCAAAGAGAGAGGCACCAATGGGCACAATCTGTTTTCTAGAGCACAGTAATGATATTTCCAACAGATTCTAGGTTTCTCTATTGTATGCAAGTAGAAGAGGAGCATTATAACTTCTCTTGCTTACACTGAGCTTCATCAATAAGATCTTAATTTGGGCAGCACCTGTAGCTCAGTGACAGTGGGTGGTGGGTTCGAACCCAGCCCTGGCAAAACTGCAACAAAAAAATAGCCCAGCATTCTGGCAGGCGTCTGTAGTCCCAGCTACATGGGAGGCTGAGGCAAGAGAATGGCCCAAGCCCAGGAGTTGGAGGTTTATCTGAGCTGTGATGTCACAGCACTCTACCGAGGGTGATAAAATAAGACTCTGTCTCTAACAACAACAACAAAAAGATCTTAATTATATTCTGACACCTTGCTGAATTTGTCCTTTCTAACCATTCCACAATATATATTTTTGATTCTTTGCAAAAATAACTGTTGAAGACTATTCAAGAAACATACCTGGGGTTGAGTGATTTGTGATTTGTATGGGCAAGGTGAAAGCACATATAGTGCAAATAAGATGGAGTCTGTCAGGCTGAGGCTGGTCTGGCTGGTTTAAGTCCTGCTTGATTTTCATCCCCTGTCTCTCTTTCATACTGTTTTGTAAATTTAACTCCCACCCTAAAGATACCCATCTTAAGTAGTTTAGGTGGATTGATTTTGGGAGATTAATTTTAAATTGGAATATTGTTTTGGGTCATGGGTTATACTGATTATTGTTTACTCTGGGTCATGGATTCTGCTGATTATTGTTTAAGATAAGGGTTAACATGGTCTTCACTTTGAATTTAAATGTATAAACTATAATTTTGGAAATCAAGAACAGAGCAATATTGGAGAGGCTACTCCCACTGTTCTCCAGAATCCCAGTCTTCTAAGTAAAGTTTAGTGGTCCTCTCCTTCTCTCTGCATATTGGCTGACCATGACAGGAGGCCATTCCCTCCTCATTGGGTAACAAGAGGATATTAACTTTTAATTTTCTAGTCTTTTCATCACAAAGTTGATGAATTGTTTTACATTATGCTTAACTTCTGTATTAGAGGTACAAAAATAATATATTCTTATAAAGACATTAATAATCCCTTCCTTCTCAAATTCTTTCCCAGTTCCCATTCTAGGTAATTATTGTTAAGACTTTGGTGTATATAATTCTGCATCTTCCTCTGTGTTCATATAAACAGATATAAGCATATAAGGATGATTTTTCTTTTTTTAAATTTATAAAGTGGGTTTTACTATTCAGATTACTTTTAGTTTTATATGTTATTGGTCACTACACACAGTTTTAAGTATTCCTAGCTGCCTAATATTCCATAGTATGGATTATTTATTTTATATTCTCTTAATGATGGATATACTATTCAATAAATATGTGATAGCCTACAGTGGTATTGTTTGGTCAAAGATTATACATATAACTTTAAAAAGTAGATTTGGCCAGAGTATTTTTGACAATGATTTGTAATTCTTTTTTCCACCAACAATGTATGAGTGCTTCTTTCTGTACACTTTGGCTAAACTGAAAATTATTAATGTTTATAATTTTTCTTATTAAGGTGCAAAGTGAGAATGCTATCCTTTTATGATTGTAACTTTGGGAGAATAAAGTTGAGCTTTTTATATAGTAATTTACAGATTTGAATTTCTATTCAAAAAGCAACAGGTCTAGGGTTTTTCAATTCCAATGTTGTAATTAAACTCAAGTTTTAGGGGAGGGGGGGAGGAGCAGGAGCCAGAGGGGAGGAGGATGGGGTACTTGTGAGCTCTCAAATACAAGGTACAGTGTATGGGTATATGCATACTTCCTGGATGAAGAACACAACTACAACTTGGACTCTATCTAGCAAATGGAAGCAATGTAGCCTAATTGTCTTTACCCTCATATTAATCTGAAATTTAAAAAAACTTTTATGGTATTGCCCAAAGGTAGACATTTCTCTATTTTCCAAATAATTCCTATGTAGATAGATAGGTAGGTAGATAGGGCATAATTAATTCTAGAAACAGACCTGAGTATGTCTGTTGGAACCTAATTTTTGACAAATATTGTCTATTATTTCTGTGTGGAAATGGCATTTAAAAAATATAATGTTGTTAGCAAAATTTGCTGTCCATATGGTAGAAAATAAATATATATCTCTAGCTCACAACATATTTTTATCTACAAAATAAATTTGAAATGGAATTATATAAATGTCAATAAATAAAATACTTTCTTAGAAGAAATGTTAGAGGTTTTCTTTAATATTAAGCAAGAGAAGAAATTTTCACGGATTTGTC
Organism: Otolemur garnettii; assembly: GCF_000181295.1. Taxonomy (NCBI): domain Eukaryota; kingdom Metazoa; phylum Chordata; class Mammalia; order Primates; family Galagidae; genus Otolemur; species Otolemur garnettii. Next base: position 2,790,122 of record NW_003852552.1, read on the forward strand.
TTGGTTTAATACTCATATCCTGCGGTAATAAAATAAAACAAATATGGTTGAAAAACAACAAATTTAAAAAAATATTTTTGATACTTTTAAATGTTTGCTATCTCCAATGAGCAGAGACGTCAATAAAAAATAAAACAAGCTCGGTGCCTTAGCACAGTGGTTATGGCACTAGCCACATACACTGAGGCTGGCAGGTTTGAACCCAGCCTGTGCCAGCTAAACCACAATGACAACTGCAATGAAAAATAGCCGAGCATTGTGGTGGGAGTGCCTGTAGTCCCACCCACTTGGGAGGCTGAAGTAAGAGAATTTCTTAAGCCCAAAAGTTTGAGGTTGCTGTGAGCTGTGATGCCATAGCACTCTATCAAGGGCAACATAGTGAGACTCTGTCTCAAAAAGAAAAAAAAGAAAGAAAGAAAGAAAAAAAACCTCAAAATAGTCCAAATGAATAATGGACAAATTACACTTGACACTTGAGCAATGCAAGAGTTAGGGGCTCTAATCTCCTACCCAGTTGTAAGTTCACATATAACTTTTGACTCCCTCAAAACTTATTTACTAATAGCCTACTGCTGACCAGAAACTTCACCAATAACAAACAGTTAATAAATGCATATTTTATGTGTTATACATATTATATACTGTTATTTTATAATAAAGTAAGCAGCTAATCTATAAGGGCAGTCCTGATTATAACCTAATTGCATTTGCACAGAACAGTAGAATTAGCCTATCACTTCCTGCATTAAATCATGGTGTCTGCTTCTCTTCTTTACTAATAAATATCTTTTGTGGCATTTATCCCCCAGGGCACTTTTGTATGCTTCAAAAGTCTGTGCAGGTAGATATCCTTTCTTCTCAATGATTGTCTTAATGGCCTCTAGGAACTCATCTACTGCTTTTTCATTGGCAAAAGCTGCTTCTCTTATTACCTTGACATTTTTTTATGCCTAGTCTCTATCAGAAATTATCAAGCCATCCTTTGCTGGCATTAACTTTTCCCATTTTAGATCCTTCACCTTCTTTTGTTTTAGTTGTGTATAATATCTTTTTCTCAAATCACATCAGACTTTGTAGGTATGCCTTTCTGATAACAATCTTGTACCCATAGAAAAGCTGTATTTTCAATATGAGATAAAATGACATTTTTTAAGAAGGGTAAGGTTTTTATGCCTGCTGGCATAGCTGTAGCTGCAGCTTCACAACTTTCCTTTTCTTTTTTTTATGGTGGTCCTTAGCTAGATTCATCTTTTTTGAAATGGCAGGCAACTGCAGCTACAGACCTCAATCTATGGTATATTTCAAGCAATTCCATGTTTTCTTCTAACATCAAGCCTTTTCCTGCTTCTTGGGAGCACTTACAACATTACTAGTGGCACTTTGTGTAGGTTCCATGGTATTGCACTAAACACAATGAAAAATACATAAGAATCATGAGAGATTACTTTTTTTATGATACTCAATTTACTGGAGAGATAATATGCTCATACAGATATGAGTAGTATCACAGGACATTTTAAGCAAATACACTTGACTTCACTGCAATAATAATAGGAGGTGGGTATGAAATTATTACAGTAGTACTACATATATACAGTTAATGTTATGCAGTTATGGTTTAATTTTTATATTATATTTGGATATATTTCAGATAGTAAATCATATACTAGTATCTACACATATTTTATGTATCCATGACATGCTTTACCTTTTCTTTCTTTTTGTCAATTTTTCTAGGCTATCTGTTTCATCTGTGAAATTTTACAAATAGTTCCAAATCTCCCAAAACTTTTCAATATAATTAAACAATCCACACATAAGTGGACTCAAATAGTTCAAATAATTTTGTTTAAGGATCAACTGTATATGAAGAAACAATTCATAGAACAGGGAATAATATATTTTGAGACAGAGTCTCACTATGTTGCCCTCAGTAGAGTGCTATGTTGTCATAGCTCACAGCAACCTTGAACTCTTGGGCTTAAGCAATTCTCTTGCCTCAGCTTCCCAAGTAGCTGGGACTACAGGTGTCCACCACAACACCCAGCTATTTTTTTTGTTGCCGTTGTCATTGTTGTTAAACTGGTCTGGGCCAGATTCAAACTCACCAGCCTTGGTGTGTGTGGCTGGTGCTGTAACTACTGTGCTATGGATGCTGAGGCAGAATAATATAATTTAAAAAATTTTTGATTCTATATGTGTGCATTATTCATGATATATATAAATCACCATATAATGTTGATTTTTTAAAGTCAAATCATTTATGATAGAAATGTTCAGAGAGTTTAGCTTATACTAGATCTGGTTCTTCCTTTAAGTCTGATTTTCTGGAAGGTGTAAGAAGGACCTGGGAACAAGATACCAATTGCCTAAAAAGGCTAAGTCTGGCAGTTTTAATTTCCATCTTTGAATTTGTGACAATATATCCTCTTTGCAATGTTTAGACATATGTAATTTTCTTCGACTTTTTTAATGCATCCTTAATTATAACAACAATTTATTGAGCACTTACTACGTTTATAGCCCATAGGACTATCCATGTATTATCTCATTTAATCCTCAGAACAACTCAAAATACAGGTATAATTAGTATCTATATATTAAATATGACAAATTGAGGCTCAGATAGATCACATAACTTTCCCGCTATTGTGTAGTGGTGATGTTGGGCCTTGTCCTCTAGGTCTTTCTGACTATAGACTGTGTTCCTAAGGTTTTAACTGCATATATTGTAAGTGACAACCAAATGGAAATGACATTATCTAAACCTGAGTCTCTGAACTATTTGTACATCAATTCTTTACATTTTCCCCCATCATGTATCTCTCTGAGAATGTAATGAAATGTATAGACCTACTGTTGAGAAAACTGCCTACACACACTCACACACAACTTTTCACACACTTATGTACTTTATGGAACATCATAGACCCTCTGAAGCCCACACTGGATCCGCATTTGTTCTACCTAATGGGGACCAGAACATCTGAAAACACTGTTTTTTGTTGTTTGTTTGTTTTTTGGTTTTTTTTTTTTTTTTTGAGACAGAGCCTCAAGCTGTTGCCCCCTGGGTGGAGTGCTGTGGCATCACAGCTCACAGTAACCTCCAACTCCTGGGCTCAAGCGAGTTTCCCACCTCTACCTCCCAAGTAGCTGGGACTACAGGCGTCCACCACAACGCCTGGCTATTTTTTTTTTCAACCATCATTGTTGTTTGGTGGGCCCAAGCTGGATTCAAACCCTCCAGCTCAGGTGTATGTGGCTGGCGCCTTAGCCACTGGAGCCACAGGTGCTGAGCCAGGAAACACTGTTATTGCAAAAATATATAATTTTAAGTCAACTGTAATAACCTATTTTTTAAATCTCAAGTCTGATTTATTTATTTATTTATTTATTTATTTTTTCAGTTTTTGGCTGGGGCCAGGTTTGAACCCACCACCTTTGGTATATGGGGCCGGTGCCCTACTCCTTTGAGCCTCAGGTGCTGCCCAAATCTGCTTTATTTTTATGTGAATGTGAATTAAACACAATTTTTAGGATGGGGCTCAGTAGTTCACACCTGTAATCCCAGCACTCTGGGGGTCTGAGGCTGGTGGATTGCTTGAGTTCAGGAGTTTGAGACCAGTTAAGCAAGCAGGGGACCTAATTTCTGAAAATAATGTTTTGTGGTGGGCACCTGTAGTCTCAGCTGCTCACGAGGCTGAGGCAGGAGGATCACTTCAGTCCAAAAGTTTGAGTTTGCTGTGAGTTATAACACCATGGCCCTCAAACCCAGAATGACTAAGACTCTGTTTCAAAAAAAGATTAAAAAAGAATGAAATTTTAGTTTAATTATTAAATAAATTAGGAGAGGAACGAGCTGCTAAAGAATAAATGAAAAGAATTCCTTTGTGATAGATCTCCACCTACCTAATAATAACATGGAACCATAGAATGATCCATAAATTTTAAGGCATCAGTTATTAACAGTAATGTCAAGAACACAAAATATTTTCATTTTAACTGTATTACTACACACTCCATTTTACTCCAAAGAATATTTTTAAAGTGAATGAGTTTAACTACCTTTATGTCCAGTTTACCTACCTTACCCAATGATTTACTTGTCAATCTTTAATCCACGTCTTAAAATCCCTAAGGGGTTCTATGCAAGCCCAATGCTTAAATAATGTATTTGCTGTGTGCATCATATTCTTGTTAAATCTACTGGGAAGCTGCTTTGAAGACTACAATGTAGTGAACAATAACCCCTCATAATTTCATCAGTTATGATGGTTCCATTACTGCCAGGGGGCATACAGCCAGTAAATGTGTAACATATAAGAGAAAGTTTGATTAGCCAAAATGTCTTCTACACTGAACTCTTATATATTGTTTGTGGCTAGTCAAGTAATAGATAAGAAAATATACAGCACTATGATACTCTTGTTGAGAGTGAATAATAGTAAAAGCTCCTCAAAGCAATGACAAAAATGTGAGTTATTGAAAATGATTTTAAAGAAGTGTGTAGCTAGTAATGGATCCATTCGAGTTAATTAAGAACTAATGAAAATATAGACTTGATGAATAGGAATCAATTAAATAATCCCTTAGTTTTTGTTTTTGCTTTTTTTAATTTAATCTTGTGTGTCTTGTTAACAACTCAGCCACAACTTTTCTTCAGCAACCTTTTACATAACAGTGAGCGTCCTTTAACCTTCTCACTGCACAATGATATTAAAGCACACAGAGAAATAGTGATAACCCCAGAATGGATTATTACCTGTAAAATAATTAACTGCACCTTATGTGGCTTCTTTCTACATGTGGTTTGTCTGGGTCTTGGCTGAGATTGCTTTTGTGACATGGTCATCTACTTGGGAACTGAAGATAAAAGTGCCTTATTTCTGTGCACTTATGGTAGCTGTCGTTAATGTGCACCAGACGATTGTATTTTGAAAAATTTAGCTCGCTTTGCCAGGATTTCAGCATCATGGCCTCTATATTACCTTTACTTGTGTCCTCATACTTTCACTGGTATAACACTTAAAATTTTTTATTGCCCAATTAATTTTACATTTCTTTTGGATATAGTGAAAATCTTATTGTATCGAGGAAACCCTACTAGGATAATAGGATAACTCATATTCAAGTCTCTTTCCAAGAAGTTATTATTTGAAGTCAGTAAAACGCCTCTGGGTTTCCTAGGTTGATGTCAGTCTGAGGGTACACTAGGTATTGCATTCCTTTGGTCAATGGTCTATGATAAATGCACACATTACATGAAAGATTTTGCAAAAATAGACATAAATCTTCATATTTCTATTCTGCTTTAAAAAATCTGTAGAATGTGCTCATTTTCTAGAGAAGCTTTTTTTGGGGGGGAGCTAGGACTTTTGAATTTCTACAGGTGTGTGGGACTGGACCTTGTAGGCTGCTTGTTGTTGTAGTTTTGATCCCTGAGCTTTGCTTTTTTTTTTTTTTTTTTATTAAAATTTCCTGTATAGTACACTAGCACAAATGGGTCACTCATCTCATCTGAGACAAAGCAAACACAGGCTCTGATGCACTGATCTAAAGGGGATGTTGCCAGACGAAGACAGTCTGGCTGCCTGTTACTGCCAGCCAATATGCAGAGACAGGGTAAGTCCACCAAACTTTGTCAGAAGGCCAAGATTTTGGAGAAAAGGGAGAGTAGCCTCTCCAAGACTGCTCTGTTCTTCCATTTCCATCACTGGAGTTTTATTCATTTAAGTTCAAATTGAAGACTATGTTAAGAACCCTTATCTTAAACAATAAGTGGCAGAACCCATGACTCATAAACAGTTAACAGCATTCTAATTTGAAAATTAATCTCCTAAATCAATCCACACCTAAACTACTCAAGACAGGCATCTTTAGGTCAGGAGCTAAACTTACAAAACAGTAAGAATGGGAAACAGGGAGTGAAGATCAGGCAGGACCCAAACTGATCAGCCCAGCTGTGTCATATATGCCCTAGCCTGACAGACTCTATCTTTTTCTGCTATATATACTTTCGGGGGTGGCCATTACTTTTTCTCTCTAAATTTTGTCCTAGGTGAATACCGTTGTTGGGAAGATTCCCTTTCACCTCTATGACCTATTTTTGGTATAACAATTGTTCCCTTCCACAGTAACATACTTATCCTACCAAACAAAAGCTGTTTAAAAATAAGCTTTCTAGTAGCATAATAATTTATCTAAATCATTACCAGCATAAAGTCAGACACCTGATATGAAATTTCCGTATGTGTGTTCATGAGTATGTGTATGTGTGTTTTAGGCTTGAGAAGAGAAAATGGTTCTTTACATTCTTAAAATAATTTGCTACAATAAGCAAATAGTAAGCACATAACAAAATGATCCATATGCTATATTTCCAAAGGTAAGATAAGACAAAATTTCCACTCTGTCATCTCAGTGAATGTTTTCTCTGAGGAAATGCTGGCAAAACTTCCTAGGTTTGTTTCTATTATTCTGTCAGCTAACTGGTTATTTTAAATTGATGCTCAAACTCTACTCTGTGTGCTGGGTGAAATGAATTGAGTCCTAGATCATGTTGAAGCTAATCATATAAAATACATCCCTGTACTTTCAACAGTATCTACTTGCTGGCTTCCTTTTATATTCACTGAATTTTCTCCCCTACCCCAGCTTCTATATTTTTTCCCCATTTTATTTGTAGTTGACACAAAAAGTTGCACACATTCACAGAGTACAGAACGATTTTTGATATATGTATACAATGCGTACTGATTAAATTGGAGTAATTAGAATATCCATCACTTCAAACATTTGTTATTTCTTTGTGTTGAGAATATTCAAAATCTTCTCTTCTGGTGTTTTTGAAAACAAATGTAGTGAGAATAAGATAGAGTCAGTTAGGCGAGGGGGAATATGAAACAACTGTTCTGGTCGGTCGAGGACCTAAGTGACCTTCACCTCCTATCTCCCATTTTAATTAATTAATTAAGACAGAGTCTCAGTTTGTCACACTTGGTAGACTGCCATGGCATTATAGCTCACATCAACCTCAAACTCTTGGGCTCAAGTGATTCTTTTTCCTCAGCCTCCTAAGTAGCTGGGCTTACAGGTGCCTGACACAATGCCTTGCTATTTTTAGAGACAGGGTCTCACTCTTACTCAGGCTGCTCTTGAACCTGTGAGATCAGGCAATCCACCCGCCTTGACCTCCCAGAGTGGTAAGATTACAGGCATGACTCACCGCACCCGGTGGTGAATTTTCATGTCTGTCCTGTTGGGAATAACTTCTTTTAATTTCTCTTGTCTAATTTTTTTATTGAATAATAGCGGTGTACATTAATAGTTTCATGGGGTACAGTGTGCTATTTTTATATACAATTTGAAATATTTTCATCAAACTGGTTAAAATAGCCTTCATGTCATTTTCTTAGTTATTATGTTAAGACATTTATAGTCTTCATTTAGAAAGATTCACAAGTACCCTTATAAGATGAATGATAGACGTGATCCCATCAATCACCCTCCCTCCAACCATCCTCCCCTCTCCCCTCCCCACCCTCTCCCCTTTCCCCCAATTCTAGGGCTATAATTGGGTTATAGCTTTCCTGTGAAAACTATAAGTTAGCTTCATAGTAGGGCTGAATACATTGGATACTTTTTCTTCCAAACTTGAGATATTTTGCTAAGAAGAATATGTTCCAGCTCCATCCATGTAAACATGAAGGAGGTAAAGTTGCCATCCTTCTTTACGGCTGCATAGTATTCCATGGTGTACATATACCACGGTTTATTTATCTATTCATGGTTCGATGGGCACTTGAGCTTCTTACATGACCTTTCAATTATGAATTGGGCTGCAATAAACATTCTAGTACAAATATCTTTGTTGTAGTGTGATTTTTGGTCTTCTGGATATATACCTAATAGAGGAATTATAGGGTCAAATGGCAGGTCTATTTTTAGTTCTCCAAGTGTTCTCCAGATGACTTTCCAAAAGGAATGCACTAGTTTGCAATCCCACCAACAGTGTAGAAGAGTACCCTTTTCTCCACAACCACGCCAGCATCTGTAATTTTGGGATTTTGTGATATGGGCTAATCTTACTGGTATTAGATGGTATCTCAAAGTAGTTTTAATTTGCATTTCTCTGATTATTAAGGATGATGAGCATTTTTTCATATATCTGTAGACCTGGCACCTGTCTTCTTCTGAGAAGTTTCTTTTCAAGTCCCTTGCCCAACCTGAGATGGGATCACTAGTTCACTTCTTGCTAATATGTTTGAGTTCTCTGTGAATTCGGGTTATTAAACCTTTGTCAGAGACATAACCAGCAAATGTCTTCTCCCATTCTGAGGGATGTCTGCTTGCTTTGCTTACTGTGTTCTTGGCTGTGCAGAATCTTTTTAGTTTGATCAGGTCCCAGTAGTGTATTTTTGATGCTGCTTCAATTGCCTAGGGGGTTCCTCCTCATAAAATTTTTGCCCAGGCCGATTTTTCCAAGTGTTTTCCCTACACTTTCTTCTAGTATTTTTGTAGTTTCACGCCTTAAGTTTAAATCTTTAATCCAGTGAGAGTCTATCTTAGTTAATGGCAAAAGGTGTGGGTCCAATTTAAGTCTTCTGCAGGACGCCAACCAGTTTTCCCAGCACCATTTGTTAAATAGGGAATCTTTTCCCCACTCAATATTTTTAATTGGCTTGTCAAGAATCAGGTAACGGTAGGTAACTGAATTCATCTCTTGGCTCTCTATCCTGTTCCATACAGGATCTCTGTTTTTGTGCCAGTACCATGCTGTTTTGATCATTATTGATTTATAGTATAGTCTGAGGTCTGCTGGTAAGGTGATTTCTCCTTCTTTGTTTTTATTTCTGAGTAGTGTCTTAGCTATTTGAGGTTTTTTATGATTCCATATAAAATGAAGTATTATTTTTTCAAGATCTTTAAAATATGACAGTGGAGCTTTAATAGGGATTGCATTAAAATTATATATTGCTTTGGGTA
>NW_003852552.1:2799635-2812013 GCF_000181295.1 Otolemur garnettii
GTTTTTTAATTTGTTTATGTGATGAATTATATTTATAGATTTACGTATGTTGAACCATCCTTGAGATCCTGGGATAAAACCCACTTGGTTGTGGTGTATAATTTGTTTGATGTATTGCTAGATTCTGTTTGTTTTTGCATCAATATTAGTGATATTGGTCTGTAATTTTCTTTTCTTTTTGGGTCTTTTCCTGGTTTGGGGATCAAAGTGATGTTTCCTTCATAGATGTGTTGGGTAGTATTCCTTCTTTTTCAGTATTTTAGAAGAGGTTAAGTAATATAGGTACTAGTTCCTCCTTAAAGGTTTCGTAGAATTCTGATGTGAAGCTGTCTAGTCCTGGGCTTTTCTTTTTAGGGAGATTTTGTATGGTTGATGCTATTTCAGAACTTGATATAGGCCTATTCAGCATCTCCCCTTTATTTTGGCTAAGTCTTGGAAGGTGGCATGCTTCCAAGTATTGGTCGATTTCCTTCAGATTTTCATACTTCTGAGAATAAAGGTTCCTGTAGTATTCATTAAGGATTTTTTGAATTTCTGTTGTTATTTCATCTTTACCATTTCTGATTGATGAGATTAGCGATTTTACTCTTTTTTTGTTGGTTAGGTTGGCCAAAGATTTATCTATTTTATTGAACTTGTCAAAAAACCCACTTTTTGATTTGTTGATCTGTTGTATACTCCTTTTATTTTCAGTTTCATTTGATTCTGCTCTAATTTTGGTTATTTATTTTCTTCTGCTGAGTTTGGAGTTGGAGAGTTCTTCTTTTTCCAGTTGTTTGAGATGTCCTATTAGGTTGTTTACTTCATCTCTTTCAGTTTTCTTGAGGAAGGCTTGCAGTGCTATAAATTTCCCTCTTAGGACTGCCTTTGCAGTATCCCAGAGGTTCTAGTAACTTACGTCTTTATTATCGTTTTGTTGCAAAAATTTGGTAATTTTCTTCTTGATCTCATTTCTGACCCACCTGTCATTCAGCATAAGGTTATTTAGGTTCCATGTTTTTTTCATGGGTTTGCAGTTTCCTGTTGTTACTGAGTTCAACTTTTATTCCATGATGGTCTGAGAAGATTCATGGAATAATTTCTAAACTTTTAAATTTACTGAGGTTAGACTTCTGACCTAAGATGTGGTCCATTTTGAAGTACGATGCATTAGCTGATGAGAAAAAAGTATATTCAGTTTTGTTAAGATGAAATGTTCTGTAGATTTCCGTTAAATCCAAATGCTGAATGGTTAAGTTTCAATCTAAAATTTCCTTGCTGAGCTTCTTGTTGGAGGATCTATCCATCACTGTCAAAGGAGTATTAAAATCTCCGACTATGATAGAGATGGGAGAAATCAAGTTGCTCATGCCTATTAGAGTATCATAAATTGAGGTGCATTCTTTTTGGTTGCATAAATATTGATAATTGAAATCTCACTGTATTGAATATTACCCTTAACAAATATAAAGTGACCATCCTATCCTTGCTTACCTTTGTTGGTTCAAAGCCTACTACATCTGTGAATAAAATTGCAACACCTGCTTTTTTTCTGCTTTCCATTTGCCTGGAATATAGATGACCATCTCTTCACTCTGAGTCTATATTTATCTTTTAAGGTAAGACGAGATTCTTGTATGCAGCAGATATCTGGCCTGAGTTTTTGTATCTAGTCAGCCAACATGTGTCTCTTTAGAGGACAATTTAAGCCATTCACATTGACTGAGAATATTGATGAACCTGGTAAAATTTTGGGCGTGGAGTTTTTCAAAAGTCCAGTAGACATTTTTAATCTTTTTGCCACTGTGGAATTTGGATTTTGATCAAAAGTTTCTGAATGAGTTTACTTTGGTGGTGGAGGATTGCACTGTTCATTGTGGAGGATAGGTTTGAGGATTTCCTGAAGAGCTGGTTTAGTTATGGCAAATTTCTTCAACATGTGAATGTCATTAAAGTATTTAATTTCTCCATCATAAATGAAACTCAGTTTAGCTGGATATAGGATCCTAGGTTGAAAGTTATTTTGTTTTAGGAGATTAAAAGTTGATGATCATCCTCTTCTAGCCTGAAACTTTTCAGCAGAGAGATCTGCAGTCATTCTAATATTCTTCCCCTTGTAGGTTATGGTTTTCTTACATCTGTCTGCTTTTAGAATTTTCTCTTTCATATTAACTTTAGTGAAGTTAATTATGATGTGCCTGGGGGATGTCTTATTCTGGTCGAGTTGTGCTGAGGTTCTGAAACTGTCTATTATCTGGATTTCAGAATCTCCTGGCATGTCTGGAAAGTTCTCTTTATAATTTCATGAAGAAGAGCCTCTGTGTTTTGTGAAGCAACTTTGTTGCCTTCAGGGATTCTTATAAGGTGAATATTAGTTTTCTTTGAATTATCTCAGAGTTCTCTGAGGGAGTGATCCATTTTTGCTCTCCATTTCTCTTCATCTTTGAGCTCTTGGGTGCATTCAAAAGCTTTGTCTTCAGTGTCAGAGATCCTTTCTTCTGCCTGTTGCATTCTATTTCTGAGGGATTCTACCATATTTTTCAGATCTTTAAGGGTTGCCACCTCTTGCCTCAGTGTCTCATAATCTTTGGTAATTTTATCTTTGAAATCATTGAATTCTTGAGACAACTTTTGAATAATTTGAAATTCTAATTCCCTCCTTTTCTCCATTCTGTTAATCTTATTTGCTATTTAGATTCTGAACTCAATATCTGACATCTCAGTCATCTGTTTATGGATGGTGTCTTCAATTGCATCTGCCCCATTCTTTCTTGGGGGAGTTGATCTGCTCTGGTTATTCAAGTTACCAGAGTTTTTCTGCTGATTCCACCCCATGCTGAGTTTACACTGTTTGGAATCTGTATCAGAATCATTCAGTCAATGGCTGCCAGTGGAGAAGATGCCGGTTTCCTCTGGTTGCCCAGAGAGGCAGAGCATGTCTGTCCTGAAGAACCTCAGGTGTGTGAGCCTTATTGTTCCCACTGCTGCGGCTACTGGTCTTTGTCTCAGGGTACTGCCGTTCTAGTGTTGTTCTCTCTCAACTGACAATCCCCTCATGTTTCTCAGGGCACCGGCTGGGGGTGCCAGGTGCATGCAGCTCTAGGAGGCAGTTCTGGGCCTGCCCGGCTCAGTTGCTGGGAGCAGGGAACTCGGTGGCAGTACGCGGGGCACACTCGGCTCTAGCAGGCAGTTCTGGGCCTATCTGGGTTGGTTGTTGGAAGCCAGGAACTCAGTGCCTGTCCATGGGGCACATGCAGCTCAAGCAGGCAGTTCTGGGCCTACCCAGGGAACGCATGTGGGTCTAACAGAACTTCAGCTGCAGGGCTAGGACTGGGCTCTAGGTCCTGCAAGGGTGGGGATGCTGCTCTTGGGGCCCCCCCTCAATGTCTCTGTAGGCAAGGGGGAAAGTGTGGGCTGGAAGTTCAAAATGGCAATGAAAACGTTTGTTCAGTTTTTCTGTCTGATGAGAGAGTGTTTAGAATCTCAGCATGGTCCCTCTATGGGAGTGGACCCCCCTTCCTGTAGCTTTCACACATGGGGTGAGATGATAGATCCTCAGTTCACCACTCACCTGTAGAAAACTCACGGGAGCAGATGGAGAGGAAACAAACAGAAAAAACACAACTTTCTTGGGGGAGGGGACAGAGACATTTCCTTAGGGATGTATTATGTACCTGGAGATTACTTTCTTGGAGTCTCGGCTTGTTTCAGCAGAGGTGTCCTACAGATATCAATCTTCTCTCTCAGGTGGGCTCCCAATCTTCAACTTTATTGGGTATTTCCCAGACATTAACCTTCCCTCTGGATGAGATCTTTTGTCGGAGGCTAGCGCCTGTTGGCCATCTTGACCCTCACCTGTCTTGTCTAATATTTTATTATTGTTTAACTCTCCATTTTCTCTGTACTTATGCTCCTTTTTAGGTTTCTAATATTGTTTATGTATAAATTGTGTCCTTCTTATTAGTCTTGTTAAACTCTTTTATGAAAATCTTTTTTTAGGTAGTTTTTTTTTTTTTTGTAAGACAATCTCACTCAGGCACCCTGGGGTAGAATGGCCTGGAGTTATAACTCACAACAATTTACATTTTGGGGCTCAAGTGATCCTCTTGCCTCAGGCTCCCAAGTAGCTGGGGCTACAGGCACATGACACCATGCCAGGCTAGTTTTTCTATTTTTTTTCCCTAGAGCCCTTCTGTATTGTAACCCATTAATGTTGGTTTATAACAAAAATATACAAATACATACACACACACACACACACACACACACGGATGGGATGGACATTTGGGCAATGACAGCTTTTTTATTTACTTATTTTTTATTGTTTGGGATTCATTGAGGGTACAAAGAATTAGGTTACACTGATTGCATTTGCTCGATAAAGTCCCTCTTAACCCCGGAATGGATTATTAACAAGCTGTGGGATATGTATGCCATGGATTACTATTCAGCCACTAAAAAAGATAGAGACTTTACAACTTTTGTTTTAACCTGGATAGAGATGGGATGCATTCTTCTTAGTAAAGCATCACAAGAATGGAGAATCAAGAATCCTATGTACTCTATTCAAATATGACAGCAGTGATGCACTAATACAAAGTGGGGGTAGGGGAATGAGCAAGTGGGGAGAGGGAAAGGGATGGGGGTCACAGTGTATGGCACACCTCTTGGGGGCAGGACACAATTATAAGAGTTTTTCTATTTTTAGTAGCGATGGGACCTCACTTTGCTCAGTGTGGTCTTGAACTACTGAGTTCAAGCAATCCACTGGCCTTGGTATCCCAGAGTGCTAGGATTATAGGCGTGGGTCACTGTGCATTGCCAGAATCTTTTTTTTGGAAAAGAGCCATATTTTGGTTTTGTTAATACGCTATAGAGTTTGTTTTCTATTCTATTACATTCTTCTGTTGTTCTTTTACCTTTCTTCAATTTTTTATAGGATTATTCTCTTATTTTTATAGCTGCTTTTCAAAAACACCTCTCTTGATTTTAATACATGCATTTATTGCTGTAAGTGTGCCTCAAATAACATTTTAGCTGCTTTCCTCAAGTTTTGACAAATAGTAGTACTTCTATCGGTAAGTTCTAAATATTTTGTACTTCTCATTTTTTGGTTCTTTATAATGAGTAGAGGAATTTTAGTCTCTTACTCCTTAATGGCCTGACTCCTGGAAACCAATGCTGGCTTTCAGGGTTGGAGCTTTTGAAGTTCTGTGTCTTCAGCTTTGCTCACTTCATTGCATTTCAGTTTTGTTTCTGGTGCACAAATATGTTTATCTTGTGTTTGATCTTAGTTATGTCTTTCTGCTTTTCTTCTATCTTTCTATCAATACTATATTTTCATGAATATACTGTACCATCATCACTGGAGGTCACTTCTCAATTTAGTTTTATAGATTACTTGAATGTTTCAGACTTTATTAGGGTGGGTAATTATGATAAGGAAAGGGAGTACCTATAATTAAGATTGTACAACATGTTGAATAAAAGGGAGAAAAGTACTGAGTCAGTTATATAGATAATTAGTGTAAGCATTAACAAATGTAGGAATGGGCTCATCACCCATAGCTCAATGAGTAGGGCATCAGCCACATACACTGAAGCTAGCGGGTTTGAGCCCAGCCCAGGCCTGCTAAACAAGAATGACAACTGTACCCAGAAAAGAGCCGGGCATTGTGGTGGGTGCCTGTAGTCCCAGCTACATGGGAGGCTGAGGCAAGAGAATGGCTTAAGTCCAAGAGTTGCCGAAGCTGTGACACTATGGAACTCTACTGAGGGCAACATAGTGAGACTCTGTCTCAAACAAACAAACAAACAAAAAACAAATATAGAAATGGATATGGAGAATGAAAGACAAACAATCATTTACTTTCTCAGTATGATTGGGAGTTCATTGTCCCCAATTTCCAACATAAGTTAATTTAAGTAAACTCAGATTTAGGCAGAGCTTTAGTCTCTGTACAGGAGGTTATTCTGCATAGCCCCATAGGCAGTTATCACAGCAGTTGCTTGCATAAAGATTGTTCTAATCTACAGATAAGCATACACATCTGCGGCCTGCAATTCAAAAGAAGGTATAGCTAAAGTGTGATTGAAACATAGGCTTCCATTTATCTCTTAGAGAAAGTAGGAGATTTGTTTATTTTAAAGTGTTCTTCTCCTTGATGTGACCTGCTGGGTGTTTATAAGACAAATTTGTTAAACTCTTTTGGGTATACAAAGAGTAAATTTGCTGGGAGCAAATGGAATCACTCAGAGAAAAGATGAATTCTGTGTCCCCAAATTTGCCCTCTTTGTATTTATGACCCAATTCCTATATCTTTTTCCTCCCTCATTTCTCCTTTTCTTCCCCTTTTAATTTTTTTCCCTGTTTCTTAGTGATTAAAGTTGATTTACAGGAAAATAGACAAAAATTTATTGTCAAGAGTTTCCAATTTTTTAAAAAGTATCATTTTATAGTAGAAGAAGATTAAGAACTTTTGGCTTTGATTAGAAATTAAATTTAATGCTTCCAAAAACAAACAAAAAAAAGAGGTCAAAATTTATAATGTTTATCATCATGGAGAAAAAAATCCATAATTAACTAGTTCTAAAACAGAAATTATTTCATAACATTGAAACTTTTAATTTATTCTATACTTCTGTTTTCTTCCCAAAATCATGTTCTGTGGATGGGAGGATTAATTTTATGTCTCAACTGAACTGGGCTACAGAATGCCTAGATATATGGTCAAACATTATTTTGGGTGTCTGTGAAGTTGTTTGGGGATCATACTAACATTTCAATTGGTAGACTGAATATAACAGATTGGATGAGTGGGCTTCATCCAATCAGTTTAGAACCTGGATAGAACAAAAAGGCTGCTTCTTCTGTGAGTGTGGGTTTGTTTCTTTGGAGAAACCTGACTGGCAGGTCTTGGAGGTGGAGCAAAATGGTGGAGGGGATGCATCCCTGAGTCAACTCTCCTGGCGGTTTCAGGTGAGAGTGGGGGGGGCTGAATCTTTCCCACATGGAGTGCTGGCACAGACAGCAGCGTAGAGCATGCAAAAAGGAGGTGAATTGCTGGATTGGAAGTGTAGCCCAGGACTATGGTATCTGCCAGAAAAAACTCAGGGAAGCAGCTGAAATGGTGCCACCTGCAACTGCGACCAGTGGTGCCAGGTCCGTGACTGGTGCCCTGAGAGGCAGAAACCAATCCCTCCCCCATGCTTCTGTGCCCAATTCGTGGGGAGTCTGTGTGTTTCGTGGAGAGTGTGGTGAGGTGTGGATTCCCGAGCGGAATTTGACAGCCAGGAATGGTAGCCATTTGGACCTGGTTTGGGGTGTCAGGGATTCAGGCATTCAGACAGAAACTTGAGGGGAAGGGACTCCCCTTAGGAACTGATCCATCCTGTAATCTTGGAAGTCTGTGTGGAGCTGCACTGACATGGTGACCCATGGGGAATCGGTGCCCTTCCTACAAGCACGGAAAAATCTTTTGTGCATGCCATGGCGACGGCGGTGGGAGCTAGAAGTAACCAGCCCTTCCCCCATCAAAAATAAACTGATTGCAGAGCGCGCAAAAAGCGCCCAGCTCTTTTCCCTCGGACCACAACAATTTTCTGTTCAAGGGGAAATTAGGAGTTGAGTGGAAAATCTGGCAAAGTGTGGACTTTTGTGCTGAGTTTGCAGGACAGATAGGAGGGGGTGGCCAGCCAGGAACCAGATGTAATATAAAACTCCAAAAATGGCATCTCCATAACACCGCTCCCAGAAGCGTGGAGAGCTCATTCTGACCTGCAGCCAGGCATCCAGCATCTGAAACTAATCCAAGATGCCCAACACTTTGCGGGAACTGTTCTAGGGAGAATCTATGCAACCTGCCAGGAAAAGATTCTCTTTTTTTTCTTCCTTTTAGGTTTTAGCATAGGGACCACTCACAGTGCCACCTGCTGTCTAGAAAGTATATTGCAGCATAATTATATTTCCTTTAAACTGGAACCCCACCGCATTTATAAAGGGGTTTGTTTGTATATAGCCAAAAAGAACAGTATTTTTCTTAGTGGTGCCCTCCTTTTTAAAAATTTTTTTTATTTTTAATTTCTTTCTTCTTTGTTTGTTTGTTTTACTATTTGTTTTCTCTACCATTTTATGAACAATATTTTTGTGGTTATCTTTTATTACTACTACCTTATTTTTTGTCATTTGGTTGGTCTTTTGTTTTGTTTTCTTTATTGTCTGTTTGTTTACTTGTTTCTGAGTGTCTGAGCATCTATGTGCTTGTGTGTCTGGTAGCATTTTAGTCTTTACTTGTCCGCTTCGTTTCAATGTGTTTTGTACTTTGCTAAATCCTCGGGTTGGCTATACTCCCTAACTACAATTTTCACACCCAATAAGAATTTGGAGGAACAGGGGATGAGAGCTGACTGGAGCTAGCTTTCAACATAAACTTCTGTTCAGGGGGAGAGATAACTGCCAGAAGAACCCAACAAAGCTGAAGGTGGGGAGCCGAGCAGAGAAAAGAGATAGATAAATGCAAGTCTTTCCCACTGAGGCAAACCACGACTTCAAGAAAACAAATTCCAAGTCTAGATTGAGCCCAGGCAGACTATTCTCCAGCTCCCATTGAGTGCCTGCGGCAGATAGGCTTCAACTATCTCTGCTGGCTGGTGACAAAGAGTGGTCACTGAATGGAGAAGGCATTGACATTACTTGGACTCTGGCAGGCACAAAACCCTGATGGACTCATTGACTTTACCTGGACTCTGGTAGGCACAAACCCCCAACTCACTTGACTATTGGACAGAACTGGGTTACAGAGTCCAGGTTAACAGAAACTGGTAGTGGGGTTAACAGAGTCTGAGGTTACCAGAGTCTGGCGGTGAAGGGCAAGTAAGGAGGAGAAAGAGACATCAGCCTCCTTACTCCAAATCATCTACTGAATGGGCCTTTCTGACTCCTCAGAGCATCAGAACGAGCCACACTTGTACCACCTGTAGACTCCTATTATCTAGTTTCTGGAGACCTTCTGATCCTTCCAACCAGAGAGTGGGTACTGATCGGGTCAATAGGTTTGGATCTCTTGATTTGGGCAAATGAACTGGTGGTTGAGGGACAATCTCTGATGTTCTCTGGATTTTCTCAGGCCTAAATTATCTTCAGGTGGAACATTCTCCAGCTGTCACTCAGTGCCTGAGACAGTCAAGCCTCAACTCCCTTTGCTGCTGGGGGCAAAGAGCAGTAACTGAGTGGAGCTGGCATTGGTTCTACTTTGATTCTGGCAAACTCAAAGCCCTGCCATGTTCATTTATTGGGCAACTGGTTCACAGCCCTGCAGAAACTCTAGTGACTGGGTGTGACAAAGGTACAAGGTGGGGTAGGAGGCATCAATCTCCCTAGAATATTTTATTTGCTGGGTAGGTCCTTCTGACTCCACAGAACACTGGAGCAACTCATACCCGAGCTACCAGAAGACCCCTGCTGTACAGTTACCAGAGACCTCTTGAGGCCCCCCACTTGAAACTTGTGTTGATTGGGACACTTGACTTAGATCATTTGAACTGAGCCAATCACCTGAGAATTATCTAAAGTGATACCCTGGGGGTGTGGCTGAGGGAAGGTGTGGTTTTCCTTTCCCAACCATCACCAGTGAGGGGAGGGGTGACTTAATTGCTGATATTTCTCCACAGTCGAGATCATAACCCAGAGTAATTGATTTTCTAAGGTAGAACAGTTACCAGCCGAAAACAAGATGGAGACATACAGGCCCCCAGGCTCTCAGACTGTAGCATTATACACATCCTTAGCAAAGCTCCAGGGGAAAAGATACAGACAGCCTGTGCCCAAAAGTCTAGTCCAGCCTTTGCCCAAAAAGGCTAGTAAAATACTACTCCCGGAGCCCCCAACCCAAATTCCTCTTACTTGCTCACCTAGCCAAATGGAGTAAATCCAGCATGGGGCAGAGTCAGCGGAAAACCTCTGGTAGTAGGAATAATCAGAGTAGATCATCTCCCCCAAGGAAGAACGTGGCAGGGGCATCTGAAGACCCAACCCATAAAGAGATGGACCAGATGACAGAAATCGAGTTCAGAATGTGGATAGCAAATAAGATTAATAGAATAGAAGAAAGGAAAGAGCTAGAACTTCAAGAAATTACTCAAAAGATGTCTCAAGAAATTATTCAAAAGATGACTCAAGAATTCAACAACTTCAAAGATAAAAATAATCAAAGATTTTGAAACTTTGAGGTAAGAGTTTGTAGCCCTCAAATATTTGAAAAACACAGTGGAATCTCTTCATAACAGAGTGGAACAGACTGAAGAAAGGATCTCTGATATTGAAGACAAAACTTTTGAACAAGCCCAAGAGTGCAAAGATGGAAAGAAATGGAAAGCAAGAACAAATCTTTCTCTCAGAGAGCTCTGGGATAATTCAAAGAAAACTAATATTCACCTTATAGGAATCCCTGAAAGTAATGAAGCTGCCTCACAAAACACAGAGGCTCTTCTTCATGAAATTTTGAAAGAGAATTTTCCAGACATGACAAGAGATTCTGAAATTCAGATAGCAGACAGTTTCAGAACCCCAGCACGACTCAACCTGAATAAGACATCCCCCAGGCACATCATAATTAACTTCACTAAAGTTAATATGAAAGAAAAAATTCTGAAAGCAGTTAGATGCAAGAAAACCATTACCTACAAAGGAAAGAGTATTAGAATGACTGCAGATCTTCCTGCTGAAAACTTTCAGGCTAGAAGAGGATGGTCAGCAACTTTTAATCTCCTAAGACAAAACAACTTCCAACCCAGGATCCTATATCCAGCTAAACTGATTTTCATCTATGATGGAGAAATTAAATACTTTAATGACATCCACATGTTGAAGAAATTTGCCATAACTAAATCAGCTCTGCAGGTAA
Source organism: Otolemur garnettii (assembly GCF_000181295.1). Classification (NCBI taxonomy): domain Eukaryota; kingdom Metazoa; phylum Chordata; class Mammalia; order Primates; family Galagidae; genus Otolemur; species Otolemur garnettii. The sequence goes on from NW_003852552.1 coordinate 2,810,516, forward strand.
TTCTCAAACCTATCTTCCATAATGACCATTGCAATCCCCACTCCAAAAGTAAACTCACCCAGAAACTTTCAATCAAATTCCAACTTCCACAGTGGCGAAAGGGTTAAAAATGTCTACCGGATTTTCGAGCAACTCAAAGACCAGTGTCTTACCAGTTCTTTCAATAATTTCAATCACTGTGAATGGCCTAAACTGCCCTTTAAAGAGGCACAGATTGGCTGAATGGATATAGAAACTCAGACCAGATATCTGTTGTGTTTAAAAAACACATATTACTTTAAAAGATATATACAGACTCAGGGTGAAGGGATTGTCATCTATATTCCAAGCAAATTGAAATCAGAAAAAAGCAGGTGTTGCAATTTTATTCACAGATACTTTAGGGTTTAAACCTACAAAAACAAGCAAAGATAAGGATGGCAATTTTATATTTGTCAAGGGTAATACCCAAGATGATGAGATTTCAATTATCAATATCTATGCACCCAACCAGAATGCACCTCAATTTATAAGAGATACTCTAACAGGCATGAGCAACTTGATCTCTCACAGCTCTATCATACTCGGAGATTTTAACACTCCTTTGGCAGTGGTTGGATCAATCCTCCAATAATAAGCTCAGCAAGGAAATTTTAGATTTAAATTTCACTATTCATATTTTGGACCTAACAGAAATCTACAGAACAGTTCATCCAAACAAAACTGAATACACATTTTACTCTTCAGTCCATGGAACATACTCCAAAATTGATCACATCTTAGGCCATAGTCTAACCTAAGTAAATTTAAAAGAATAGAAATTATTCCATGCATCTTCTCAGACCATCATGGAATAAAAGTTGAACTCAGTAACAACAGGAATTTGCAGTCTCATACAAAAACATGAAAGCTAAATAACCTTATGCTGAATGACAGATGGGTCAGAGATGAGATCAAGAAGGAAATTACCAAATTTTTAGAACAAAATGACAATGAAGGCATGAGTTGTCATAACCTCTGGGATACTGCAAAGGCAGTCCTAAGAGAGAAATTTATAGGTCTGCAAGCCTTCCTCAAGAGAACGGAAATAGTGGAAGTTCATAACTTAATGGGACATCTCAAGCAACTGGAAAAGGAATAACTGTCCAATCCCAAACCCAGCAGAAGAAAAGAAATAATCAAAATTAGAGCAGAACTAAATGAAATAGAAAACAAAAGGATTATAGAACAGATCAATAAATCAAAAAGTTGGTTTTTTGAAAAGGTTAATAAAATAGATAAACCTTTGGCCCTTCTAACCAAGGAAAAAAGAGTAAAATCTCTTAAAAAAAAGAGTAAAATCTCTAATCTCATCAATCAGAAACAGTAAAGATGAAATAATAACAGACCCCTTAGAAATTCAAAAAATCCTTGAAACTTTATTCTCAGAAATATGAAAATCTGAAAGAAGTTGACCAATACCTGGAAGCACGCTACCTCCCAAAACTTTAGCCAGAATGACATGGAAATGTTGAACAGG
>NW_003852552.1:2813126-2849367 GCF_000181295.1 Otolemur garnettii
AAAACCTCGAATAGCCAAGACATTACTCAGGAATAAAAACAAAGCAGGAGGAATCACGCTACCAGACCTCAGATTATACTATAAATCGATAGTTCTTAAAACAGCATGGTATTTACACAAAAAACAGAGAGGTAGATATATGGAACAGAATAGAAAGCCAACAGATGAATCCAGCTACCTACTGTTACCTCATCTTTGACAAACCAATTAAAAACATTGAATGGGGAAAAGATTCCCTATTTAACAAATGGTGCTGGACGAACTGGCTGGCGACCTGTAGAAGACTGAAACTGGATCCACACCTTTCACCATTAACTAAGATAGATTCTCACTGGATTAAGGACTTAAACTTAAGACATGAAACCATCAAAATACTAGAACAAAGTGTAGGGAAAACACTTGAAGAAATCAGCCTTGGTGAATTTTTTATGAGACGGACCCCACAGACAATTGAAACAACATCAAAAATACACTATTGGGACCTGATCAAACTAAAGAGCTTTTGCACAGCCAAGAACACAGTAAGTAAAGCATGCAGACAGCCCTCAGAGTGGGAGAAAATATTCGCAGGCCATGTCTCCAACAAAGGTTTAATAACCAGAATCCATAGAGAACTCAAATGCATTAACAAAACAAAAACAAAAAACAAAAAACAAGTGATCCCATTGCAGAGTGGGCAAAGTACTTAATCATTAGAAAAATGCAAATCAAAACTACCTTGAGATATTACCTAACTCCAGTAAGATTAGCCCATATCACAAAATCCCCAAACCAGAGTTGCTGGTGTGGATGTGGAGAAAAGGGAACACTTATACACTGCTGGTGGGAATGCAAACTAATACGTTCCTTTTGGAAAGACATCTGGAGAACACTTAAAGAACTAAAAATTGACCTGCCATTCCATCCTACAATTCCTTTATTAGGTATATATCCAGAAAATCAAAAATCACATTACAATAAAGATATTTGTATCAGAATGTTTATTGCAGCCCAATTCATAATTGCCAGGTCATGGAAGTTGCCCAAATGCCCATTAATCCACGAATGGATCAATAAACTGTGCTATATGTACACCATGGAATACTACGCAGCCCTGAAGAAAGATGGAGACTTTACCTCCTTCATGTTTACATAGATGGAGCTGGAAAATATTCTTCTTAGCAAAGTATCACAAGAATGGAAGAAAAAGTATCCAATGTACACAGCCCTATTATGAAACTAATTTATAGATCTCAAATGAATGCTGCAACCTAATTCTAGGCTAAGAATATGAGGAGGGGGTGGGGGAGGGGAGAGGATAAGGTGGGTGGTGGGAGGGTTACTGGAAAGATCACCTATATGGTCTAACAAGGGTACAAGTGAACTTTTCTAGAATTAGAGTATAAATGTTTTAACACAATAACTAAGTAAATGACACAAAGTCTATGTTAGCCAGTTTGATGAAAATATTTCAAATTGTATGTGAAAACACTACACTGTACCCTATGTTTGCATTAATGTATACAGCTATCATTTAATAATAAAAAATTAAAAATAATAAAAAACCCCTGACTAACAGAGCCGATTATTGGAATTATGATTTAATAGTAAAAACCTTGAGATAAAGCCTTTCCTATGGATTGAGATCATACTTTTATAGTTTCACACCTGACATATTTACTTAACATTTTATTTTAAGCATTTCCTTATGCTATTAAGTATTATTCTACAGCATTTAACATGATAATAACATGTTTCAAGTGGCTGCATGTTAGGCCTTTTAATGAATGAAACATGATTTATTTAATGTCAGGTGGTGTGAAACTGTGTAAAGAGTATGATCTCAACCCTGTAAAATAAATCCTAAGAAAGGCAAATACTCTATTACCCTAAACTTTCAAGTGTCATAACTTATAAAAACAGTCATAACTTCTGAATAGTTGGATTATCAATGATTGTTAGTTGTATTCCCTGTTCTTTTGAATGTACTCTCATAACGTTATATAACTTTTACAATTAGAGAAGTATTATATTGAGGGGGAATTAAAAGATTTGATTATGTATTGAAGTTATAGGCGGTATTCATATAATTACTTTCCATTCTGGAGGAAGTAAAAGTAAGAATACCTTTTCTTTTTTTTTGAAGTTTATGGCCAGGGCTGGGTTTGAACCCACCACCTCCAGCATATGGGGCCGGCACCCTACTCCTTTCAGCCACAGGTGCCGCCCCAAAAGTAAGAATTCTTGACATTTATATGAGTTTCAGATAGTTAATTCCCTAAATTGCTTGGAAGAATGACAGAAATACATTTCTCAAAAATTAGCAAAGGAATTGTTCCTTCCTAGAATATGTGCTTAATATGAATCCTTGGGTATTATCCCTTAGCTATGTCCTCAAATAAACCTTTTCTAGTGTCTTGTTCCTGGACTCTTCATTTATTTTACAAGAGAGTTTAACTATTCCCTTGTATGATGTATAATTTGTTTCCAGTTATTTTGCTATTATAAATAATGTTGTGTAGGCCAGGCACAGTCGCTCATTCTTGTAATCCTAGCCCTCTGGGAGGCCAAGTCCGGTAGATTGCCTGAGCTCACAGATTGCAGACCAGCCTGAGACAGAGGGAGACCTCATCTCTAAAACTAGCTGGGCATTGTGGTGGGCACCTGTAATCCCAGCTACTTGGGAAGCTGAGGCAAGAGGGTCACTTGAGCCCAAGAGTTTGAGGTTGCTCTGAGCTATGACACCAAAGCACTCTATTGAAGGTGACAAATTGAGACTCTGCCCCCATCCAAAAAAAAAAATAATGTGATATGATTTGTATGTAATTTTTTTTTATAAAAGTACCGGAGTATTTTGAATATTGTGGCTTGGTAGTAAGTTTTTAAATCCAGAAGTATGAGTCTTTTAACTTTGTTCTTTTTAAAGATAGTTTTGCCTATTTGGGGTCCTTTGGCATTCCATAGGAATTTTAGGATGGGTTTTCTCTTTCTGTGAAAAATGGTGTTGAGTATTTAATAGGAATTTCATTGATTCTGTAGATCACTTTGGGTAGTATTGTCATCTTAATATTAAGTCTTCCTAGCCTTGAACTTGAATTGTTTTTTCCATTTATTTATGTATTTTAAAATTACTTTCTTCCATGTTTTATAGTTGTTGGTATATAACTCTTTTGGTTCCTTGGTTGATTTATTTCTAAATATTTTCTTCCACTATATTATAATTTACAATTGATTCTATTTTAACTTACTTTAAAAAAATTTCCTTTTTGGATCACTCATTGTTAGTATAAGAAATGCAAGTGATATATGCATTTTGATTTTGTAACTTGTAATTTTTCTCAATTTGTTTATTAGTTTTAACAGATTTTTTTTTGTGGAATCTTTGCAGTTTTCTGCATCTATAAGATAATAACATCTGAAAATAGAGATAATTTTACTTTTGTGTTTTTAATGTAGATGTCTTTTTAATTTATTTTTCTTTTTTTCATAAATTCTAGCTAGAACTTGTAGTACTAGATGTTGAAGAAGTGACAAATTTGGCATCTTTTTATTATTCCTGATTTGAGAGGAAAATCTTTCAGTCTTTCCCCACTGAGTATGATGATAATTGTGGATGTTTTATATATGGTTTTTCTCATGTTTAGAAAGTATCCTTTTACTTCTAGTTTATTGATTATTTTTATCATGAATATGTGTTGGATTTTGTCAAATGATTTTTCTGCATCATTTGAAATAATCATGTATTTATAGTTCTTTTTGCAGTTTTTGGCTGAGGCTGGGTTTGAACCTGCTACCTACAGCATATGGGGCTGCTGCCTTACTCCTTGAGCCACAGGTGTCGCCCATATATTTCTAGTTCTTTTCCTTCATTCTACTACTATGGCATTAGAAAATATTTTCCTACTTTTTATTTGTTCATTAATTTTGCTATTAATGTTTGTTATGAAATCTGTTGTTGTTTTCCATTGAGAACTAGAAATTCCTTCTCCTTTTCAAGATTAACTATGTATTTACTTTCATTTTTTTCCTAGATTTTATGGTTTCACTTTTTGTATTTCATTTTTTAAAGCATGTGGACTTTATTTTGATGTATGGTATGTGATAAGGATCCAACTTATTATCTTTATAAATTGTGAGCACAAATTTCCAGCACCTTTTTTGTTTAACTTTCACTTACCCATTGGTTTTGAAGAATGCTGTTGCTGGTCTATCAATTCTGCTGCAACAATATGCCTACAAACTTCTTTACCTATCCAACTGGGTTTGAAAACTATACATGTGGTAGCCTCAATTATTTCAAATTTTTATTCCTTCCACAGTAATAAAGTTGTTTATTCACATCTTTGCCATGAAATTTGCAGTGGGCTTGGCCAAGTGAACTGTTTTGGCCAATGTGACTTTAGGAAATTTAACGTAAACAGAGGCTTGAAAAGTGCTTCCAGAGTTGGGCCTACTCTTTCAAAGTTCTTTAATTGCCATGAGAAAAACATGCCTGGGTTAGCCTGATAGACTCAGGAGGAAGATGAAGGACATATGGAAGAGAGTTATATCAGCCAAGCTACCCTAACTGACTCGTAGTCAACCTGCTGTTGTTTAAGAACTTCCAGTCAGTATCCATTAAGTGGAATAGCCTGAACTATCCTAAATAGGCTACCTCTAACTCACAGACTTGTGAGCTAAATAAATACCACCAAGATTTTTGTGGTTGTTTGTATGTTACAATTACTAACCAATACAATAATATGTTTTAAGATATGGTAGGATGTCAACCTCTTTTATATATTTACAAAATATACACAATTTTCAGCTGTTTATTCTAGCTTGCTTTAATAATGTAACTATTTGTGCATGTCTTTTACTTTTACCCAGTCTAACTCTAACAGATCTTGGAAAGCAAATACTGACTTGTTCATTTTTATCGGTATCCATCATCACAGTATATAACTCAGAGTATTTTTGTTTATGGTGATACTCAATACCTAGTCATAACTGAATTAAACTGAGTAACTTCACAACAGATTCGGGTAGTACATACTGAATCCTTATATTCGCATTTATTTCATAACCAATAATGAAAATTAGAATATATGGTGTCATATAGATACAGTCTTTTCTTCTTAGATGGATTTTATTTTATTATGTAACAATGATTAATATAATTTATATCAAATGACATATGCTGCTTTGGATGGTGATAGTATTCATAATATAGGAACCACATAGGCATTTTTCATATGTCTTTGTTTTTCAATTTTACTTTAGCTCACTGTCTTCTAGCTTACTCTGAAATCTCCATTACTTTCTATATTCTTTCAAATGTATACTAAAGTGTTTGAAGCAGGCAGACAACACTGATTTACCCAAGTTAGTAATGTTCGCAGATTTCTCATTGAGTTTTTGTAAACTTATATATATAATAATGCTTTTGTATAATTGAGAAGTAGATTCGTTATACATACGTTATGAATTGGAAGTCCAAATTATGTGACTTTTGATTTTGCTCGAGTACAAAAGGAAGGGGAAGAGTATCAGGGTTTAGTGAATATACCATCAATGTAATACCGATTAATTTCCTTGAGTGGAAAAGTGTTTTTTATTGTACTATCAGAATTTTCTGTAGTGATCTTCCCCTCAATATTTATCCTAGTAGAGATCTTTTTAATGGTGCTTTATCTTTTAGCTGCACCTTTTCCTTTCTCCATCTGTTTGTGGAGCATTTTAATAGCCATTACAGATCTCCACTACAACTAAATGTTTTCTGGAGGCATCCTATGATAGATGGTTCTGCTATTATGTTTAATAATTTCCATTAGATTTTATAGTAAAACTGAATTATGATAAAATTAAAAAAAGAATTATATATTATGTTGATTTTCATTTAGAAAACGTCATTAATTTATATTTGCATTTAATAAAAGTAATCTCTTAAATCATTTGTCCAAAGTTTAAAGAATATATGTTTTCTAGAAGGAAAAGGAATTAGAAAACAGTAACAAAATTTTTAGTGTGATGACAGGGCTTTTGAGAAATTCTAGTCTTGTGTCTTAGGATATATGGGAAGCATTTAACTTCCCTAATTTTCATTCAGTCAAGCTATTCTCAGGTTCTTGTGCAAATCACATGACCTTGTCCAAGTCACATAATATCTGTGAACATCTGCTTTTTAAAGTTTTTATTTTCCCAACGAATTATCTCACTCCGTACATGGTAAAAGGAGATGGTTATACTCATTTAATAATCATTCTCTTCAGATACTTACAGTACAATTATTATAAAACTATAATATATTAAGATAGATTCAATATGCCATTCTCTTCATATCTCCTGAGCCTTATAAATGTATCTACTTTTGGGTAGTGAATATAAATGGCCTCTTTGTTACCTACATCTGACTAGCAGATGTCCTGAAACAATGGTGCCTGTAACGCAGTGTCTATTATATAAATAAATAATAGATACTTATTACCATATTTTCTGTGCATAAAGATCACCTTTTAGTTCAAATTTTTTGGGGGAAAAAAGAGGATGTACTGTATACATGGGTAGTATGGCTTCAGACTGGGGGCCCCCAGTGGGCCTCCTGGGCTACTGTTGCCCTTCCTCCTGGGTCATCAAGTGCACAGGGTTTCAGCCTAGAAGGATCCAGGATCCCCTGGGAGTGGCCTCTGCCAAGGGCCACATTTGGGAGGGGGCAGTGGCAGAGCTTGGGAGATGAGCTGTGTGGAATGAGGGTTGAAGCCAGAGGCTCATCTGCATGGAGAGGACCAGGAACATCACACAGGTGTCTGGTATCCAACATTGTGAAAAATTACCTTTTCATTGAGGTGATTTTCAAAAATTACCTCATTGTCTGGTCATACAGACAATGCTGCTCAGTGGTCCTCATCAGAGTGAATGCTCTAGTCATCAAATACACAAAAGCAATATTGTACAGGTTTCCTGGAAAAGTGCTCTAAAAATGGAGAGCAGCATATTCTGAGAATAATCAGTGTAATCTTCAAAGAATTAGATAAGGGATACAGGGAAAAGGAAGAACAAAAGGAAAGACTGATGATAAGACTACTTTTTATCTTATTGCTGGTGATAAACATGACTCCTACTTTAGCTTATTGATTAATATGTAAAGTTTCTCAGATATTACCTTTTCAATTTAAACAAGTGGGTATTTATTTTTTTTTCTTGCACATAGGTTTGACCTGTGTAGGGTCATATCTATATGATAGTAAATTATGTGCATAAAAAGTTAAAATTCTGGCCTATTATCCACAGTGTTCCACCCACATACCACCAAATGTATCTACTTGACAGTAACAGGGAAATGTTTAATTGCCTTCTACACCCTGTTCCTCTTAACTTCTGGGACTATTTGAAGAACAGAGTAACAGTTGCCTACTGATATCACTTCAACTTCCCATTTTACGAAAAGAGCAATTGAGGGAGGCTGTGTGGTTACAACTCTTGAGTTCCGTCTGTTTAGTCTGTGATTCTTCTAAATATTCTAAAAGTTATTTGGGGCAATGAGGAAGGCAAACTTCCTTTGTTATGTTATCTCTGGATTCAGCGGGGTTAGGATTTGGCTAATTTAAATGAACAAGAATATTTGAGAAAGATACATTGACAAGGATGGAGCAAGGATTACAGGGATTTAAGTGTTGAGAGAAAGTCCATTTGTATGGACATGTAGTTGAATAAAGTCAGACCATCCCGGGTTTTAAACTAGGCCCTGCTTATTACTAGTTGTATGATCTTGGGCAATGACTTAACCTCTTTGATTCTCATTTCTATAAAATGAGGATAGTATTGTGTAACTCACAGGTTGTTGCAAGAAAGAAATGAGAAACATGGCACATAGTGAGCATTAATAAAGGTCACTTAGCTTATCTTAGAACACAATATCTATAGGGCATGAAAAATGTCAGTGCAAGAAAGCAGTCATCTTCATGGTTATGGGATGCCTGGACAGGCTTAGTTGAATAAGTGTTGGGGAGAGGAGGACTTGAAGGTGGAGGGAATAGGACAAGCATGGATATAATGGTATAATGAAAAGGAGCCACTTTGAAAACCAGATTAAAAAAAAAAAGAGTTAACAATCTCTGCTTCATGCAGACAAATCATGCAGAAAAAGAAAGAAAGGCTCTTAAAATCAGTTTTTAGACATTACTTTTTATGTTTACCATCCTTACTGGCATTAGCCTGATTATCTTGGAAGTACAATCAGTTTTCTCAGGAAATAGTATGGGTATTAATTAAACTTATGTGAAACTAGCAGGTCTCACTGAACAGTAGGGTCAATGGAAATTTTAGTTACTGCAACTTTGAGAGCATTCTTCAGACCACAAAGTTAGCAATTTTTTCCCACATATTCTAAACAAGGAAATCTATTATCTAGATTAGGTTAATCTTGTTATCTACCTATTAACAAGATTACTGTTAAGAACACTTTTGAAAGTGGGGGAGTAGTTAGGGAATAGAACCACTTAAAGACTACCTCTACTAACCCCAAAGGATGAGAAGGAGCATATGGCATATTTAATTGTTTGAATATACCTGTGCATTATTTTCCCAGGCTTTTATTACAGGTTGTGCATTCCTAATGTAAAAACTTGAAATCCAAAATGTTCCAAAACCTGGAACTTTTTGTTTTTCAGAAATGCAGTCTCATTTTGTCAATGTAGGCTGGAGTGGGGTGGCATAATTTTAGTTTACTGCAGCCTTGAACTCCTGGCCTCAGATAATTGTCCTGCTTCAGTCTCCCAAGTAGGTCGAACTGTAAGCATGTGCCATCATGTATGGCTAATTAAAAAAAAAAAAATGTAGAGAGAGTCTACCTATGTTCCTCAGGCAGATCTTGTACTCCTGGCCTTATGCAATTCTCCTGCCTCACCATCCCAAATGCTGGATACAGGTGTGAGCCACTGTGTCTGGCCACAAAATTTTTTGAATGTTGACATGATACCACAAGTAGAAAATTGCACACATGATCTCATGTGATGGGTGCACGAAATTATTAAAAAGATTGTATAAAATGACCTTCTTATCTTAATGTATATAAGGTGTATATGAAACATTAACGAATTTCATGTTTAGACCTAGGTCCTATTTCTAAGATACTTCATTATGTATAGGTAAATATTCTAAAATTCAAAAACATCCCAAATCCAAAACACTTCTGGTCCCAAGCATTTTATACTCACCCTTTAGAGCCTAAAATGTATGTTTAATGTTTAAAGGCCCTTTGGATTTTATTGCTATCCATGAATGTAGACAGAGAGAAATTAAAATGGTGCTGCTTACAATAACATAATTATACCTCCAAAGAGCTACCTACTGGTGCTTGCAATAATCATTAATTATTCCCTTGATATGAGATTCTGATGGTACCCTTTACGATACTAATAGCTTTGGGAGGGATAAAGTGTTGATAATCCTGAAGTGAGAATTAATTGTTCAGATATTTTCCAACAAAAAACATCTATTGGAAAAATGTTTTCCAAGAAAGAATATAAGGAATTTTCTGGTGGGAATGAGTTTGATTAGCTAGAGAGGGTTGAAGGCTTGCAAGGTAAACATACTGTGGGGATACCTGGATGATGGTGCAAAGTTATCTAGGAAGAGAAAAAAAATTGTTGAAAGAGAAAGAATAAAGATTCTTAGGGAAATTGTAGCAAGTGATTACTATGTACCAATCAATGGGTCAGACACATTCACATTTTTTTTTTTTAATACTGAAGTTAGGATTTACTTTACAGTTTTGCTCAGTGCTAGTTATGTATATAGCTCTAGCTAGTACTTTGGAAATCTGTTGAATCATATCTGTTAAGTTTTTACTCTAATTGTATTCATAGTTCTTGTGTTTGACTTTTCAAGTGTAAGGGTGAGTAAATAAATAAGGCCATATTTCCTAATGAGTACCAGTAGCATTCCTTTAGGAAATAGATTAGAAAATATTTGATCAGTTATATCTTGATGAAAGAGAAGCTTTGCACTGTAAATTTTTTCTGGGTGTTTTGAAAGAATGTTTTTCAAACCCTTCAAATCCTCCTATCTTATCAGTAGAGGGATAAAGATAATTATGGGTGTTACATTCCAGCTTAGGCATACATTTTAGAGAAAATTCAGTTTCAGTAATGAGTGCTTGCAGCAGAAATATTAAATCTTACTCTTTTAACCTGTGGTTGTGTAGTTGGTGTTAGAGATACAAGAAAGGAATAATATTTGGTTAGATCAAGTGGGCAAATGGTAGATCTTATTGTGAGTAAAGATTTATTTTAATATTAGTGCTTTAATGATTGACATTGAACTCAAAACAAATGATTTTCATTTCATTTTATTTTTTCTATAGAGCTTAACACCCCAGTAAATAAAGATAAATAAAAAGAAGTATTTAGTTTTGTATGCTTGGGGATAGGACTTTAGCCAAAGTATTTTAGCCTTCTAGGCTGTGTTTTCTCACCTGTGCCTCTTCTATACTTCGTGATGTTAGTATATGATAAGGTTAAGTACCTGCAAGTCTCTGGACTAGAGTCAGCACATATGAGTTTACATAAAATCTATAGAGAAAATCCAGTAAAGTATGCACTTACACAAAACATATTAACTGTAAAGACTCATAACTAGGAACATCATTCCAACAATTTAAAAGGTAAGAATTCCTGCCAATCATCAGCAAAAGAACATTATGTTGTTCTTCAATGAATAAATGGTTGAAGGGGTAAGTATGTTGGTGTCAGGAATTGTATATTCCACCAAAATAATTTAAACCAAGTACAGATATGTTTGACATGTACAGCACCATTTGGAAATGATTTTAAACATTTGCCTTCCAATCAATCATCTTAAAGGATTTGGTCAGTCATGGGTAGTTTGGAGTTTATAATTTTAATTGGAATCCATAGTTGAAATTGCATTTTTGTGCAATCAAAATCTCCATCATCTGAACAAATAGAACATTGCCAACAGGCAAATTGTGAGGTGAAAAGAAAGAGGAAGGAAGGAAGTGACAAAAAGTGGAGCTTCCAGCGGTGCCCGTGGCTCAGTGGGTAGGACACCAGCCACACACCAAGGTTGGCAGGTTTGAACCCAACCCGGGTCAGCTAAAGCAACAATGACAATTGCAACAACAATAAAAAAACAGCCAGGCATTGTGGCAGGCACCTGTAGTCTCAGCTACATGGGAGGCTGAGGCAAGAGAATCACTTAAGCCCAGGAGTTTGAGGTTGCTGTGAGCTGTGATGCCACTCACAGTAACAACTTGAGACTCTGTCTCAAAAAAAAAAAAATAAATAAGTGGAGCTTCTCAGTGTGGTGTAATAGTTGCCATCTTTGAAGTACATGGTTAGAGAAAAGAGCAAAAAACCCCGAAAGGAAGAAAAATATGTAATTCTGATAATAATGCTTTTGGGTATTTTACATGTGAACAGTCACTGACTATGTCTTAGTATCCTGGAATTTGGGGAAATGATGTTTTTCAGGTCAAAATATCCAGGAAAGTAATGAAGAGACAACTTTGATCTTGAACCTGTAGGAACACTCAACAGCACCTTTGTTTTTATCACCAAAAATTGAGAGGGAGACAAAAATTCAAGATTTTGCCTTGGAGCCCATAGCTCAGAGGTTAGGGCTCTGGCTACATACACTGAGGCTGGCTGGTTCAAACCTGACCCAGGCCTGCTAAAGAACAATGACAACTGCAACCAAAAAATAGCTGGGTGTTGTGGGCGCCTGTAGTCCTAGCTACTTGGGAGGCTGAGGTAACAGAATTGCTTAAGCCCAAGAGTTTGTGGTTGCCATGAGCTGTGACACCATAGCACTCTACCAAGGGTGATATAGTGAGACTCTGTCTCAAAAAAAAAAAAAAAAAAAAGAATAAAAAAAAAGAATTCAAGATTTTGACACAAGCTTCCACTGTTGATCCTGAAAAGACACGGAATTACTGTTTTCTCTACCTCACAGGATCTCAGTGGGAGGCAGAGAATTGTGAAGCTGCTAGTTGAACAGCTGACCTTGGGGGTTCCTGACAGTGAACTTGCTAAAACAAAAGCACCTAGGTGAAAACAACTATGATTGTGATCAAATGTGAATGGACACACATCTCTTCACCTGGATTTAGACATAATTTAACTAAGTCAGTTTTTATTAAAAGATCTTTTTCTTAAAAGAGTATTTGAGAAAGGAAAGCCAACAATAGGAGATGGTTAAGTTTTGCCCTGGGAGATGATTTCTATTCAGAGATAACAATTTGTAATTGGGAGATTAATGAGGTTCTATACTATTTCCTAATAGTACAATTTATATTTCTTCACTCTCAAAGATAGGATATTATTTATAATAAAATAAAAATCTTTTGAGTACTCTAAAGTGTTTTATACCAATAATAAGTAAAATTGAAGAATCCATTTCTCTCCCCACAATATGGAGTTTGTTTATTGTTTCTGCCTCAAGGAAAAAGAAATGTTTTAATAAGCATGGCAGAAATCAGAATTAATACAGAATAAAAGATGTTTTCTTTCATAATTTTCCTAAACACATTAAAGGAAAATCCAGTAAGTGCTAGGCAATTATTTTGCTGCCATAAAAAGATTAACATATTATTTTAACTAAATTTCAGCTTGGTTATTTATTTGACTAAGCACCTATCTTTGGAAGAAACACCTGTCTTTGGGGGAGGAAAGAGGTAGACTCCTGCTCAGTAGGCTGGACATCTAGAATCAACCTTGGTTATCAATTTCACTAGAGCCAGATTCTGTCCAATCTATATAATTATAAAATATGACATTATAGATGATGTTATTCATACACATTGTGTGTGATAGGCATAATGGTTTTATGGGCATCTGAGAAAGCTTTTCTAAATTATGGTAATGTGTAAATTATTTTGTGTGTGTGTGTGGGGGGTCACATTCCTGAAAGATCTAGAGTCATTGAAATATAAAAACGATCTTATCTCCAGCAATATATATTTTAGTATTAATTTAGAGGAAATATGTTTCTGACAAGTTATAACATATAGATTTGGATGGCTTTTAAAACTATATTTTTAGCCTATGACTCTCAGTTTCAATTCTGTATAGTCAACTGTCGACTGGATATCTCTACCCATATATTTCACTTGTCCAATATGGAAATTGTACATTTATCTTCTTTCTTCTTTTCTAGTTCGACCTGTGATGGAGACAAAAACTTATACATTCATCTTATACCTTCATTTTGAAACCACTTCTGAATCATGCTACCTCCTTAGCACTTTTCATAAATAGCACCTCTTCTATATCCTAACTGTTAGTCTCTGTTCATTTCTTTCAGCTGTTCTGGTTGTCTCCAGTCTTGCTTTCATCAAAATTATACTGTCCATGGGCAGTGCCTGTGGCTCAAAGGAGTAGGGAGCTGGCCCCATATACTGGAGGGGGTGGGTTCAAACCCAGCCCCAACCAAACACTGCAGAAAAAAAAATAAAAAAAATATATACTGTCCACACTACTGCTAGAGTTATGTTTTATGGACTGTATATTTGATCATATTACTCCCCTAACTAAAGTACTTCAGTAGGACTTCCAGATAAACACAGGTGTTAATCTGAACCACTTATTGAAGCCCAGAGAATAAGATACCTTGTTTCCCCGAAAATAAGACTTACCCAAAAAATAAGCCCTAGTAGGATCCTATGCATTTGTTAAACATAAGCCTTACCCTGATAATAAGACCTAGTGATGGGCTTGGCTATGCAATGTATCTGCATAGCAACGCCATGAATTTCGGCGCCAAACAGTAAGTAAGACTGGAATATCTTTTATCTGCCACAGCTCCTTTCTCCGAGCTCTTTGCACTTGCGCTGGTGCGCATGCGGTAACTGCAGTCACAGGCATCCTATTGTGCACATGTGAATGGCTAGGGGAAAGGAGGGCATGCATCACTAGCGCCAGCCCCACCAACAAGGTCAGCTCCCCCTGTCAGGTTCCAGAAGACGATGACTTAACTGTATTTGAATAAATGTAGATTGTTATATTATACTTAATAATAATAAGACATCCTCTGAAAATAAACCCTAGTGTGTCTTCTTGAAAAAAAATAAATGTAAGACAGTGTCTTATTTTCAGGGAAGCATGGTAGTGAAAGCAACTAAGAGGGTATAAAACCACAAGCATCAAGACAATGGGAGATGAAATCCAGAAGACTAGGCATAGCTACATATTTTGGAAGATAGAAAGTAAATGAACAAATAATTCATGTAACAGAGTAGGAAAAGATAAAACTTAAATATATACAGAAGGAGGAGAGAAGTAAATTCCTGGAACACAACAATAGAAAGGATTTGGTTTAGGAAATGAAGATACTAAGTAACTCTGAAGGCAGATTTACTGGATTTGGGCAATAGAAACAAGAAGACTGCTTGAAAGTCTGGGTAAGTAGTAAGACACTAGATCCCCTTAAGAAACTCCTTTCCAGCAAGTACAACACAAATTTGAATTTCATAGAATAAATCATTTTTTGTATAAACATGTTCTAGGCAATATTTGAAATATACTTATTCAAACTTTTTTTTGTTTATCTGAAATTCAAATTTAATTGGAGATCTTATATTTTACCAGGTGACCATAAATTCCTCCTTATGTATGTATGATAGTAATCTAAGTATGAGGTGGTAAGAATATGAAGAAAATGATAACTATAGACAATGGGAAGATTTCATATATAACATGGAGGAAGAATTAAAATGTGATAATTGGCTTGGCACCCTTAGCTCAGTGGTTAGGGTGCCAGCCACATACACTGGAGGTGGCGGGTTTGAACTAGGTCTGGGCCTGCCAAACAAAAACAACAAAAACAAAAACATAGCTGGGTGCTATACAGGCACCTGTAGTCCCAGCTACTGAGGAGACTGAGGCAAAAGAATCACTTGAGCTCAAGAGTTTGAGGTTGCTGTGAGCTGTGACACCACAGCACTCTACCAAGGGTGACATAGTGAGACTCTGTCTCCAAAAAAAAAAAAAAGTGTGACACCTGTGGCTCAGTCAATAGGGCCCTGGCCCCATATACTGAGGGTGCAGGGTTCAAACCTGGCCCTGGCCAAACTGCAACAAAAAAATAGCCGGGTGCTGTGGGTGCCTGTAGTCCCAGCTACTTGAGAGGCTGAGGCAAGAGAATCACCTAAGCCCAGGAGTTGGAGGTTGCTGTGAGCTGTGTGATGCCATGGCACTCTACGGAGGGTGATAATGTGATGATTGCTTACTTGTGAAGGGGCTGATAAATCATATTGTTGAAAGAGATCTCAGGTGTCTCGCATAGAAGTTATATGTTATATAACAAATATCATCATAAAACAGTAAGAAGAGAAATTCAGGGACCTTGGTTCAGTTTGGGGGAGAAAGAAGACAGTATAAAATAATCAGACTAAAGAATAAGTTGAGTCCTAGAAGTCAAATGCAGTTCAGGGGATTAAGTAAAACTTAAATGTTATTTCAGGACATTACACAGAAATTAGTGGCCAGTTAGTTTATTAAAAATCTAACTGGAGATAACATAATAAAGAGAAAATATTAGTCTTTTAATATCACATAATCATACTCCTATATAAATAAAAAATATTTATCCTCTGTTCAGGAAAAAGGGAACATTTCTGAACACTGGATAGCTATCTTATGATGTCACAAAATATTTGAAGCATACAATATAATCAAATTTCATTTTTCATTGCACCCCCATTCTATACAGGGTTCCTCAAAGAGTAGATGACAACTCATGGCTAAATTAGAAAATACAATTTAGACTTATAGAATTGATTGTAATGTGGTTGTAATGAAATGAAACTTATTTTCTATTCTAGTCAGAATGCCTTTTAGCGATTTTGACTTATTTAATTTTAGTTGGATTCAAAAATTAATAATCATAGCTCATATTGTAAAGTGAATACTTAATAAGAAAGCTCTTGTAAGGTGCTAAAGTTAAGAGTTAGAATACATTGTAAGAAAAGCATTTTAAATATAAAAATGGTGTACAGAATACACAGTAGGGAAAGAGCAGTGTTACCGTGGGAACCATAATCCTGAATTTCATGACTTGTCTTGTATGATTACAAATTTAATGTTGTAGGAGGATTGTGTGACTTTTTTTTAATTTGAGGATGATTTATTTGTGAATAATCAGGAAAGGACCAGGCTTAGAGGTGACCCGAATCTGCCCAAACATATCCTGCATTCTTTAGGAAGGTAGAAGTTAAACAATAACAACAACAAAACAAAACAGAAAAACAGTATGAGGAGGACAATCTTGTAAAGCACATTGCAAATTTTCACTTGTAGAAAAACAGAAAACAATTTTGCACTTTGACATTTGCAACTGAGGATTTCCAAAAGTCTTTGAAATGGGCACAAAACTTTGTGATGTTTCTTGAAAATCTACAGGGGTAGTCATGACAGTGAATTGATTCCAGGGAATAGCATGCAGCAGGAGGATTGATTGCTTGAGCCCAAGAGTTTGAGGTTGGGGTGAGCTATGACACCATGGTACTCTACAGAGGGAGAAAAAGTGAGAGTCTGTCCCTCCCCCCCAAAAAATGATTATTAGGTAAAAACTATCACTCTAGTCTTTTATAAGGAAGTAGTAAAAAAAGTAATCATCCTGGTTTTGATCAACTTATGATGAATATACATTATTCTAGAATGGAGAGTCAAACAAGAACCAAGTGTTAAGTTTTCTTAGAAATCAAAGAAACAATTAGAGAAATGTAAGACCTAGTACAACACTATGAAAAACATTTTAAGTGTAATATCTTTTGTATAAATAGAATATACTACCAATGAAATTATAAAAACATTTGCATGAATATTAGAGCCTCAGAATTTGATAAATATTTGGCATAATACAGTAGTATTATGTTTGTATTAAGAGTTTGCCTGAACTCTTGTTGCTTTTTATCTCCATCTTTTCATGGAATGTCTTACTTCATAGTGGAAAGGCAGTGTTTTAATAAGATAGCCATAAGTACTTTTATAATTGAAACAAAAAAGGTTGTGCTGTATTTCATCAGATTGATATAAACTATAAGCTCAACAAGATGAAAAAGGAAATAGAAAAAGATTTCTCAGGTCAAGAATGATTTAGAAATAAATGCAGTATCAAAACTGATCAAAGAGGATGTCTTGCTTAAATGTAAGTTTGGATGAAAATTAGACAAATGGACACAAGTAAAAGAAAAAGTGCAGTGAAATTGAGTCATCTATAGATTAAGCAAATGAGAGGAATTCTTCTTAACAATGTGCATTGATGTCCTGTTAAAGTTGTGTCAGCAATTCCGTGAATATCCTAATTTGCAGTAGGTTTTAGAACTTAAGTATAATGCATGGACTATCTCTATCTGTACAGAGGAATTTTTATAGCTTATTAATAATTTGCAAAAAAGTCAATTGGCCCCTTTGGCTCTTCAAACTGTAGTTTCTACAGCAGCTCTAGTGGTTTTTTAGACATCGCTGTTCTTATTTGTAATTTCAGCTAAATTGATTTAGGCAGAACCACTTACATTTAACCCTTACTCAAAACAAGCAAACACACAAAAAAACTCTTCCAGATCATATGTAAATCTGTCCTGGATTTTATAGCCTATATTAAAAATGAAGCAGTGTATTCCTGAACAAAAATTCTCTTTTGTTTTCTCTATAAAATAGGACTTCAAAAAATATGAATGTCAAAATAACACGGACATGCCTATACTTAGGAACAGATTTTTTTTTTTTTTTTTAGACAGAGCCTCAAGCTGTCACCCTGGATAGAGTGCCATGGCATCATAGCTCACACCAACCTCCAACTCTTGGGCTCAAGTGATTCTCCTGTCTCTGCCTCCCAAGTAGCTGGGACTGCAGACATCCGCCACAATGCCTGGGTATTTTTTGTTTCAGCCATCATTGTTTGGTGGGTCCAGGCTGGATTTGAACCCATCAGCTCAGGTGTATGTGGCTGGCGCCTTAGCTGCTTCAGCCACAGGCACTGATCCAGGAACAGCTTTTATAAGTACTTTTTTTTTTTTTTTTGAGACAGAGCCTCAAGCTGTCACCCTAGGTATAGTGCCATGGCATCCCAAGTAGCTGGGACTATAGGTGCCACCACAATGCCAGCAATTTTTTGGTTGTAGTTGTCATTGTTGTTTTGGCATGCCTGGGCTGGATTCGAATCCGCCAGCTCCGGTGTATGTGGCTGGTGCATTTCCCGCTTGAGCTACAGGTGCCGAGCCTATAAGTGACTTTTTAATGATCTTAGAATAAGCCCTAGAAATGAAGTTCAGAAAAGTCTATTTTACTTTTTTTCCCCATTTCCCCAACTATTTATTAAATATGATTCTTCTACTATTTATTAAATATGATTCTTCTTGGATGTTACACTAGAAATGTTAGGATGTTATATTATTAAACTTGACCATTTTGTAATAAGATGTACTTAAAAGGGTATTTTTAAACACATGCTTTGAATTAATTTTAAATAAACAATTGGAGCAATACGGTGAGATTTGCTATCTAAAAAAACCTTTGCCTTGCTAGGCCTCCTTAGATCATTCCTCTCATCTAAGGCAAACTTGTATTAAAGTCCCCCTTCATGCAAACTAATACATTCCTTTTGGAAAGATGTTTGGAGAACACTTAGGGATCTAAAAATAGACCTGACTTTAGATCCTACAATTCCTCTATTAGGTATATATCCAGAAGACCAAATATAATATTATAACAAAGATATTTGAACCAGAATGTTTATTGCAGCACAATTCATATTTGCTAAGTCATGGAAGAAGCCCAAGTGCCCATCAATCCACGAATGGATTAATAAATTGTGGTATATGTACACCATGGAATATTATCTAGCCCTAAAGAAAGATGGAGACTTTACCTCTTTCATGTTTACATGGATGGAGCTGGAACATATTCTTCTTAGCAAAGTATCTCAAGAATGGAAGAAAAAGTATCTAATGTACTCAGCCCTACTATGAAACCAATTTATAGCTTTCATATGAATACTATAACCCAATTATAGCCCAAGAAGAAGGGGAAAAAGGAGAGAGAGGGGAGGTGGGTGAATGGATGGAGGGAGGGTAATTGGTGGGGGCACACCTATGGTGCATCTTACAAGGGTACATGTGAAATTTACTAAGTGTAGAATATAAATGTCTTAACACAATAACTAAGAAAATGTCGTGAAGGCTATGTTAACCAGTTTGATGAAAATATTTCAAATTATACATAAACCCAGCACGTTGTACCCCATGACTGCATTAATGTACACAGCTATTATTTAATAAAAAAGTCCCCCTTCATGGTGGACTCCATTCCATGCTTGCAAAGTCTCAAACTTCCTTTGATATCATTTTTCCCCCAGTGTGCCCTCTTTTCCTCTTATAAGCTTCATTTATATTCTGCGTGTTTTAGAGTATCCTTTTAATCACATTTTATGGAATAACTCATTATCCAAAGTATGGATTACCTGTTCTTGTTATATTTATCTCCCTGGATGACTATCTTTTAGTATTTTACCCCCTTAAGATTGTGTATTTTATCATTAGCATTTGTTTAATTCTCAAAAGCATATGAAATGACCACCAAAATGGGACATTTCCGTATAGGCCATTGTATTTCTTTCTGTTGGCAGTGAAAAATCATAAATAAGGCTAATGTAGCAAGTTTTAAATAAGAATTAAAATTTATTAATGTAAACTCATTATAATTACTTGACTTTTTAAAAATTTCAGATTGATATCAGGGTGCGAATGTTTAGGTTCCACTATTTTCATTTCCAAGGTAAAGTTCAAGTTATAGTTGAGCTCTTCACCCAGGGGGTGTGCTGAACACCCTCACATTGTGCACATTAAGTGAGATCCTGTCCATCACCCTCTGTCCTCCCCTTTCCCTTCTTCCTCTTCTTTCCTCCCCCTTGCTACACTATTGTGTTTTTTTCTTTACTGTTTGAGTGTAGCAGTTTATATATTGGTTTCATATTAGTATTGAGAACATTGGATACTTTTTCCCCATTGTTGAGATACTTTACTAAGATGATTGTGTTTCAATTCCATCCAGGTTACTTATACTCTTTCTATTCAATAAATATTTATTGATACCTATTCTGTGCCAGGCACTATCCTTTTTTATTATTTTATTTTTAAAGAAATTACTTTTTTTGGATTAAAACACAGCTGAGGCTCAGCATCTGTAGCTAAGTGGCTAGGGCACCAACCACATACACCTGAGCTGGCAGGTTCAAATCCAGCCCGGTCCTGCCCAACAATGAAAGCTACAACCAAAAAATAAGAAGCCAGGAGTTTGGCAGATGCCTGTAGTCCCAGCTTCTTGGGAGGCTGAGGCAAGAGAATCGCTTAAGCCCAAGAGTTTGAGATTGCTATGAGCTGTGATGCCATGGCACTCTACCAAGAGAAACATAGTGAGACTCTGTTCCTCCCCCGCAAAAAAACAGCTGATTTATTTTATGTTGCATTTGTATCCTGCACGCAACCTTAATTAATTCATTTATTAGTTCTAGCATTTCTTTTTGTGGAATCCTTAGCATTTTATATAAATAAGATCATATCACCCATAAATAGAATTTTACTTCCTACTCTCCAATTTGGATCTTTTTTATTTCCTTTTATTTCCTAATTGATTTTGTTAGGAGTTCCAGTAGTACATTGAGTAGAAGTGACAAGAATGGGCATCTTTGTCTTGTTTGTGATCTTAGAGGAAAAGCTTTTGGCTTTTCATCGCTGAATGTGATATTAGCTGTGGCCTTGTAATATATGGAGTATATTGTGTTGAGGTACACTCTTCTCATATCTAATTTCTTGAAGGTTTTTATCTTAAAAGGATGTCTAATTATGTCAGATACTCTTTACATCTATTGAGATGATCATATAATTTTTATCCTTCAATTTGTTAATGATGTATCCAACACATTTATTGACTTTTTGGATGTTGAGCCATCCTTATACTGCAGTGATAAATCCCATTTGGTCACACTGAATGATTCTTTTATTTGGGTGTTGAATTCTGTTTTTTAGTAGTCTGTTGAGGATTTTTGCATCTATTGTTAATAGGTGTATTGTATTGCAATTTTCTCTACTTGTATTATTTTTGTTTACCTTTGGTATTGAGTATTGCTGGCCTTGAAAATGAGTTTTGAAGTATTCCTCAATTTGGGGGGAAATTTTAGAATAATTGGCATTAATTCTTCTTTAAGCATTTAGTTTAATTGACAAGTGAAAACATCTCGTTCCGGGCATTTTTGGTTGTTGTTGGGAGTTTTTTTTTTCTTTTTGTTGAGACAGAATCTCACTATCTCGCCCTCAGTAGAGTGCCATGGCGTCACAGCTCACAGAAACCTCAAACTCTTGTGCTTAAGTGATTTTCTTGCCTCAGACTCCCAAGTAGCTGGGACTATAGGTACCCGCCACAATGCCCAGATATTTTTTGTTGCAGTTGTCATAGTTGTTTTAGCTGAGCTACAAGCGCCAAGCCATGTTGGGAGGTTTTTGGTTACTGATTCAATCTACTAACTGGGCAATGGTTAATAGAATAGATTAAAAATGATCTAATTAGATGTTGTCTACAAGAGACTCAATTTAGTTCTAAAAACACATACAGGTTTAAAGTGAAAGAATGGAAAAAGATATTTCATAAAAAGCATAGCCAAAAGAGAGCAGAGGCAGCTTTAGTAATATCAGACAAAATAATACACTTTAAGTCAAAAGGCATTTTTGGAGAAAAAAGTACATCATATATTGATAAAATGTTCATTAGTTAAGGAGAATTGATAATTATGAACATATAGACACTAAACAACTGAGCTGCTAATCATAGGCAGCATGTTGATGTGAATGAAGGAAGAAATAGACATTTTGACAATAATGACTGAAGACTTCAATACCCCTTTTCTAATGATAGATAAAATCCTTTAGATAAAAGAGAAATAAGAAAGTATACAATTTAAAAATACTATAAACTAACTATAACTAAGAATCATATATATGTGTAGACAAAGTACACCTTTTTAAATTCATTTGGAATATTCTCTAGGAAAGTCATATATTAAGCCTAAACAGTTGTAGTATCTTCGAAAAGATCAAAATAATACAAAGAATTTTACTGATCACAGTGGGATGAAGCAAAAAATCAGTAACAGAAGTACAACTAGAAAATTCATAAATATGTAAAAATTAAATAACTCTTTTTTAAAAACTACTTATCTATTTATTTTAGAGATAGGATTTCCCTATAACATCCAGGTTGGACTTAAACTCCTGGGCTCAAGTAATTCTCATGTCTCAGCCTCCTGAATAGCTGGGCATGTGTCACATTTGTCAGCTAAACAACAAACACACTTTTAAATGACCAGTAGGTAACAAATAATCACAAGGAAAAGTAGAAAATACTTAGAGATGAGCAAAAACAAAAATAAAATATATCACCACTCAAGGAATTCAGTGAAAGCAGTGGTATGAGGGAAATTTAGAGTTACAAATGACTACGTTAACAAAGAAAAAGAAACATCTCAAATTAATAATTTAACTTTATACTTTATTGAGCTAGTCAAAGAAGAGCAAAGTAAACTGAAATCTAGCTGAAGGAAGAAAATAATGAAATTTGAGCTGAGAACAATAAAATAGAGAACAGATGTAGCAGACTCCTGAAAAGAATCACCTTGGTAATAAGGGAATGGGGAAGGTATTGGTCTCCTTTTAAAGAGCATGAGAGCAGGAGACGAGACCATAGTTGCTTGGCAGTCTCCACACCTCTAGTGTAAAGAGCCACGGGATCACGTCTATAAATAGCCTCAGGAGAAGTTAGGTGAGGCTGCTCTGACTAAAACTGCTGCACCGTTGATGCGCTATGAAGTTTCTGACCCAACCAAGACAACAGGGCTACACCTGATGGGAAACCTTACCAGACTGAGATAATGGGCTCCCTGGCATTTAGGGGAAGCGAGCATGTACCTCAGTCTGCATCTGGACAGTTTCTAGGGCCCGGTTGGTGGCCTGGCGTCCGTCTCCAACAAATAGAAAAATAGTCGAGATTCAATGAGACCTGAATAGGTTCTCTGAAAAAAATAAAAGAAATTGCCAAGCCATTAGCTAAACGTAAAAAGGATAAGAGAGAAAAGATGCAAATAACTGAAATCAGAAATAAAATAGAGAAATTCTTAGTTACTTTACAGAATTAAAAATGATTGTAAAAGAATACTATGAACAATTGTACTCTTTACAAATTACAATTATATTGCCTAGATGAAATGGAAAAAATTCTAGAAACACACAAATCACCAAAATTGACACACGAAAAAATTGAAAATCTGAACATACATATGCATAATGAAGAGATTAAATCAATAGCCAAAAATGTTTCAACATAAAAGTCCAGGACCAGAGCTTGGTGCCTGTAGCTCAGTGGTTAGGGCTGGCCACATACACTTGAGGCAGGTGGGTTCAAACCCGGCCAGGCCTGCTAAACAAGGATAACTGCAACAAAAATATAGCCGGGTGTTGTGATGGGCACCTATAGTCCAAGCTACTTGGGAGGCTGAGGGAATAGAATCACGTAAGCCCAAGAATTTGAGGTTGCTGTGAGCTATGACAACACAGTACTCTACTGAGGGTGACCCAAGAGACTCTGTAAAAAAAAAAAAGTCCAAAACCAGATGACATCACTGGTGAATTCTAAAAAATGTGTCAATAATTCATACCAATTTTCTAAAATGACTTCAAAAATAGAAGGGAGAAAACATTTTCTAACTTGTTTTTTCATGCCCACATTGCCCAAGGCCCAAAGACACTATAAGAAAACTATAAACCAATGTGATATAGATACAAAATCCTCAACAAAATACTGTCAAACACAATCGAACAGCATAATTAAAGTTTTATACATCATAACCAAGTGGAATTTATCTCAGTAATGGAGGGGTGGCTCAACTTGAGAAAAGCAATCAATCCACTATACTCCATTAAAAGAATGAAGAAAAAAATTAATAATCTTAATTGGTGCAATAAAAGCAGCTGGCAAAAGCCAAGACCCGTTTATGATAGAAATATTCAATACATTAGGTAAAGAAAGGACCTTTCTCATATGATTAATGACATTTATGGAAAATCCACAGCTAAAATCATAATTAATAGAGAAAACATGAATTTTTTTCTTCTGAAGATCGGGAATAAGGCATGGATGCTCACTTTCGCCACCACTGTTCAATATTGTATTGGAAGTTCTAACTACAGAAATTAGGCAATTAAAAAGAAAAGGCATCCAAATTGGAAAGGAAAGAGTAAAGCTATTTATATTTACAGACAACATAATACTATTGTATAGAAAATCCCAGAGAATACACACACACACACAAACACACACACTCTCTCTCTCTCTCTCACACACACAAAGTCCATGTTTGTTATGGTTTGAATTGTGTCTCCCCAAAAGATATGCTTATGTGTGTGGTACCCTTAAATACCTCAGATTTTAACATTGTTTTGATATTGTGTCACTGCAAATGTAATTACTTAAAATGAGGTCATACTACAGTAGGGTTGACCTTAATTCAATATGCCTGGTGAAGAACACAGATAAAAGAATGCCATGTAATGATGGACACATTGGTTTGAGATAAATCTACAAATAAAAGAATGCCAGTGCTGGCCAGTAATTATCAGGAGCTAGATGACATCAGGAATGAATCTTCCCTTGAGCCTTGAAGAAAGTATAGCTTTGCCAACACCTTAAGTTTTAGACTTCTAGACTCCAAAACTGTGAGAGAATAAATTTCTGTTGTTCTAAGTTAAGATGTTAATGGCAATTTATTATGACAGATATAGAGATCTAATATGGATTGTGGCATAAAGGAGTGAAGTGTTGTAACAATGTGGAGTTGACTTTGGAATTATGTGTGAGTAGAAACTGGAAAATACTTTGAACTGTTTGATAAAAAATCCATAGATTGCTTTAATGAGAGGGTTGATAGAAATATGAGCAATAAATGTACTTCTGGTGAAGACCTAAAGAGAAATGATGAACATGTTATTAGATACTGGAGGAAATGTGATCTTTGTTATAAAGTGACAGGCTTTCAACTAAATTATGTTCTATCAGTAGAAGGAAAGTCAAATTTGTAAGCATTGAGCTTAGATACTTAGCCAAGGAGATTTCTAAGCAAATATGGAAGGTAAAGCACAGTTGCTTCTTCTTACTTATGGTAAAATACAAATGAAAGAGACAAACTAGTGAAATAACTGTTAAGGACAATAGAACCAGAACCTGATTATTTTGAAAATTCTCAGCTTATCCCGATGGTGTACTCAAGAAGTAGTGGGTGTCTGGAAAACTGCTTGCTAAGAGATCAGGCAGGTGAGTTATGGATTTAATTAGCCATCTCAGCGGAAGCTGCGAGTAGGGATATGTTTATCCAGGAGGTATCTGTGGAGCACCCTCTTTTCTAACAGCTTGAAGTATCATCTCCTATTTTATAGGAGACCAACACGTTTTTTGAGAATTTTATGCCAGTAAAAAATGCTACCAGTGCAATTCCTGTGGCTTAAGGAGCAGGGTGCCAGCCCCACATGCTAAGGTGGTAGGTTCAAACCCAGCCCAACCAAAAACTGTAAAAAAAAAAATGCTACCAGCTGGAACTGAATGGGACAGAGATGGAACAAAATCCAGGAAAAATTACTCCAAGGGCAGGGGCATCAATGCACATGGCATAGTATTAAGCCTACAAAATCTGATGGAATTTCTCCTGCTGCGTTTTGGACTTGCTTGGGAACTGTGGTCAATTTTTCAAATTATTTCTCCCTCTTGGAATGGGAATATCTATCCCATGCCTGTTCCAAAATTGTATTTTGAAGTATAACTTGATTTCGGTTTTACAGGTCCATAGCTGTTTGAGTTTTTCCCTGGGATGGACAATATCCTTAGTTTCAACAATGATTAATTTAGATATTCAGATGAGATTTTGGACTTCTTGGGAATTTGCTTTTGTGAATGAAAGGATATTTGCAAAAATGTAAAAAGATAACCTGCAAAATAGTAGAAATATTTATAAATTATATAGCTGCCAGGGATTTACTATCCATAATATGCAAAGAACTCTTAAAACTGAATAACAAAAAGATAACCTAATTAAAAACAAAGGAGTTAGACTAAAAACCACTGAATTGTGCACTTGTTAATTGTGTTATATGAATTATATCAATAAAGCTGTTAGGTTTTAGAAATCAGTTTAATTAAGAAAAATCAGTGGGAGCTGTGACATTGGGTTAAGCAATGATTTCTTTGATATGACATTTAAGCACAAGCAGCAGAATAAAAATTGATACATTGGACTTCCTCAAAATTAAAAATTTGTGCAATAGAAATCAAGAAAATGAAAAGAAAACCTATAGAATGGGGGAAATGTTTATATATTGCATATCTGAAGATAGTCTAGTTTCCAGAATATATAAAAAGAAATCTCACAATTAAATGATAAATAGAAAATAAACCAAATGAAAAATGGGCAAAGGATCTGAAGAGATATTCCCCTAAAGATAAAAAAAAACAAATGGCCAATAACAAGAAAAGATTATAAGTCCTCCCAACAATATAAGTCTTCAGGGAAATGTAATCAATTTCAAATCCAGTTTACAATTGATAATCATGGTGAGATACCACTTCACACCCACTAAGATGGCTACAGTGATACAGAAAAACAAATGTTGGTTAGGATGTGAAAGAACTGGAATCTTCATACACTCCTGTTAAAATGATTCATCACTGTGGAAAACAGTTCGGTGGTTCCTCACAAAGTTAACATCAAATTATCATATGAGGGTGGTGCCTGTGGCTCAAGGAGCAGGGCGCCAGGCCCATATACCAGAGGTGGCAGGTTCAAACCCAGCCCCTGACACACTCACACACACAAAAACATAAACAAGGGGGGGTGCATTAAAAAAATCATCATATGACCCAACAATTCCATATTTTGGGTATATAGCCAAGGGAAATGGAAAGACAACCCCACAAAAATATGCACACACATGTTTTCAGCAGCATTATTTGTGAAGGGCCCAGTGGTAAAAATTCAATATTCACAAACTGATAAATGGAATAAATGAATAAAAAAATATGCTATATACCTGCAATGGAATGTTAATTTAGCAGCAGAACAGAATGAAAGGCTGTGCATGGTGGCTCTGGCCTGTAATCTTAGCATTCTGGGAGACAGAGGCAGGTAGATTGAGCTCCTGAGCTCAGGAGTTCAAGGCCAGCCTGAGCAACAGCAAGACCTTGTCTCTACTAAAAGTAGAAAAAGTAGCCTGGCATTGTGGCAAGTGCCTGTAGTACCAGATACTTGGGAAGCTCAGGAACAAGGATCTCTTGAGCCCAAGAGTTTGAGGCTTCTGTGAGCTATGACACCATAGCAGGGTGACAGAGGGAGACTGTCTCACCATAACAAAACAAAACAAAAAAACAGAATAACAAAACAATACACACAACAACAGAAAATCTATGAAAATATGATGCTAAGTGAAAGAAGATAGTCACATGACAATTCTTATCATATGATTCCACTTATATTAAATGTCCAGAGTAGACAAAGCTATAGAGTCAGGTATTAGATTGTTGTTTGCCTAGGACTGAGTTCTGTGGTGCTGTGACAGAATGGAGCATGTCTACTAGTGGATATGGAGATTCTCTTGGTAGAGATGAAAATGTTCTAACATTAGATTGTAGTGGTGATTGCCCAGCTCTGTGATATACCATAAGCCAGTAAATTGCACATTTTAATAGTATGTGAATTATAACCCAACAAATCTTTTAAAAAATGGAACGGGGTGGGTGGAGGCAAATTGGCTGACTGGAGCCAGCTTTCCACAGAGGATCCTATCCAGAAGGAGAGTTAAAGGACAGAAGTTCAGCAAGTAAGCCGATGGTTTGGAGTTCAGGAAAGAGAGATTGAAGAATGCACATCAACCCTGCTGAGGCAAGCTGCGACCCCAGGGATACAAACAAAAGGTACAAAATCCATTGCCAAGCAGATGGGAGTCCCCTTCCCCATGAAAAGGGCACACAATACTCCATACAAACAAGCAAGCAGACTTTAAAAATCCTCCCATTTTATTCCATGGGAGAGACCCTCTAAAAACTGGACCTCCTTCCCCTACTAGGGTGCCATGGCACTCTCCCTCCAGGCATAAAAATGTATATATTCTCTACCTGCAATTCTGAACGCCCAGAACTCCCTTCCACTCTCACTCTGAGATCTGGAAGCCTATCCCCCATGGAGTCCAGATTTTGGGGCATTTTCTCGAGAGGTGTGGACAGGGCAAGGGTTGTTGCAGGTCTGTGCTGATTCTGCAGCACAGGAGTAAGAAGATGGTCAACTGAGAGGGTCAACATACAGGAGCAGTAATGCCCCGAGGCACAGAGCAGTAGCCTCAGTGGCGGGAACAATAGGGCTCACACCCCTGCGGATATTCCCACAGACCCTCCCTGTCTTTCTGGGCAACCAGAGGAAACTGGGCATCTTCTCCACTGGCAGCCACTGGCAGAATAAAACTGGGAAGGAAATGCAGCCCCCATGAGTAAAGGGTAGGCCTGAGGTAGTACCATTCTGGGAAGAGGATGGGGACTAGAATATGCATGTGCAGAGCTGGTGGACTCCCAGGGCGGGGCTGACCCAGAGGACTGCTTTACTGAGCCTAAGATGCACCCGCCTCTCAGGGAATCATAGCTGAGACAAAGTCGGGCAGGCAGAGGCTAGAACTGACAGCTGAGTGTGAGCTCTTTCTGTGCCCACCCTGAGACCGGATAGCACAGACTGGGGCTGAATTGCAGTTTCTGTGATCTCAAACGCATCTTCTCCACAGGGGAATATAGCAGGGGCAGAAACAAATTCTGCAAAGTTGTTCTGTTCTGCCAGCAACATCAACCAGGGGTGGGGCTATAACTGAGTGAACAACCCCAGCCTCAACTAAGCACTCAAGGTTGTCAGGGCCCACCTCCCTCTGCTGATTAATGGCAGAGAGCAGTGGCCTGTCTGAGGAGACATAGAACTCCTTGTGACTCACGCAGGTGCAACCTCCTGGGGCATCTGCTCATTGGAGGGAACTGGATCACAGATCTGTGGGGTTACTAGTGACTGGGTGTGACAGAGGTGCGAGGTGGGGAAGGAGGCATCAACATTCCCAGACTAATTTATTTGCTGGGTGGGTCCTTCTGACAACATGGAGCACTGGATCAAGTCATACTTGAGCTGCCAGCAGACCCTTGCTATCTAGTTGCCAGAGACCTTTTGAACTCTCCCATCTGAGACCGGTGCTCACTGGGACAATTGATTTAGACCTCTTGAACTGGACCAATCACCCAAAGATTATCCAAAGTGGTACCCTGGATGTGTGGTTGTGAGAAAGTTTGAGTTTTCTTTTCAAATGGCTGCCTGTGGAGGGCAGGGTGCCTTAAGTGCTGGTATTTCTCCACAGCTGACACATCAACCCAGAGAAACTGATTTATTAGGACAGAGACCAGCTGAAAACAAGACAGAGCTACTTAGCCCCACCACACCAAGCAGGCCCCCAGTTTATCAGGCCATAGCACTGTGTGAGTGCTTGGCAAAGCTCTAAGGGAAAGGTACAGACACCAGTCCCAGCTTTTGGAAAAAAGATTGTTTAATCACTACTCCCAGAGCCCCCAACACAACATCTCCTTATCTGTTCATCTAGCCAAATGGTATAAAATAATCGTGGGACGGAATTAGCAGAAAAACTCTGGTAACATGAATGACCAGAGTAGATCAACTTCCCCAAGGAACGATATGCCCTACACAACGATGATTCCATTCACAAACAGATGGCTGAGATGTCAGAAATTGAATTCAGAATTTGGATTACAAATAAGATTAATGGAATGGAGGTAGAGTTGGAATTAGAAATCCAAGGAACATTTCAAAAGTTGTCTCAAGAATTCAATGAATTCAAAGACAAAATCATTGAAGATTTTGTCACATTGAGACAAGAATTTGCCTCCCTCAAAGATCTGAGAAATATAGTAGAATCCCTCAGTAACAGAATGGAGCAAGCAGAAAAAAGGATTTCTGACATTGAAGACAAAGCTTTTGAACACTCCCAAACTCTCAAAGAGAAAGAGAAGTGGAGAGCAAAACCAGATCATTCTCTCATAGAGTTCTGGGATAATTCAAAGAAAACTAATATTCCCCTTATAGGAATCCCTGAAGGTGACAAAATTGCTTTGCAAAGCACAGAGGCTTTTCTTCATGAGATTATGAAAGAGAACTTTCCAGACACGCCAAAAGATTCTGAAATTCAGATAGTAGACAGTTTCAGAACCTCAGCATGACTCAACCGGAATAAGACATCCCCCAGGCACATCATAATTAACTTCACCAAAGTTAAAATGAAGGAGAAAATTTGGAAAGCAGCCAGATGTAAGAAAACCATAATGTACAAGGGGAAGAATATTAGAATAACAGCAGATCTCCCTGCTGAAACCTTTCAAGCTAGAAGAGGGAGGTCATCAACTTTTAATCTCCTAAAACAAAATAACCTTCAACCCAAGATACTGTATCCAGCTAAACTGAGTTTCATTTATGATGGAGAAATTAAATACTTTAATGACATTCACACATTGAAGAAATTTGCCATAACTAAACCACCTCTCCAGGATATACTCAGACTGATCCTCCATAATGACCAATACTATCCTACACCACAAAAGTAAACTCACTACGAAACTTTTGATCAAATCCCAACTTCCACAGTGGCTAAAGGATTAAGCATGTCCACTGGACTTTTGAAAAATTGATACCCAAAATTTTACCAGGCTTATCAATATTCTCAATTAATGGGAATGGCTTAAATTGTCCTTAAAAGAGGCACAGGCTTGCTGACTGGATACAAAACTCAGGCCAAGATATCTGCTACATACAAGAATCTCATCTTCCCTTAAAAGATAAATATAGACTCAGGGTGAAGGGATGGTCATCTATTTTCCAGGCAAATGGAAAGCAGAAAAAAGCAGGTGTTGCAATTTTATTCACAGATATAATAGGCTTTAAACCAACAAAAGAAAGTAAGGATAAGGATGGTCATTTCATATTTGTTAAGGGTAATACTCAATATGATGAGATTTCAATTATTAGTATTCATGCACCCAACCAGAATGTGCCTTAATTAATAAGAAAGACTCTAACAGGCATGATCAACTCAATTTCCTCTAGCTGCATAGTAGTCACAGATTTTAACATTCCTTTGGCAGTGTTGTTTAGATCCTCCAAAAAGAAGCTAAGCAAAGAAATTTTAGACTTCAACTTACCCATTCCATATTTGTATCTAACAGACAACTACTGAACATTTTATCCTAACAAAACTGAATACACATTCTTCTCATCTACCCATGGATCATCCTCCAAAATTGATCACATCTTAGGTCACAAGTCTAACCTCAGCAAAATTAAAAGAATAGAAATAATTCCCTGTATTTACTCAGATTATCATGGAACAAAAGTTGAACTCAGTAACAACAGGAATCTGCATATGAATACAAATACATGGAAACTAAATAACCTCATGCTCAATGATAGCTGGGTCATAGATGAGATTAAGAAGGAAATTACCAAATTTTTGGAACCAAATGATAATGAAGAGATGAACTATCAGAACCTCTGGGATACTGCTAAGGCAGTCCTAAGAGGGAAATGTATAGCATTGCAAGCCTTCCTCAAGAGAAGGGAAAAAGGAAGTTAAGAACTTAATGGGACCTCTCAAGCAACTGGAAAAGGAAGAACATTCCAATCTCAAACCCAGTAGAAGAAAAGAAATAACCAAAATTAGAGCAGAACTAAATGAAATTGAATAGAAAAGGATTATAAAACAGATCAATAAATCAAAAAGTTGTTTTTTTAAAAAGGTCAATAAAACTGATCAACCTTTGGCTAACCTAACCAGGAAAAAAATGAGTAAAATCTCTAATTTCATCAATCAAAAATAGTAAAGATAAAATAATAAGAGAGCCCTCAGAAATTCAAAAAAATTCTAAATGAATATTACAAGAAACTTTATTCTCAGAAATATGACAATCTGAAGGAAATATACCAATACTTGGAAGCATGCCACTTTCCAAGACTTAGCCAAAATGCAGTGAAAATGTTGAAGAGGCCTATATCAAGTTCTGAAATAGCATCAACTGTACAAAATCTCCCTAGAAATAAAAGCCCAGACCAGATGGCTTCACAGTAGAATTCTACCAGACCTTTAAGGAGGAATGAGTACCTATATTACTCAACGTTTTCCAAAATATAGAAAAAGAAAGAATACTACCCAACACATTCTATGAAGCAAACATCACCTTGATCCCCAAACCAGGAAAAGGCCCAACAAGAAAAGAAAATAATAGACCAAATCACTAATGAATATTGTTGTAAAAATATTAAACAAGATCTTAACAAATAGAATCCAGCAACTCATCAAACAAATTATACACCATGAGCAAGTGGGTTTTATCCCAGGGTCTCAAAGATGGTTCAATATACGTAAATCTATAAATATATTTCATCACATAAACAAATTAAAAAACAAAGACTGATGATTCTCTCAATTGATACAAAAAAGCTTTTTATAACATCCAGCATCCCTTAATGATGTGAACATTTAAGAAAATTTGTGTAGAAGGGACATTTCTTCAACTGATAGGCCATCTACAACAAACTCACAGCCAACAATATATTGAATGGAATTAAATTGAAATCATTCCCACTCAGATCAGGAACTAGGCAAGGTTGCCCATTGTCTCCACTGTTCTTTAACATTATAATGGAAGTCTTAGCCATTGGAATTAGGGAAAAAAAGGTGATCAAGGGTATCAGTATAGGGTCAGAAGAGATTATACTTTCACTCTTCACAGATGATATGTTTCTATATCTGGAAAACACCAGGGATTCTACTACAAAACTCTTAGAAGTTATCAGTAATACAGAAGCATCTCAGTTTACAAAATCAATACTCATAAATCGGTAGCCTTTATATATACCAACAATAGTTAAGCTGAAAAAACAGTCAAGGACTCTATTCCATTCACTGTAGTGCCAAAGAAGATGAAATATTTGGGAGTTTACCTAACAAAGGACACAAAAGATCTCCATAAAGAGAACTATGTAACACTAAGAAAAGAAATAGATGAAAATGTTAACAAATGGAAAAACATACCATGCTCATGGCTGGGAAGAATAAATATTGTAAAAATGTTCATAGTACCCAAAGCAATATACAATTTTAATGCAATCCCTATTAAAGCTCCACTGTCATACTTTAAAGATCTCAAAAAATAATACTTAATTTTATATGGATTCAGAAAAAAACTCAAATACCCAAGACATTACACAGAAATAAAAACAAACCAGGAGGAATCACGCTACCAGACCTCAGACTATACTATAAATCGATAGTCATCAAAACAGCATAGTATTCGCACAAAAACAGAGATGTAGATGTATGGAAGAGAATAGAGAACCAAGAGATGAACCCAACTACTTACTGTTATTTGATCTTTGACAAGCCAATTAAAAACATTCAATGGGGAAAAGATTCCCTATTTAACAAATGGTGCTGGGTGAATTGGTTGGCGACCTGTAGAAGACTGAAACTGGACCCACACATTTCACCATTAACTAAGATAGACTCTCACTGGATTAAAGATTTAAACTTAAAACATGAAACTATAAAAATACTAGAAGAACATGCAGGGAAAACTCTTGAAGAAATCGGCCTGGGGGAACATTTTATGAGAAGGACCCCTGGGGCAATTGAAACAGCATCAAAAATACACTGCTGGGACCTGATCAAACTAAAAAGCGTCTGCAGAGCCAAGAACACAGTAAGTAAAGCAAGCAGACAGCCCTCAGAATGGGAGAAGATATTTGCAGGTTATGTCTCTGATAAAGGTTTAATAGCCAGGATCCACAGGGAACTCAAGCATATTAGCAAGAAAAGAACAAGTGTTCCCACCTCAGGGTGGGCAAGGGACTCAAAGAGAAACTCCCCTGAAGAAAACAGGTGCACGACTTACAGATATATGAAAAAATGCTCATCCTTAATCATCAGAGAAATGCAAATCAAAACTACTTTGAGATACCATCTAAGTAAGTATAGCCCGTATCACAAATTCCCAAAACCAGAGATGTTGGCATCGATTTGGAGTAAAGGGAACGCTTCTAAACTGCTGGTGGGAATGCAAATTAATATGTTCCTTTTGGAAAGATGTTTGGAGAACACTTAGAGAACTAAACAGAGACCTGAGATTTGATCCTATAATTCCTCTACTAGGTATATATCCAGAAGACTAAAAATCATATTATAACAAAGATATTTATACCAGAATGTTTACTGCAGCCTAATTCATAATTGCTAAGTCATTGAAGAAGCCCAAGTGCCCATTGACCCAGGAATGGATCATTAAGTTGTGGTATATGTACACCATGGAATATTATGCAGCCTTAAGGAAAGATGGAGACTTTCCCTCTTTAATGTTTACATGGATGAAGCTGGAACATATTCTTCTTAGCAAAGTATCTCAAGAAGGAAGAAAAAGTATTCAATGTACTCAATCCTAATATGAAACTAATTTATAGCTTTCATAAAGTTATAACCCAATTATAGCCCAAGAATATGGGGAAAGGGGAGGGGGAGGGGAAGAGAGGGGGAAGGATGGATGGCAGGAGGGTAATTGGTGGGATCACACCTACAGTGCATCTTATAAGGGCACATGTGAAACTTACTAAATGTAGAATAAAAATGTCTTAACACAATAACTAATAAAATGCCATGAAGACAATGTTAACCAGTTTGATGAAAGTATTTCAAATTGTATATAAAACCTGCCCATTGTACCCCATGACTGCATTAATGTACACAGCAATGATTTAATAAAAACAAAAAAGAAAAGAAAATGGAATGGCACAGGTGTTTGAGGCTCCAGAGAGCTATCATTGTGCCACTGCACTGCATCCTAGGTCACAGAATGAGACCCTGTCTCAAAAACAAACAAACCAATCTCACAAAAAATAAAGAAAAAATGAGACTGCAGTTATTTCAGAGAATGTTTATTAGTAACAAAGAGAAATCTAGAATGTGAGTTTTCAATTGAAAGTTAATAATTTGTGACAAAAACACATTACTAAAATTAAAAACACAGAATTAGTAAAATCTGCAAAATATATTTAACAATTTCTAGCACACATTTCTTTTTTCTCATTTAAAAAATTTGTATAGAAGTATGAACTAAAAGTGTAATTTTGTTATGTGTATATAGTGCATAGTAGTGAAGTCAGGTTTGGGGCATACAGTAGTGGAATTCTCTAGCTCATATGTCTTATATATTTAATAACCATTTCAAGCATCATAGAAATTCTATGGCAGCACTAATACATATACATACCCACAGAGACCGATGCACTTTTTATGTATGCAGGTGGATATCTAAACTCATCTGAACAATTTCTCTGTAAGATAAATTAGTTTAGGTTATTTTAAATAATAACTAGATAGAAAGCTAAAAAGCTATTTTTTTTTTAAATTCATGTAGCCATGTTCTCCTACAATCTGTACTGTAGGATAGAAGTTGTTAGGCCTAATGCAGAGCCTGGTAGCCTCATGTGTAGTATAATGTGAGAAATTTCTCAAACCTCTTTGTCCCACTGGTTATAATTTATAGCTTTGAATTTCCACCCCTAATAGGTGTTACTCTTTTAGGCACCTGGGGGAACAATATTCCCTATGTCCATATACAGTAGTACATAAGCAATTTCAAAGTACTTTTGCATACATTCCCTCACTGAATTCTGACAACCACCTTAGGTTAGAAGTATTATTAAACAGCTTTCATAGGTAGAGAAAGCAAATGCTTAATGTGGTTAATTTACTCATCTAAGGGCATATTAATCACAAAAAAAGCTGAGCCCTCGACAATCTAATGTTAAGTATGGTTTTCATAGTTTCCAAGCTCTGTCAAAAGTAGAGTGCATCCAGAAGCATCGACTGAAATTGGACTCCTATAAGGGGAACAGCAAGTAAAGGGGGAGTAACAAAATATTCCACTAGTAGCAGAAAACAGTAGAATAAATTAATTTCTCAGATTTACTAATTGTAATCTAGAACAGAGCAAGGGCCTGAATTATGGAAATTTTTATGTGCGAGGAGATGCAGCTTGAGAAGCAGATTCAAATAACAGAACAGGCTCGGCACCTGTGGCTCAAGTGGCTAAGGCGCCAG
>NW_003852552.1:2861955-2874115 GCF_000181295.1 Otolemur garnettii
GCACTCTTCAATCTTCTCTCTTGTCTCTGCTCCAAACCATCAGCTACTTTGCTAAGGTTCTGTCCTTTCAGCCTCCTTCTGGACGGGAGCTTCTGTAAAAAGCTGGCTGCAGTTCGCCATCTTGGCTCCGCCCCCCTACATGTGCTTTCTTCCTGGGTAGAGATCTAAATTTCTCTATCCTAAGAGTTAAGGCCTTTGAATTCTTTATTTCTGATTTTTTTTGTAAAACATTGATTTTCATTTTATTTCTTTTTTTCTTCTCCTTCATAGTAACCATGAAATGTGGATCCATATCATCATCTTTATCCATTTCTTCAAATTAAATTAGTTTGCTGTAGGTCCCACATAAATAAGCCAAATGTAAATGTTCAATTATAAATTGTAAGTCATCCTTGCCTTGGCTGTTTATTTAGCCCATTGCTTAGGATAGTTTTGTCTTTATCTTCTTTTTTAATGTATTATTCAGGGGATACTTCAATGTGCAAAGCTAATACTCAACCTGTTTATTTCCTAGCACTGAAGAAGCACAAAACCCTTTTGCTTATCCAGTTTCATTTTCTTTCCTTTGGAGATAAATGTTAGAAAACAAACCTGCTGTATTTTTCACCGTTGCAGGTAAACTAACCCTGCTTTTCAAAATATTGCATATTGTCATTTTTTTTTCTCTTCTGGAAAGAGATAAAGTTTGGTGTTCTCATTTAGAGGATGGAGGATGGAAGATCAGTCTGTGATTGAATTCTAATTCTAATTCTAATTCTATTTCCAATTCTATCTGGTCATTTCTATCAAATACTCCAGGGTGAGTCACTTGATTTTTTGGGGGGGGAGAGGTGGATAGGTGAACTTCCCAATTCCTCCATTTGCAAATCAAGTACAATAATGTTACTGAATATGTACCTCATGCAGTAAGGGAGAAATAGTAAAGATTGTCATTATTAACTAAATTTTTAAAAGTGCTAGAATGTTTATATTGTTTATACTACATATTACAATTAGAGTTGAAACTTTATATATGGGTCTACATATGTAAAATAAACTGAATAAGTAAGTCCATTTAAATACTCTATAAAGTTAAATGTAGCATTTTATAATTAGGAAATTACTTTCACATATATTTAAAATAATTTTATTAATTTATGCAATTCCCATATATTCACATTCTTGTTCTTAAAACATGTTGTAAATTTTTTTTTTGCAAAAATCCAGGTATTTCAAACAATAGGGAATTGTTTGGATAATTATCTTCATTTTCCATTTCAGGTTGCTTGGGCATACATAAATTTAAAACAAAATTTTGTTTTTCTTTTCATTTAAGCTGTTTTTTTTGTTAAATGGTCCCTACTTAAGTTAAGTATACTTTGGATCTTTATAGTAGTTTACCTTCCATTATCAACTGAGGTCAATTTTTTTTTTTAAATTTCTGTTTGTTGGGCGGTGCCTGTGGCTCAAAAGAGTAGGGTGCCAGCCTCATATACTGGAGGTGGTGTGTTCAAACCCAGCCCCAGCCAAAAACTGTAAAAAAAAAAAAAATTCCATTTGTTGTATGGAAACTTCTAGTTACTGAGCTATGTAGTTATGCCTTGGTGAATTCCTTCCCAAAGCTGCAACAGTAGTGCCATTATTAGTTATAATGCCTTCAGCTTCTTCAAGTAACAAAAAACCTAGAAAAGTGTCATAAAAATGAATGAAATTTATTTTCCAGATTACAGGAAGTTCAGAGTAGTCATATCATGCACAGGTCATTTAATTGGTTGAGTCACATCATCAAGGACCTATATTCATTCTACATTTTTTCTCTGATACCTTCAGTGTGACAGTTTTGGCCTTGGTCTCTTTTCTCTTATTTTAGCAAGATGATTGTGCCAGAAAGGACCATGTCCAAAAGAAAAGGGAGATTTATTTTTTTTTATCGTGTCTCTTTTTAAGAAGACAATTTTTTTTTTTTTTACCATAAGCCTCCAACATATCTGTTGTTACCTTAGCCAAAAATGAATCACATGCCCACCTATAAACCAAGCATTGGCCATAGTCAAGAAATCACCATGATTATAATAAAATACTCAGGAATTGGG
Organism: Otolemur garnettii; assembly: GCF_000181295.1. NCBI lineage: Eukaryota > Metazoa > Chordata > Mammalia > Primates > Galagidae > Otolemur > Otolemur garnettii. The sequence continues at coordinate 2,864,028 of NW_003852552.1, forward strand.
CCAGGTGTGGTGGCTCACCTCTGTAATCCTAGCACTCTGAGAGGCTGACGCAGAAAGATGGCTTGAGCTCAGGAATTTGAGACCAGCCTAAGTGAGAGTGAGTCCCTGTCTCTACTAAAAACAGAAAACTTAGCTGGGCATGATGGTAGGTGCCTATAGTCACACCTACTTGGAAGGCTGAGGCAGGAGGATTGCTTGAGCCCAGGAGATTGAGGTCGCTATGAGTTTGTCTTAGGCCACAGGACTCTTGTCCATGTGACAGAGCAAGACTCTGTCTCAGAAAAAAAAAATACAACTCAGAAACAACCTTGATTCACATGATCAGATGGTAGGATTCTTGAATTAAATTGTATTTCAAATGCAGTAGTTATAAGGGAATAACTACTACATAGAACAGTGGCTGCTGTATCTAGGAATTGGCAGGTAGGCTATTTCCTGAGAAACTTCCACGAAAGTATTTCTGGAAGCCTCCTTTAGTAATGGGATTTTCTTCAAAAATTTCCTGTATTTTATTTGAACGTAACCCTAAAAAGCCCTAAAATTTTGTTTATTTCACCTGTGTTACTTGACTTGCATTTCTCATGTACATTTAATTTAAAAGAAATTATTAAGATACAATTTACATATATTAAGTTATACCCATTTTAAGTGACAGTTCGATGAGGTTTTTTTTTTTTTGAGACACAGTCTTACTTGGTCACCCTCGGTAGAGTGTCATGGTGTCTTAGGTCAGAGCATCCTCAAACTCTTGGGCTCAAGCGATCCTCTTGCCTCAAGCCTTCCAAGTAGCTGGGACTACAGGCACTGGTCACAATGCCCAGCTATTTTTTAGAGATGGGGTCTTGCTCTGGCTCAAGCTGGTCTCCAACTCGTAAGCTCAGGCAATCCACCCACCTCAGCCTCTCAAGTGCTGGGATTACAAGCATGACGCACCATGCCCAGCAGTTCAATGAGTTTTGACATATATTTATGTCTGTGTAACCATCACAATAATCAAAATATACAACATCTTTATAAAGCTCTATTTTTAGTCACTTCTCTTCAAATCTGACATCAGGAAACCAAACTTTTTTTCAAATTTATACTATTTTATACTCCAAACAGATATATTCAAGAGTTCTGACAGGTCCACCTCACCCAGAAGACTTGATATTGTTAATCTATACAAAATTTTTGCTATCATGAATTTTACCATTGTACATTTAATTTTCATTTTATGAATGAGTAATGATGATTTACATCTTTTCATGGGTTTGTTGTCCATGCAAATTTTCTATTGTGAAGAGTCTTCTTAAAACTTCCCAACCAAGGAGGTAGAGCAAGATGGCCAGATAGAATTCTCCTTTGAAGATCCCCTTGCAAGAACACAAAATTAAGCAACTATTCATGTAAGAAAACACCTTCATAAAAATCAAAGAATTAGGGAATTCAAAATAGCTGTCTTAAGTACATTTAACAAGCCACAATAACATAAGTACACACAAAAAGAATTTATATTATAATTATGTCAGACATTTAACAGAGAAATTGAAATAATAAAAAAAATCAAGCAGAAATTCTGCAACTAAAAACTTAGGTGACAAACTGAAGAAGAATACATGAGAGTCTCAGTAGCAATATTGATCAAGTAGAAGAAAGAATACAAGAGCATGAAGACAGTCTATATGGAAATACATAGAGGGGAAAAAAATAAAAGAAATAATGGTGCTTGCTCATGAGATCTAGAGCATAACTTCAAAAGGGCAAATTTAGGAGTTATTCGCCTTAAAGAGGAAGTATAGAGAGAGATAGGGGTAGAAAGTTTATTCAACAAAATTGTATACAACCTTCAAAATCTAGAGAACATATGAATATATAGGTACAAGTAGGTTACAGAACACCAAGCAGACTCAACTCAAATGAGACTAGCTTAAGTCATATACCAGTCAGACTCTCAAAGATCCAGGCTAAAGAAAGGGTCCTAAAAGCAGCAAGAGAAAAGAAGCAGGCAACATGTAATGGAGCTCTGTTATATCTGGCAGAAGATTTCTCAGTAGAGAATTTATAAGCCCAGAGAAACTAAGATGATATATTCAAAGTGCTTAAGGAAAAAAAAAAACTTTCAACCTATAATATTATGTCCTGCAAACTTGCCCTTCAAGTAAGGAGTAAAGCCTTTCCCAGAGAAATAAAAGCTGAGAGATTTCATCAACATGAGATATCTTTTATGAGAAATGCTAAAGGAGCAGGAGTTTTTCAATCATAAATAAAAGGACATTTATGAACAGGAAAAAATCACCTGAACATATAAAAGTCATTGGTAATAGTAAGTACACAGAAAAATTCAAAATATTCTAACACTGTAATTGCAGTATAAAACATTAATAACTTTAGTAGAAAGATTAAAAAACAAACCTATCAAGAATGGAAAACAATAAATTTAAAGAGGTATACAATAGAAAATTATATAATTAGATACAACAAAAAGTCAAAAAGTGGTAAACATGGAGTTAAAATGTGGAGTTTTAAAATTTTCTCATTTGTTTTTTATTTTATTTCTAAACAGAGTTAAATTATCATCAGATAAAAATAATTGGTTATAAAGTGTTATTTGCAAGCCTTAGGGTAAACACAAAGCAAAAACCCATAAAATATACACACAAAAATGAAAAGCAAGAAATTAATCATACTACCAGAACCATCAATTTATACAAAGGAAGACAGGAAGGAAGAAAGAAAGGAGGAGAAAGAAAAATAGCAAAATAGCAGCAGTAAGTCCTTGCCTATTAATAAAATATGTAAATATACTAAATTCTCTAATCAAAACACATAGTTGTAGCATGGAAAAAGAAAACAAGACTCAACTGTATGTTGCCTACAAGAAACTCACTTCTTTTGTAAAGGCATTTCTCTATCTGAGAAATGTGCATAAAACATCTTAGTGCAAAAATAGAAAGTAAGCCAATGTGGTCCAGAGGCTATATTTGTTTTCTCTACTTCTATTATCAAAGATTTATTGCTTTAATGTTTATATTTAGGCCTGTGTGTTATTTTAAGTTAAATATTGTACATGGTATGAAGTTAGAGTTGACTTTCATCTTTTTTTCCTATATGTACAGCTCAACCACAGGGATAAATTCTGAGAAATGCGTGCTTAGGGAATTTCCTTGATGTGCAAACACTATAGAGCATACTTACATAAACCTAGGTGGAATACACTACTCCAAACCTAGGCTATATGATACACATATTGCTCCTATGCTACAAATCTGTACAGCATGGTTCTGTATTGAATAATGTGGGCATTTGTAACACAATGGGGCACATCTATTTATACATAGAAAAGGAACACAGCAAAAATACAATAAGAGATAAAAATAGTACACATGTATAGGATATGTATCAATGAATGAAACTTGAACTACTAGAAGATGTTCTGAGTGAGACCGTGTAAGTACATTGTATATATGCTACATAAAGTTTATTTTAAACATTTCTCTTCAATAATAAATTATCTTACTATAATTTGTTTTACTTATTATATTATTATATATTATATATTATTATACATTTGTTTTTTTTTAAACTTTTTGGCTCTTTTGTAATAAATCATAAAATACAAACATTACACAACTGTCCATAATACTTTCTTTATATTTTTATTCTATATACATTTTTTCTCTTAAAACGTTTTTTCTTGTTATACTTTTTCTGTTAAAAACTAAGACACAAACAAACACATTGGTCCAAGGCATACTCAGGATCAGGATTATCAATATCACTATCTTTCTCTTCTACATCTTGTACCAATGGAAGGTCTTCAAGGCCAGCAACAAGAATGGAGCCATCATCTCCTATGATAACAATGCCTTCTTCTGTAATACTTTTTAAAAGATCTATCTGAAGTTGTTTTACAATTATATTTTGCTTTCTTAATAAGTAGAAGGAGTACACTCGAAGATTCTGATAAAGGACTGGTTCAGTGACTCTTACTTGTAATCCTAGCACTCTGGAAGGCCAAGACAGAAAGATTCCTTGAGTTCAGGAGTTTGACACCAGCCTGAGCAAGAATGAGATACCATCTCTACTAAAAATAGAAAAAAATATCCAGCTCTGGGGTGGGTGCCTGTATTACTAGCTACTCGGGAGGCTAGGGCAGGAGGATCACTTGAACCCAGGTGTTTGAGGTTCTTGTGAGCTAGCTGATGCCTCTAGCCTGGGGCAAGAATGAGAATGAGACTGTCTAAAAAAATAATGATGGAAAATATAGTATAGGATATGGATGTGGATAGAAGGGAACACTTTTACACTGCTGATGGGACTGCAAACTGATACGATCTTTTTGGAAGAAAGTATGGGGAGCCCTGAAAGAACTCAAATTAGAACTCCCATTTGATCCTGCAATTCTGTTACTAGTCATCTACCCAGAAGAAAAAAAAATCCTTTTATCATAAGGATATTTGCACTAGACTGTTTATCGCAGCTCAATTTACAATCACCAAAATGTGGAAACATCCTAAATGCCCACCAACCCTGGAATGGATTAACAAGATGTGGTATATGGATACCGTGGAATACTAGTCAGCCATTAAAATGTTGGAGAAATTACATTTCTTGTATTAACCTAGATGGAGGTGAATCTCCATCTTACATTCTTCTTAGTAAAGCATCACAAGAATGGAGAAACAAGAATCCAATGTACTCAATTCTGATTTGAAGACAGTAGATGAGCTCATATAAGGGGTGGGGTAGGGGAATGAGGTAGCAGGGAGAGGAAAGGAGGGAGAGGGATGGGGGCTTATGGTGTATGACACACCTCTTGGGGCAGGACACAAGTATAAGAGGGTCTTTATCTAGCAATCAGTGCAACCTAATTCTTTGTACCCTTAATGAATCCCAAACAATAAAAAAAGTATAATATTGGTTTGGTGCCCATAGCACAGTGATTACGGTGCCAGCTACATAACACTGAGGTTGGCAGGCTTGAATCCAGCCTGAGCCAGCTAAACAACAATGGCAACAAGAACAAAAAAATAGCCAGGCATTGTGACAGGCACCTGTAGTTCCAGGGACTTGGGAGCCTGAGGCAAGAGAATCACTTAAGCCAAAGAGTCTGCAGTTGCTATGAGCTTTAATGACACAGCACACTACTGCAGGTGACATAGTGGGACTCTGTCTCAAAAAGAAAATTTAACAAAAAGTATAATATAGTAGTATATTAAATACATAAAACAGTACTAAAATCACTTGTTATTACCAGGTATTTTGTACTTTACATAATTTTATGTACTAGACTTTTTTCTGGGTCCTCAGAGGTATGTAACTAATCTACATATCTAGCCACAGAAGTATAGTACACTGTTGTAATTGACAACTTAACAGTTTTAAATCTTTCAACTCATATAGATAGCATATCACTCTAATTTCATTTTCCTTATATTCTTTCAACAATGTTTTGTACATATTTTAGTATGAGACAAAATTATTTTTCATCTTAGAAGTAAATAATTCAGATATTTTTTGTAGAGTTTTTCATAGTTGTCCTTCCTCATGTTGAGGAAGTTCCTTTGTCTTGTTCCTATTTTAGTGAAAATTTTTGTCATGAACTAATATTAAGTAGTGTTGTGATTACATTTGTTTTGCTTTAGCTTGTGCTCAAATTGAAAATTTGGTCTCAATTGCAGTATACAGCAGTTGATAACTCTGCTCCATTCTTAAGCCTTCCATGATTGCTTCTTTTTAGCATAGCCTTTCCAACTTCTTTCTTGTACATGGATAATTTTGTAGTCACTTTGTGATTTGGACAGATTATTTAGCTCACTGTCTTTGTGATTTCCTTGCTTTCAGGTATTGACTTCTAATTACCAGCTGCTATGATGCCCTTCAGCTCTGTCTCCTGACACTTGTAGCCCATAAAGTTTTAGCTTTGTGCTAAAGCTTTTTCTAGAAGAGCTGAGCATGACTGGGAATAAATTTCAGTTATCGATCTATAATTTAATTCTGTTGTGGTCAGAAAACATTGTCATTATGATTTCACTACTTTAATTGAAATTTTTATGGCTTAATTTGTGACTATTTCATGTGAACTTGAGAAAAATTTATGTCCTCTTGTTGGGTAGGTAGTCTATAAAATTTTAATTCAGTCAAGTTGATTTGTTGTGTTCTTTAAGCTTCCTTATCCTTCCTTATTTTCTACCTAATTGTTCTACTTATTAACAAGAAACAAATTTTGAAATTTCCTACCCCAATTTGGGATTCATCTATTTCTCTATGCAATTATTATATCAGTCTTTCTACATCTATTTTAAACATTTTATAATTAGGTGCTCAGATATTTATGGTTGTAAATATCTTTCTTTCTTATGACTATATATTTTGTTCTGAAGTCTACTTCATCTGATATTAATATAGCTACTCCATTTGTTTTATAAATCGTGATTGCATAGTGTTATTTTTTAAAATTATTTTTGTATTGAAGTTGCCTTTTTATCTTTAAAGTGCATGTTTTAAGTCATAATATCAGTTGTTTTAAAAACCCATTTTTCCTACCTCTGACTTTTTACTGGAGTGTTTTGACTGTTTACCAATGCAATTATTGATATAGCTGTGTTAAAATCTACCATCCTTTTTTTCAATGTGTTTCATATAAGTTGCTCTAGCATTTATCATATGTACATTTACATTTCACAGTCTACCTACAAATACTAATATCTGACTTAATGCATAATATGAAACCATTAAAAAAGAATGCTTCCAACTTCAACGTGTTATAAATACCATAATGATTTGATATTATTTTTCTATAAAAATTGATAAAGAAATAAAAAAAGAAAATGTAGTCTTTTACATTTACCCATATATTTACCAAGTAGCTCTTTATTCCTTACTATAGAAAATGAATTACTACCAGATATAATGTCTTTCTGTTTGAAGAACTTCTTTTAACAGTTTTATAATGAATATTTTATGACTATAAATTCTTTCAGTGTATTTTTGTCTGAAACAGTATTTTACCATCATATTTGAAGGCTATTTTCACTGAATATGGCAATCTTCTTGGATAGTTTTCTTTCAACACTGTGATGATATCTTGCACTGTCTTCTAGGCTGCAGATATTCTGAACAAAAGTCTGGCATTATTCTTAGTTTTGTACCTCTGGATAGATCTTTACTACAAATAATATGTCAAAGCAAGTTCAAATTACATGTGTGCAAGGTTGTTGAATATTTTTCCATGTGTCACTAAGGCTCAGTTCATGTTTTTTGTTTTTCTCTGTACTTTAATTTGTACTGTTTCTATTGCTGTCTTCAAATTTATTGAACATTTCTTCTGTAGTATTTTTCCTGATTTAAGCCAAGTGAATTGTCATTTCAGATATTTTATTTTTCACTTCTAAAAATCTCATTTGGTTCTTTTCCTATATTCCATTTCTCTCCTAATTGTGTTTATGTCTCTCTTTTATCATTGTGCATATTTATAATAGCTGTATAAAATTTCCTATTCACTATCCCATCATGTCTGCATATTCAGGTTCTTTTGTTATTGACTGATCTTTCTCCTCCTTATAGGTCATATTTTTATTCTTGTTCGCATGTCTGTTAATTTTGATGGGAGGTTGGACATTGTAACGTTACTTTGCTGAGTGTTAGGTTTTTTTTTGGGGGGGGGACAGAGTCTTACTACATCACCCTCGATAGAGTGCTATAGCATTCACAGCTCACAGCAACCTCAAACTCTTAGGTTTAAGCAATTCTCTTGTCTCAGCCTCCCAAGTAGCTGGGACTATAGGCACCTACCACAACACCAGACTATTTTTTGTTGCAGTTCTCATTGTTGTTTAGCTGGCTGAGGCTGGTTTCAAACCTGTGAGCCTTGGTGTATATGGCTGGCACCATAACCACTGTGCTATGGGCATTGAGCCTGAGTGTTAGTTTTTGATATGTTCTTTTACCTTTGACATTTCAGGGAAAACAATTAAGTTTCATGTGCAATAGCTTAATCTTTTGAGTTTTTCTTTTTAAGATTTGCCAGAATGGTTCTCGCATAGACTTTACTATCAGTGTAACATTCCTACTAAAGCATGACATTGTCTTGGTCTCTAGTGAATGATCTAGCTGTTCAGTTAGGACTCTCCAGTGTGTATTCTCCAGTTTATAGCTCCTTAGTCAATATTTGCCTCACTTTATGTTGCAACAAACACAAGGAGATCCCTGTGTAGATGTTTGAAGCTCTTTGGTGTGAACTTCTTACTTCCTAGTATTGGTCCTGTACATTTCAGACCCAGGAGTTTCCAAGGTTCCTATTTCTGTCTCTCCAAATCAGTAAACATGTGCTTTGCTTTGCTTGGATTTTCCCTCTGTGTATTGTGGTCTGGAAAGTGCCTCGCTAGCCTACAGCCAAAGTGATCATAGTAAAATCACCCTTTGTAAGTGTAATAAAGGGCTGCTAAGTGGCAACTGTGGTAGGGACCTGAACTCTGCAAAGTTATAGGCATAATTAAAAAAAAAATCTGGTGCTGTGGATTACACCTGTAATCCTAGCACTCTGGGAGGCAGAGGTGGATGGATCACCTGAGCTCAGGAGTTCAAGATCAGCCAAAGCAAGAGAGAGATCCCATCTGTGCTAAAAATAGAAAAAAAATAACCAGGTGCTGTAGTGGTCACCTGTAGTCCCAGCTACTCATGACGCTGTATCCTTGTAAGATGCACCATAGGTGTGATCCCACCAATTATCCTCCCTCACCCATCCTCCCCCCTCCCCTCCCTTTCTGCATATTCTTGGTCTATAATTGGGTTATAGCTTTCATAAAGCTATAACTTGCTTTCACACTAGGGCTGAGTACATTGGATACTTTTTCTTCCATTCTCGAGACACTTTGCTAAGAAGAATGTGTTCCAGCTCCATCCATGTAAACATGAAGGAGGGAAAGTCTCCATCTTTCTTTATGGCTGAATAATATAACATGGTGTACATATACCACAACTTATTGATCCATTTCTGGGTCGATGGGCACTTGGGCTTCTTCTATGACTTAGCAATTATGAATTGTGCGGCAATAAACATTCAGGTACAAATATATTTGCTATAGTGTGATTTTTGGTCTTCTGGATATATACCTAGTAGAGGAATTATAGGATCGAATCAAATTATAGTTCTCTAAGGGTTCTCCAAACATCTTTCCAAAAGGAACATATTAGTTTGCATTCCCACCGGCAGTATAGAAGTGTTCCCTTTTCTCCACATCCACACCAACATCTCTGGTTTTGGAATTTTGTGATGTGGGCTAATCTTAATGAGGTTAGATGATATCTCAAAGTAGTTTTGATTTGCATTTCTGTGATGATTAAGGATAATAAGCATTTTTTCATATGTCTGTAAGTCGTGCACCTGTTTTCTTCAGGGGAGGTTCTCTTCAAGTCCCTTGCCCACCCTGAGGTGGGATCACTTGTTCTTTTCTTACTAATATGCTTGAGTTCCCTGTGGATCCTGGCTATTAAACCTTTGTAAGAGACATAACCTGCAAATATCTTCTCCCATTCTGAGGGCTGTCTGCTTGCTTTACTTACTGTGTTCTTGGCTCTGCAGAAGCTTTTTAGGTTGGTTCTCTATTCTCTTCTAATCTAACTCTCTGTTTTTGTGTGAGTATCATGCTGTTTTGATCAGTATCGATTTACAGTATAGTCTGAGGTCTGGTAGCGTGGTTCCTCCTGCTTTGTTTTTATTTCTGAGTAATGTCTTGGCTATTTGAGTTTTTTTCTGATTCTGTATAAAATAAAGTGTTATATTTCAAGATCTTTAAAGTATGACAGGGGAGCTTCAATAGGGATTGCATTAAAATTATATGTTGCTTTGGGTAGTATGGACATTTTAACAATATTGATTCTTCTCAGCCATCAGCATTGTATGTTTTTCTTTTTTACTTTATTAAATGATAGCTGTGTACATTAATGTAATCGTGGGGTACAATGTGGTATTTTTATATACAATTTGAAATATTTTCATCAAACTGGTTAACATAGCCTTTATGTCATTTTCTTTTTTTGAGACAGAGCTTCAAGCTGTCCCCCTGGGTAGAGTGCTATGGCTTCACTGCTCACAGCAACCTCCA
>NW_003852552.1:2874939-2893143 GCF_000181295.1 Otolemur garnettii
TGATATGGGCTAATCTTACTGGAGTTAGGTGATATCTCAAAGTAGTTTTGATTTGCATTTCTCTGATGATTAAGGATGATGAGCATTTTTTTATATGTCTATAGTCCATATACCTCTTTTCTTTAAAGAAATTCCTCTTCAAGTCCTTTGCCCACCCCGAGATGGCATCATTTTTTTTTTCTTGCTAATATGTTTGAGTTCTCTATGGATTCTGGTTATTAAACCTTTGTTGGACACATAATCTGCAAATATCTTCTCCCATTCTGAAGGCTGTCTGCCTGCTATACTTACTGTGTTCTTGGCTGTGCAGAAGCTCTTTAGTTTGCTCATGTCCCAATAGTATATTTTTAATGTTGCTTCAATTGCCCGGGGAGTCCTCATAAAATTTTTGCCCAGGCTGATTTCTTCAAGTGTTTTCCCTGCACTTTCTTCTAGTATTTTTATGGTTTCATGTCTTAAGTTTAAATCTTTATTCCAGTAAGAATCTATCTTAGTTAATGGTAAAAGGTGTGGGGCCAGTTTCAGTCTTCTACCAGTTGCTAGCCAGTTCGTGTAGCATTTGTTAGATAGGGAATCTTTTCCCCATTCAATGTTTTTAATTGGCTTGTCAAAGATCAGGTAACGGTAGGTAGCTGGATTCATCTGTTGGCTTTCTATTCTGTTCCATACATCTACCTCTCTGTTTTTGTGCCAGTACCATGCTGTTTTAATCACTATTGATTTATAGTATAATCGGAGGTCTGGTAGCGTGATTCCTCCTGCTTTGTTTTTATTTCTGAGTAATGTCTTTGCTATTCAAGTTTTTTTCTGATTCCATATAAAATGAAGTATTATTTTTTTCAAGATCTTTAAAATATGACAGTGGAACTTTAATGGGGATTGCATTAAAATTATATATTGCTTTGGGTAATATGGACATTTTAACAATGTTGACTCTTCCTAGCCATAAGCATGGTATGTTTTTCCATTGTTAACTTTTTTATCTATTTCTTTTCTTAGAGTTTCATAGTTCTCTTTATAGAGTTCTTTCCCATCCTGTGTTAGGTAAACTCCCAGATATTTCATCTTCTTTGGCACTACTTTGAATGGAATAGAGTCCTTGACTGTTTTTTCAGCTTGGCTACCGTTGGTATATATAAAGGCTACAGATTTATGAGTGTCGATTTTGTAACCTGAGATGCTACTGTATTCTTTTATCACTTCCAAGATTTTTATAGTAGAATCTTTGTTTTTTCCAGATATACAATCATATCATCTGCAAAAAATGATAGTTTAATCTGTTCTGACATTATATGTATGCCCTTAATCGCCTTTTCTTCCCTAATTGCGATGGCTAAAACTTCCATTACAATGTCAAAGAGCAATGGAGATAATGGGCAGCCTTGTCTGCTTCCTGATCTGAGTGGAAACGATTTCAGTTTAACTCCGTTGATTACAATAATGGCTGTGGGTTTGTTGTAGATGGCCTCTATCAGCTTGAGAAATGTCCCTTCTATACCAATTTTCTTAACTGTTCTGATCATGAACGGATGCTGGATATTATCAAAAGCTTTTTCTGCATTAATTGAGAGAATCATGTGGTCTTTGTTTTTTAATTTGTTTATGTGATGAATTACGTTTATAGATTTACGTATTTTGAACCATCCTAGAGATCCTTGGATAAAAACCTACTTGGTCGTGGTGTATAATTTGTTTGATGTGTTGCTGGATTTTGTTTATTAGCGTTTTGTTGAATATTTTCACATCAATATTCACTAGTGATATTGGTCTATAATTTTCTTTTCTTGATGGGTCTTTTTCTGGTTTGGGAATCAAGGTGATATTTCCTTCATAGAATGTTTTGGGTAGTATTTCTTCCTTTTCTATATTTTGTAAATGGTTGAGTAATATAGGTACTAGTTCCACGTTAAAGGTTTGGTAGAATTCTGGTATGAAGCCATCTGGTCCTGGGCTTTTCTTTTTAGGGAGATTTTGTATAGCTGATGCTATTTCAGATCTTGATATAGGCCTATTCAACATTTCCACTTCATTCTGGCTAAGTTTTGGGAGGTGGAGTTCTTCCAAGTATTGGTCGATTTCCTTCAAATTTTCATATTTTGGGGGAATAAAGTTTCTTGTAAAATTCATTGATCATTTTTTGAATTTCTAGGGTGTCTGTTGTTATTTCATCTTTACCATTTCTTATTGATGAGATTCGAGATTTTAGTCTTTTTTTCTTGGTTAGGTTGGCCAGAGGTTTATCTATTTTGTTGACCTTTTCAAAAAATCAACTTTTTGATTTATTGATATGTTTTATAATCCTTTTGTTTCCAATTTCATTTAATTCTGCTCTATTTTGGTTATTTTCTTCTGTTGGATTTGGGATTAGAATGTTCTTCCTTTTCTAGTTGCTTGAGATGTCCCATTAAGTTGTTAACTTCCTCTCTTTCTGTTCTCTTGAGGAAGACTTGCAGTGTTTTAAATTTCCCTCTAGGACTGCCTTTGCAGTATCTGAGAGGTTCTGATAACTTGTGTCTTCATTATTGTTTTGTTCCAAAAATTTGGTAATTTCCTTCTTGATCTCAGCTCTGATCCACCTATCATTCAGCATAAGGTTATTTAGCTTCCATGTTTTTGTATGAGACTGCAAATTCCTGTTGTTACTGAGTTCAACTTTTATTCCATGATGGTCTGAGAAGATCAAGGAATAATTTCTATTCTTTTATATTTGCTGAGGTTAGACTTATGACCTAAGATGTGATCGATTTTAGAGTATGTTCCATGGACTGATGAGAAAAATGTGTATTCAGTTTTGTTAGGATGAAATGTTCTGTAGATGTCTGTTAGGTCCAAAAGTTGAATAGTTAAATTTAAATTTAAAATTTCTTTGCTATGCTTCTTATTGGACGATCTGTCCAACACTGCCAAAGGAGTGTTAAAATCTCCCACTATGATGGAGCTGTGAGAGATAAAGTTGCTCATGCCTGTTAGAGTATCTCTTATAAATTCAGGTGCATTCTGGTTGGGTGCATATATATTGATAATTGAGATCTCATCATATTGAGTATTACCTTTAGCAAATATAAAATGGCCATCCTTATGTTTGCTTACTTTTCTTGGTTTAAACTCCAATGTATCTGTGAATAAAATTCCAACACCTGCTTTTTTATGCTTTCCCTTTGCCTGTAATATAGATGACCATCCCTTCACCCTGAGTCTATATTTATCTTTTAAAGATGCTATTCTTGAATACAGCAGATGTCTGGTCTTAGTTTCTGTATCCAATCAGCCAATATGTGTCTCCTTAGGGGACAATTTAAGCCATTTACATTGATTGAAATTATTGATAAGTCTGGTAAAATATTGGGCATTGAGTTGCTTGAAAGTCCAGTAGACATTTTTGATCCTTTTACCACTATGGAAGTTGAAATTTGGTCAAAAGTTTCTGAGTGAGTTTACTTTTGTGGTCAATGATTGCACTTGTCATTATGGAGGATAGGTTTGAGAATTTCTTGGAGTGCTGGTTTAGTTTTCGTAAATTTCAACATGTGAATGTCGTTAAAGTATTTAATTTCTCCATCATAGATGAAACTCAGTTTAGCAGGATACAGGATCCTGGGTTGAAGTTTATATTTTTTCTAGGAGATTAAAAGTCGATGACCATCCTCTTCTTGCCTGAAAGGTTTCAGAATATAGATCTGCAGTCATTCTAATATTCTTCTCCTTGTAGGCTATGGTTATCTTGTGTCTAACTGCTTTCAGAATTTTCTCTTTCATATTAACTTTAGTGAAGTTAATTATGATGTGCCTGGGGCAATTCTTGTTGAGTCGTGCTGGGGTTCTGAAACTATCTGCTATCTGAATTTCAGAGTCTCTTGGCATGTCTGGAAAGTTATCTTTCATAATTTCATGATGAAGAGCGTGTGTTTTGTGAAGCAACTTCATTGCCATTAGGGATTCTTATAAGGTGAATATTAGTTTGCTTTGAATTATCCCAGAGCTCTCTGAGAGAAAAATCTGTTTTTCCTTTCCATTTCTTTTCATCTTTGAGGTCTTGACCTTGTTGAAAAGCTTTGTCTTCAATGTCAGAGATCCTTCCTTCTGCCGGTTCCACTCTGTTACCAAGGGATTCTACCGTATTTTTCAGATCTTTGAGGTATGAACTCTTGCCTCAATGTTTCAAAATCTTTGATCATTTTGTCTTTAAAATTATTGAATTCTTGAGGCATCTTTTGAATAATTTCTTATGACATCTTTTGAATAATTTCTTGAAGTTTTAGTTCCCTCCTTTCTTCCATTCTGTTAATCTTATTTACTATCCACATTCTGAACTCGATTTCTGAGATCTCAGCCATCTGTTTATAGGTGGGATCTTCAGATGCCTCTTCCACATCCTTCCTTGGTGGGGGTTGATCTACTCTGGTTATTCATATTACCAGAGTTTTTCCACTGATTCTACCCCATGCTGATTTTACACCATTTGGCTAGGTGAGCAGGTAAGAAGTTGGGTTGTGAGCTCTGGGAGTAATGTTTTACTAGCCCTTTTGGGAAAAGGCTGGGACTGCTGTCTGTACATTTTCCCCTAGAGCTTTGCCAGGGATGCTTATAGTGTTTTGGTCTGAGAGACTAGGGGCCTGATTGGTGTGGTGGGGCTGAGTGTCTCTATCTTGTTTTCAGCTGGTCTCTGTTCTACCTTAGAAAATAAATTACTCTGAGTTAAATTCTCAGCTGTGGAGAAATATCAGTGATTAAGTCACCCTGCCCCTTGCACGTGACGGTTAGGGAAGGAAAATCACACCTTCCCACAGCCAAACCCCCAGGGTACTGCTTTGGGTAGTTCTCAGGTGATTGCCCAGTTCAAGAGATCCAAATCAAGTGTCCCAGTCAGCACTGTTTTTTTTTTTTTTTTTTTTTTGAGACAGAGCCTCAAGCTGTCCCCCTGGGTAGAGTGCCGTGGCACTACAGCTCACAGCAACCTCCAACTCCCGGGCTCAAGCGAGTCTCCCGCCTCCGCCTCCCAAGTAGCTGGGACCACAAACGCCCGCCACAACGCCCAGCCATCATTGTTGTTTGGTGGGTCCGGGCTGGGGATTCGAACCCTCCACCTTAGGTGTACATGGCTGGCGCCTTAGCCGGTTGAGCTATAGGCGCCGAGCCAGCACTGGTTTTAAGTTGGGGAGTTCAAAAGGTCTCCAGCAGCTGGAAAACATGTATCTTCTGGCAGCTCAGATATGACTCGCTGTGGTGCTCCGTGGTGTCATAAGGACCTACTCAGTAAATAAATTAGTTGGGAAGGTTGATGCCTCTTTCCCCACCTTGCACCTTTGTCACACCCAACCACTGGAGACCCTGCAGGGCTGTGGCCCAGTTGTCCAATAAGTGAGTGTGGCAGAGCTTTGTGTCTGCCAGAGTCAAAGTAGAGTCAATGCCACCACCACTCAGTTACTGCTCTTTGTCTCCAGCCAGCAAAGGGAACTGAAGACTGTCTTTCTCAGGCACTCAATTACAGCTGGAGAATGTTCCACCTGAAGTCAGTCTAGGCCTGAGAAAATCCAGACAGCACCAGAGATTTTCCCTCAACCACCAGTTAGTTTGCCCAGTTCAAGAGATCCAAACCTATTGACCTGATCAGTATCTACTCTCTAGCTGGAAAGCACACAAGGTCTCCAGCACCTAGATAGTAGGAATATACTGGTAGCTCAACTGTGGCTCACTCCAATGCTCTGAGGAGTCAGAAAGGCCTGTTCAGTAGACAATTTGGAGTAAGGAGGCTGACGTCTCTTTCCCCTCCTTGCTTGCCCTTCACCACCAGCCTTTGGTAACCCCAGTCTCTGTTAACCCAACCACCAGTCTTTGTTAACCCAGGCTGTGTGGCCCAGTCCTGTCCAATAAGCGAGTGTGTCAGGGCTTTGTGCCTGCCTGAGTCCAAGTAAAGTCAATGCCTCCTCCACTCAGTGACCACTGTTTGTTGTCAGCCAGCAGAGGGAGCTGAAGCCTGTCTGTTTCAGGCACTCAATGACAGCTGGAGAGTATTCCACCTGGGGTCAATCTAAACCTGGGATTTGTTTTCTTGAAGTTGTGGCTTGCCTCAGTGGAGAAGATGTGAGTTTATCTATCTTTTCTCTCAGCTTGGCTCTTCTCCTTCAGCTTTGTTGAGTTCTTTCTGGCAGTTATCTCTCCCCATGAACTGGAGTTTATGTTGAAAACTAGCTCCAGTCAGCCCTCATGCCCTGTTCCTCCATATTTTTATTGAATGTGAAAATTGGAGTTAGGAAAAATAGCCAATCCAAGGATTTAGCAAAGTATAAAACACATTGAAACCAAGAGAACAAATAAACAGACAAAAATGCTACCAGACACACAAGCACACAGATGCACAGACAATCAGAAACAAGTAAACAAATAGACAAAAAACAAAACAATACAAAAAAATAAACAAACATACAAAAAAGAAAAAAACCCCACAAAAATCATAATCATAAAATGATAAAAAAAATTTAAAAAAAAAGGAAAAAACCAAAAAACCCCCAAAACATAAAAAAAAACTACTAGTGTGATATTAGCATTCTCGGCAATCACAAGAAGAGAGGAAGAGAGAATAAGAAAGGAAGAATAGTATTAATAATAAAAAAGAATAAAAAATAAGACTTAATAGTAATGCCTACAAAAAAAGGAGAAAGAAAAAATAAAAAAGAAAAAAAGGGAGCACCAGCAAGAAAAATATTATTCTCATGTATATATACAAACATACATATGAGGTGGGGATCAACTTTACTGGGAATATGTTTATGTTGCAATATACTTTCTAGACAGCAGATGGCGCTGTGAGTGGTTTCCAGTCTATTAAAAAAAAAGTAATCTTTGGTGGCAGGTTGCACAAATTCTCCCTACAACATTCCCCATAAAGTGTGGGGTGTCCGGCACCAGCTTCAGATGCAGGATGACTGGCTACAGGTGAGATTGAGATCTCCACACTTTTGGAAGAGGTGCTATGGAGACGCCATTTTTGAAGTTTTACAATATGTCTGGTTCCTGGCTGGCTGCCCAGCCTTGGCTGTCTTTTTCCAGGTGGCACTCATATCTGTCCTCTGAACTTGGCACAGGAGTCCACGCTTCACCAGTTTTTCCACTCAACTCCTAGTTTCCCCTTGAACTGGAAATCGTTACCTTCCGTGGGAAAAGGGCTGGTTGCTGCTTGCACCAGCCACTTTCTCCCCATGGCACAGAGTTTTCAGTCCATTTCTATGAGAGAGGGGATGGTTACTTCTGATTCCTATGGATTCAGTGCCATGCACAAAAGACTTTTCAGAGTCTGTAGGAAAGAGGTTGATTGCCCCTGTCGCTCACAGCTTTAGTGCAGCACACCAAAGACTTAAAATTACAAAGTGATTCCATTCCCTAAGTGGAATCCTTTCCCCTCAAATTTCTGTCTGGTTGCCTGAACCTCTGATGCTCCAAACAGGGTCCAGATGGCTCCCCTTTCTGGTCACCAAATTCTGTTGGGGAGTCCACACCTCACTGCACTCTCTGTAAAACACCTAAACTCCCCACGAATTTCGTATAGAAGTCCTTCATGGGGGAGGGATTGGTTTCTTCCGTTTCAGGCTGCTAGCTGCCTGCTGCCAGCCACAGCTGGCACCACTGAGTTTATTCTGGCAGATACTGCAGTTCTGGGTTACACTTCCTATCTAGCAATTCACCTCTTTGCTGTACACCCTGCATTGCTTGTCTATACCAGCACTCCATGCAGAGAAATATCCAGCCCTCCCACTCTCACCTGAAACCACAAGGAGAGTTGACCCAGTGATGCATCTGCTCCACCATCTTGCTCTGCCACATGGTATGTTTTTCCATTTGTTAACATTTTCATCTATTTCTTTTCTTAGCATTCCATAGTTCTCTTTATAGAGATCTTTCATGTCCTTTTTTAGATAAACTCCCAAATATTTCATCTTACTTGGCAGTAGGGTGAACTGAATAGAGTCCTTAACTATTTTTTCAGCTTGACTATTGTTGGTATATATAAAGGCGACCGATTTATGAGTGTTGTTTTTGTAACCTGAGACATTGCTGTATTCCTTGATCACTTCTAAGAGTTTTGTTGTAGAATCCCCAGAAACACAGTCATATAATCTGTGAAGAGTGAAAGTTTGATCTGTTATGACCCTACTCTTGATCACCTATTCTTCCCTAATTGTAATGGCTAAGACTTCCATTACAATATTGAAAAGCAGTGGAGACAATGGGAAACCTTCTCTGGTTCCTGATCTGAATGGAAATAATTTCAGTTTTACTCCATTCAATACGATATTGGCTGTGGTGTAGATGGCCTCTTATCAGTTTAAGAAATGTCCCTCTATACCAATTTTCTTAAGTGTTCTGATCATCAGGAAAGATGAGATTCTTGTATGCCACAGATATCTGGCCTGAGTTTTTGTATCCAGTCAGACAACCTGTGCCTCTTTAGAGGGCAATTTAAGCCATTCACATTATTTGTAAATATTGATAAGCCTGGGAGAATTTTGAGTATTGATTTTTTCAAATGTCCAGTGGACATTTTTAATCCTTTCACCACTGTGGAAGTTGTAATTTGATCAAAAGTTTCTGGGCAAGTTTACTTTTTTTTTTTTTTTTGCAGTGTTTGGCTGGGGCTGGGTTTGAACCCACCATCTCTGGTATATGGGACCAGCGACCTACTCCTTTGAGCCATAGGTGCCTTCTGTAAATTTAGCTTTGTGGTGGAGTATTGTGCTCTTCATTATGGAAGATAGGGCTAGGAATTTCCTGGAGAGCTGGTTTAGTTATGGCAAATTTCTTCAGCATGTGAATGTCATTACAGTATTCAATTTCTTCATCATAACTGAAACTCAGTTTAGCTGGATACAGGATCCTGGGTTGAAAGTTACTTTGTTTTAGGAGATTAAAAGTCGATGACCATCCTCTTATAGTTTGTAAGGTTTCAGCAGAGAGATCTGCAGGCCTCCTAATATTCTTCACCTTGTAGGTCATGGTTTTCTTCCATCTGGCTGCTTTCAGAATTTTCTCCTTCATTTAAACTTTGGCCAATTAAATATAATGTGCCTAGGAGATGTCTTATTCGAGTTGAGGTGTGCTGGGTTCTGAAACTGTCTGCTATCTGAATTTCAGGATCTCTTGGCATGTCTGGAAAGTTCTCCTTCATTATTTCATGAAGAAGAGCCTCTGTGCCTTTCAAAGCCACCTTGTCACCTTCAGGAATTCTTATAAGGCATATATTAGTTTTCTTCGAATAATCCCTAAGCTCTCTGATGGAATGATCCATTTGTGCTTTCCACTTCTCTTCCTCCTTGAGTGTTTGAGAGCATTCAAAAGTTTTGTCTTCAATGTCAGAAATCCCTTCTTCTGCTTGCTCCGTTCTGTTACTGAGGAATTCTATATTTCTCAGATCTTTGAGGGCAGGAAATTCTTGTCTCAATGTGTCATAATCTTTGGTGATTTTGTCTTTGAATTCATTGAATTTTTAAGACAACTTTTGAAATTGTCCTTGGATTTCTAATGTTAACTCTACCTCCATCCTATTAATTTTATTTTAATCCAAATTCTGTATTAAATTTCTGATATCTCAGCCATCTGTTTGTGAATGGAATCTTCAGTTGTGTCCACCATATCATTCCTTGGGGAAGTTGATCTACTCTGGTTATTCATGTTGCCAGAGTTTTCTGCTGATTTTGTCCCACGATTAATTTATACCATTTGGCTAGATGAGCAGATAAAGTGAACTTGGGTTGGGAGCTCAGGAGTAGTGATTAACCAGCCCTTTTCCCAAGAGGCTTGTGACACTAGGGACCTGCTTGGTGTTGTGGGGCTAAGTGGCTCTGTCTTGTTTTCATCTGGTCTCTGTCCTACCCTAGTGAATCAGTTACTCTGAGTTGATGTTTCACCTGTGGAGAAATACCAGCAATCAAGTCACTCTGCTCCCCATGGACAACAACTAGAAAAGGAAAATCAAACCTTCCCACAACTACACACCCAGAGTATCACTTTGGATAGCCCTCGGGTGATTGGTCTAGTTCAAGAGGTCCAAATCAATTGTCCCAGTCAGGACCAGTTTCAATTGGGAGAATTTAAAAGGTTTCCAGCAATTAGATAGCAGGGGTCTGCTGGCAGCTCAAATATGACTTCCTCTGGTGCTCCATGAGGTCAGAAGGACCCACTCAGTGACTAAATTAGTCTGGAAAGGTGCCTCCTTCCCCAACTTGAACCTCAGTTACACCCAGTCACTGGTAACCCCCCAGTTCCCTCCAATGAGCAGATGTTCCAAAGGTTTGTGCCTGCTTGAGTCACAAGTAGGTCTATGTCTCCTTAGCTAGGCCACCGGTCTCTGTCACTATTGGACAGGGGGAGATGAGGCCTGAAAACCTTGGGTCCTTAATGGAGGCTAGAGCTGTTTATTCATTTCCAGCCCCACCCCTGATAGTTGTTGTTGATGGAACAGGACAATTTCACAGAATTTGTTTCTTTCCTGGCTATTTTCCCCTGCAGAGCAGATGCTGTTAGAGTTGACAGAAACTGTGACTCAGCCCCAGTCTGTGCCACTGGCTAAAGATGGCATGTCTGTCTCAGCTGCAGTCTGTATTGAGGTGGGCATGGTTAAGCTCACACTCAGCTCTCACTTGCTTTTGTCTTAGCTATGATCCCCTGAGGGCCAGGTGTTTCTTAGGTTCACTAAAACAGTCCTTCTGGCCCAGCCCCACCCTAGGAGTATGCCATCTCTGTGCATGTCCCTGCCATGCCCTGCCCAGGCAGGTATCACCTCAGGCATACCCTTTACTCACAGGACCTGTGTTTCTGTCCTAGATATTTTCCACCAGTGACTGCAAGTGGATAAGATGCCTGGATTCCTCTGGTTGCCCATAGAGACAGGGGATGTCTGTCTGGAATATCTCCAGCAGCAGGAGCCCTACTGTTCCCACTGCTGCAGCTGCTGCTCTGTGCCACAGGGCAATGCCTCTCCCTCTCCTGAGTGGTTCCTTCAGTTCACTGTCTTCTCCTTACTCCTGTGCCACAGAATCAGCACAGACCAGCAACAGCCTATGCCCTGTCCACACCTCTTGAGAAAATGCCCAAGAATCTGGACTTCGTGGGGACAGGCCTCCAGACTTTGGGGTGAGAGTGGAGGGTAGTGCTGGGAGTTCATAATTGCAGATAGAGAATATATACAGTTTTATACAGTTTTATGCATTACAGGAGAACACCATGGCACATTCCTAAGTCCTCTCTACGGAAGGAGTTCCAGTTTTTAGAGGATTTCTCCTGTGAGTTAAAATAGGAGGGGATCTGAACTCTGCTTGCTTTTTTGTATAGAGTATACTGTGAGATGTTCTCATGGGGGAGGGGATTCCTGTCTGCTTGGCAATGGATTTTGTACCTATTCTTTGTTTCCTTGGGGTCTTAGCTTGCCTCAGTAGGGTTGATATGATTTCTTCAACCTTCTCTCTTGGTTGAGCTCCAAACTATCAGCTTACTGGCTAAACTTCTGTCCTTTAAATCTGATTCTGGATGGAAGCCTCTGTGGAAAGCTGGCTCCAGTCAGCCATCTTGTCTCTACCTTGAAGCAGATTTTTCTTATATGCTTCTGGCTTGTATTTGAGCTCCTTGCTATAAAGAAAAACACCATTTTTCAAACCTGAAGCTTAAGCTTGTGTCTTTAGATTTCTTTTTACAACTACTGATAAGACTACATCTGAAAAATGAAAAATTTCTATAAAAATATTAGCTTTATAATTGTAGTTCACAATGAAAGTGTAAAGGAAGACATTTTTGAAGACTGAATTAAATAGAGGGGAGAACAAAGTGTACAGGCATTTTTGAACCAAAGTATTACAATTTCCAACATAGGGTGAAAACTTATTTTAAAAGATAAGAGGTGGACTTTAACTTGAATAGTTATTCATGGATATTTTAAAATGTGGCTGTTTTTTACTTTTTATCTTCTGCAGTGTTATAATTGGATTCCTTGAATTATATGACTACCTATGGCATTTTCTATTTCTAATATTTTATGATTATATGAAATGCTCTAAGTGTTCATTATGTCTAAGACATTGGCCTGGATGATTTGTGGGAGAGAAATAAAAATACTCAGTCTATGCCTTTCATGAGATTATGAATTAATATGGAAAAAGAGATAAGCACATACATATAACCACACCTATAGAAAGAAGTAGATTTTATGAGTGATTAAAATATAAATAATGAAAGAGGCATGAGAATTTATAGAGATGAAATTTTGTGAAGGAATCTGGGAAGGCTTCAATAAGGAACTGGATTTTAATCTGGGCCTTGAAGAATGAATTTTTTTGTAGATAAATGTGAAGAAAAGGGCATTTCTGGTGGAAAAATTCTGTCACAGCTGTTGAGGCTACGGTATTTTGTGTGTAAATTGTCAAGTTTATGATTACATCTAAATGTATACATTTGTACATTTTTAATAAAATGCTATTGTAAATAATTTGAGCTGATAGGTGAAATTGAACTATTGAAATATATATATCCCAAGGATTATAATAATAAAGATGTTATAACAGGGCAAATGTCAGTGCTCTTTAGTCCTATTGTTTGTTCATTTTCTTTCTACTTATTAAACTTTAGCTGGAAGACTTTCCATAGAAAATGCTCTGGGTAGGGTACACAACTTTTTATTTTTCTTAAAAATGTTAACAGTTTAATTAATCACAGTGAGAGTTTTTCCACATTATTTAGATTTTGAGAGTCTAAAAGTCACTAGGATTAAAAAAGAATACAAGAACAAATTGTTGAGTGTTTACTATGTCCCAGTCACTATGTTAAACAATTTATTTGAATTATCTCATTCAAATCCTCACAATAATCCTATGAGATAACTATTTTATTTTTTATACATGAAGCCTAGAAAATTTCAGTGATTTGCCTTGATCACAGAGATAGTAATTGACAGAGCAATCTTTCTGATTAGATAGACTATATTTTATCTACTGCCATACTACTCAGTATTATGATTTTTTTTAGATAGCTAATAACAATAACATCTATTATTTACAAAGAATTTACTGTGCAGCATGCATTGTTTTAAGCACATTTGATCCATTATTTTATTCAATTCTCACAACTAACTGGTGATACATATTATAATACCTGCTTTAGAGATGAGACCAGTGAAAAATTAGAGAGATTAATATACTAAAGTACGAGTTGGGTTAACTTACCCCAAGTTCAGGAAATTAGAGAGTTCTTGAATAGGATTAGAAACCAGATCAGTCTCATTCTAAGGCTAGTGTTCTAAAACATTTTTATTTAATTCTTCAAGTTTATTATTTTGATCGACTTAAATACAACTGCTAATGGTACATACTGTATAATGTAAAACTTTACTATGCGAATTAAAATATAAATAAACTGAGGAAGACTCGGATAGAAAGTACAGTTACCAATATTTCCATCACTACATCTCCCATGTAAGAAATCTAAGCATGTTAGATTCATGCTGTTGGGGTATGATTTAATTATTATAGAACCAGATCTGTGAAAATCCTCAAGTTTAGTCTTGATGAATAAGTAAGGGCCATTCATAGTAATCATTTTTAGCATTTTGTGTTGTTACACCAGATATGTTACTAAAATTAATTACATTTGTTGGATTTCAAGGCCAGCTGCCTATCTCCTAATATGTCGGGGTTTTAGGCAGCTATCTGGGTCCTTGGTTCTTACAGTGTTCTTGGTAGAAAAATGACCAGACATCCCAAGTAAGGCAAGCATGAAACAAATTTTATTGAGGAATAGAAAAGTAAGTTTATAATAAGAGCAGGATATAAGCTTACAGAGCAAGATATGTTCACCACAGATAGTAAACAGTCCTCCATTGCCAGGGCAAGTAGTCAAAGGGACAAAGAGGCCTTTAATTGTCTGGGTCAGGCCTACCTCACAGTTCAGAGGTCAACTTAGAACCAGAGTCTGACTGTGAAGGTGGAACTTCTATGAGTCATTCTGAAAACCCTGGTAGGGGGTGGAGCACATAATATATTAAGTCTTAAGACTGTTTTAGGTCACCTTCAAGACTCTAGTGTACTTGTTAGGGTAGAGAGTCTTCTATTTCCTTTTGTTGGGACACTACTAAGTTCTGATTAGTAGATTGGTAGGGTGATCCCTTCCCCTTATATGTAAGCACTCACACAAGCCAAAATTAAGGTGGGTGGCACTGAGATTAGGGTATGGGGGCCCACCCTTGCTCTCCTTCCCTGGGAGAGCCAGCTCCTACTTACTACCTAAAAACATTTAATAAGATAATAAGTTGAAGGATACATATCAGTGATTTGAAAACTAGAATTCTATTTATAAATCAACATTTTTTTCAAATTTTCCACAACAGAAAAAATGAACTAAGATACAATTGCTTTGATATAATTATACATTAAATCTCTAGAACAGTTCAAGTATTTGTCTTCACATTAAATTTAAAAAATAAAAAGTTGAATTTTACAATCAATTTGTTACCTTTCCTTGCTTCTTACGTGGTGTATTTGAAAAGGATGATCACAAAGCTACACAAAAGCTTTATATTTTCAGAGATTCTCCTTCTGAGTAGATCTTTTTATGAAGAAATAAATTGACCATTTTTTCATATTCATGATTTACTTAAATGTTCATGAAAAATATATAGACAAGAAAATGATCAAAATCCTCACTTTATAGTTTTAGAGGATATAAGATTCCCTGTGTGCTCCTATAAAATGTCCACAGTTTTAGAGATAAAGAGCACTAATGAGCAGGGCTGGAGTGAAGGGGTAAGATAGGGAGGAAGGAATGAATTTGTACTGAATTTGCATTTAAGCTAAGAATGTTTTAAAGCCAGGAAGATAGTGTTATAGAATTGTAATTTATGATCAGTCTGTTATCTTTATACATTCTAGCAAGACACCTTAAGTCTGATTGATGAGAACATGCTTAAGAAAACCTTTGAAAAATTAAGAGATAAAAGTGAAAATAATAATGAAATATTTGACTGCTTTGGAATAAACTTGGTTCTGACCTCAATTATGCCATTTGGTACACAGGCTATTATTACTGTGACTGTCAGATACCCAGTTTCACTGAGCAAGTTCACAGTGTATCATTTTAAAGCTCATCATCATCTCCATATTAATATATTTTTAGGGAGCGGAGCCCAGATGGCAGACTGCAGCCAGCTTTTTACAGAAGCTCCCGTCCAGAAGGAGGCTTAAAGGGAAGAAGTTTAGCAAGGGAGCTGATGCTTCGGAGCAGAGCCAAGAGAGAAGATTGAAGAGCACACTTCAACCTTCCTGAGGCAAGCTGCAACCCCAAAAATACAACCAAAAGGTACAAAATCTTCCACCAAGTGGATGGGAGTCCCCTCCCCCACAACAAGGGCTTGTAGTTTACTCCATGCAAACAAGCGAGCAGAGTTCAAACTTCTTCCCGCTCTATCCCATGGGAGAGACCCCCTAAAAACTGGATCTCCTACCCCTGCTGGCGTGCCATGGTAACCTCCTGCCAGGCATAAAACTGTAAAACTGTATAAAACTGTATACATTCCCCACCTGCAACATTGAATGAGGAGTCCCCACCCACCCACCCCGAGGTCTGGAGCTTTGTTACCTATGGAGTCCAGATTCTTGGGCATCTCCTTGAGAGAAGTGGAGGGGGAAAGGGCTGGTGCTGCTCTGTGCTGACTGTGGCAGAGGTGTGAGGAGAAGAGACCCGGCTTGGAGGAAGCCAGTGCAGCAACAGTAGCATCCTGAGCTGCGAACTGATGCCATTCCAGGACCATCTCTATGGGCAACCAGAGGTTCTGGACAGCAGCCACAAGCAGAACCTGAGACTTCAACCAAGGGAAATTGAATCACTAGGGTAGGATAGAGACCAGCTGAAAATAAGACAGAGACACTTAGCCCCATCATACCAAGCAAGTCCCCAGTCTCTCAGGCTGTAACACTGTACGGGTCCTTGACAAACCTCAAGGAGAAAAGCCAAATGGGGTAAAGCAATCATGGGGCAGAATCAGCAGAAAAGCTCTGGTAATACAAATAACTAGAGTAGATCAACCCCCTCAAGAAAGGATGCGGCTGGTAATATGAATAACCAGAGTAGGTCAACCCACCCAAGAAAGGATGTGGCAGATGAAATGGAAGATCCCCTATATAAACAGTTAGCTGGGATGTCTGAAATTGAATTCAGAATTTGGATTGCAAATAAGATTATTAGAATAGAGGCAAAGATAGAAATAGAAATTCAAGGAGCATTCCAAAAGTTCACTCAAGAATTCAACGAATTCAAAGACAAAACCACCAAAGATTTTGAAACATTAAGGCGAGAGATTGCAGCCCTCAAAGATATGAACAATATAGTAGAATCTCTTGGTAACAGAGTGCAGGAGGTAGAAGAAAGGATCTCAGACATAGAAGACAAAACTTCTGAATATGTCCAAACATCCAAGGAGAATCAGAAATGGAAAGCAAAAACAGATCTTTACATCAGAGAGCTCTGGAATAATTCAAAGAAAACTAATATTCACCTCATAGGAATTCCTGAAGGCGATGAAGTTGCTTCGCAAAACACAGAGGCTCTTCTGTATGAAATTATGAAAGAGAACTTTCCAGATCTGTCAAGAGATCCTGAAATTCAGATTGCAGACAGCTTCAGAACCCCAGCATGACTCAACCCAAATAAGATATCCCCCAGACACATCACAATTAACTTCACTAAAGTTAATATGAAAGAGAAAATCCTGAAAGAAGCAAGACATAAGAAAACCATAATCTACAAGAGGAAGAATATTAAAATAACTGCAGATCTCTCTGTCGAAACTTTTCAGGCAAGAAGAGGGTGGTCATCAACATTTAATCTCTTAAAACAAAATAACGTTCAGCCCAGGATCCTGTATCCAGCTAAACTGAGTTTCATTTATGATGGAGAAATTAAATACTTTAATGACATCCATGAGTTGAAGAAATTTTCCATAACTAAACCAGCTCTCCAGGATATTCTCAGACCTATTCTCCATAATGACCAATCCCCCCCCCAACAGTAAACTAACTCAGAAACTATTGATCAAACTCCAACTTCTACAGTGGCAAAAGGATTAAAAACGTCGACTGGACTTTTGAAGAACTTGATACCTAAAATTTTATCAGGCTTATCAATAATTTCAATCAATGTGAATGGCTTAAATTGTCCTCTAAAGAGGCACAGATTGGCTGATTGGATACAGAAACTCAGACCAGGTAAGACTCATCTTACCTTAAAAGACAAATATAGACTCAGGGTGAAGGGACGGTCATCTATATTCTAGGCTAATGGAAAGCAGAAAAAAGCAGGTGTTGCTATATTATTCACAGATACAATAGTTTTTAAACCAACAAAAGTAACCAAGGATAAAGATGGCCACTTCATATTTGTTAAGGGCAATACTCAATATGATGAGATCTATATTATCAATATCTATGCACCCGACCAGAATGCACCTCAATTTATAAAAGAGACTCTAAAAGACATGAGCAACTTGGTTTCCCCCAGCTCCATCATAATTGGAGATTTTAACCCTCCTTTGGCAGTGTTGGATAGATCCTCCAATAAGAAGCTTAGCAAATAAATCTTTGATTTTAATTTAACTATTCAACTTCTGGACTTATCAGACATCTACAGAACATTTCATCCTAACAAAACTGAATACACATTTTTTTCATCAGTGCATGGAACAAACTCCAAAATCGACCACCTCTCAGGCCACAAATCTAACCTCAGCAAATTTAAAGGAATAGAAATTACTCCATGCATCTTCTCTGACCATCATGGAATAAAAATTGAAATCAGCAACAACAAGAATCCGCAGACTCATATAAAAACATGGAAGGTAAATAACCTTATGCTGAATGATAGATGGGTCAGAGACAAGATCAAGAAGGAAATTAACAAATTTTTAGAACAAAATGACAATGAAGATATGAGTTATCAGAACCTCTGGGATACCACAAAGGCAGTCCTAAGAGGGAAACTTATAGCATTGCAAGTCTGCCTCAAAAGAACGGAGAGAGAGGAAGTTAACAACTTAATGGAACATCTCAAGCCACTGGAAAAGGAAGAATATTCCAATCCCGAGTCCAGTAGAAGAAAAGAAATAACCAAAATTAGAGCAGAATTAAATGAGATTGAAAACAAAAGGATTATAGAACAGATCAACAAATCAAAAAGTTG
>NW_003852552.1:2894416-2895626 GCF_000181295.1 Otolemur garnettii
CATGCTTATGGCTGGGAAGAATCAACATTGTTAAAATATCAATACTACACAAAACAATATATAATTTTAATGCAATTCCCATTAAAGCTCCACTGTCATACTTTAAAGGTCTAGAGAAAATAATACTTCATTTTATATGGAATCAGAAAAAACCTCGAATAGCAAAGACATTACTCAGGGACAAAAACAAAGTAGGACAAATTACATTACCAGACCTCAGACTATACTATAAATTGATAGTGATCAAAATAGCATGGTACTGGCACAAAAACAGAGAGTTAGATGTATGGAACAGAATAGAGAGCCAACAGATGAATCCAGCTACCTACTGTTATCTGATCTTTGACAAGCCAATTAAAAATATTGAGTGGGGAAAAGATTCCCTATTTAACAAATGGTGCTGGGCTAACTGGAGAGCAACATGTAGAAGACTGAAACTAGACCCACACCTTTCACCATTAACTAAGATAGACTCTCACTGGATTAAATATTTAAACTTAAGACATGAA
The DNA here is from genome assembly GCF_000181295.1 of Otolemur garnettii. Taxonomy (NCBI): domain Eukaryota; kingdom Metazoa; phylum Chordata; class Mammalia; order Primates; family Galagidae; genus Otolemur; species Otolemur garnettii. Next base: position 2,894,926 of record NW_003852552.1, read on the forward strand.
ACCATAAAAATACTAGAAGAAAGTGTACGGAAAACACTTGAAGAAATTGGCCTGGGCAAAAATTTTATGAAGAGGACCCCTCAGGCAATTGAAGCAATGTGAAAAACACACTTTTGGGACCGGATCAAACTTAAAAGTTTCTGCATAGCCAAGAACACAGTAAATAAAGCAAGTAGACAGCCCTCATAATGGGAGAAGATATTTGCTGTTTATGTCTCCGACAAAGGTTTAATAACTAGAATCCACAGAGAACTCAAACGTATTAGCAAGAAAAAAAAATCAATCCCATCTCAGGGTGGGCAAAGGACTTGAAGAGAAATTTCTCTAAAGAAGATAGGTGCATGGCCTACAGATATATGAAAAAATGCTCACCATCCTTAATCAGCAGAGAAATGCAAATCAAACTACTTTGAGGTACCACCTAACCCCAGTAAGATTAGCCCATACCTCAAAATCCCAAAACCAGAGATGTTGGTGTGGATGTGGAGAAAAGGGAACACTGCTACACTGCTGGTGGGAATGCAAATTAATTCATCCCTTTTGGAAAGACATCTGGAGAACACTTAGAGAACTAAAAATAGACCTGCCATTTGATCCTGCAATTCCTTTATTAGGTATATATCCAGAAGACCAAAAATTGAATTACAACAAAGATATTTGTATCAGAATGTTTATTGCAACCCAATTCATAATTGTTAGGT
>NW_003852552.1:2895849-2908694 GCF_000181295.1 Otolemur garnettii
AGCAGAGTATGAACGTTTTAACTCAATAACTAAGAAAATGACATGAAGGTTATCTTAACCAGTTTGATGAGAGTATTTCAAAATGTATATGAAAACAGCACACTGTACCCCATGATTGCATTAATGTACACAGTTATGCTATAAGAAATAAAAAAATTAAAATATATATATATTTTTTTACAGATTCTCTCCTTTCCTCCATCATTTGACCTGGCACATTTCTGGTAAATGAATATTATTTTATTTGCCACAGTTTATATATATGTTATGAGGAAAGATGTATAGATTGAATATTAGCTTTAGGATAAAGAACTAAATGCAGTATCCTTTAGAGTGATGTATGTTGAGTTGTGATCTGGTATATAAAGCCTGGCCAATGATTTCTAGATGTTTGAAGAGATTATTTTAGCAGTGATTTTCAGTGTCTCAGTTCTTCCTACTATATGTGGTAGGAAATTGAGTCATTTTTATTTTGCAACAATCTGCATTTTTAAATCTCAGAAACCTAATTGCTTTCTTTACATTTTAATTTTGTTCATATACATTCATAAAATTATCATAATTTGATTACTTGTTTGTTTACATTTTTATTGTGTATTTTTAATATGGTCTATAAATTCCATAAGATTAGAGCTCTCTCTTGTTAAACTGTTGTATCATTTGGGCCTGGCACAATGATGACATATTATAGGTATTGAATAAATATTTATTGAACAAATGAGTCATAGATATAAGCTACATGAGCAAAAGAAACAAGGCTATCAATAACAGAAATTTTGCTAGTATGTAAATATGGATAAACAGTTATATTTGATTCATCCTTAATAAAATTTGTGGTCCACATATAGAGATATTTATGTTTACTTCTTTACAGGAATATAAAATTATACATACATGCACAAGGTAACATAAAACATCTGTCAACTTTGTTGCTTTTGTCTTTATCCTTGAGATATTAGTTATATTTTCAATGAACTTACTCATAGTCATAAGAAGTACTTAGCAGGATATACAATATATCTTCTAAGAAAAGGGCAGATAACTGGAAATTAATTTTTTTGAAAACTGAACGTGTGTTTTTCTCCCTTTCTTCAAAATGCCTCATTAAAAATGTTAGTAAAGGAATATAAATTGGAATAAATATATGACAGCTACAAAGATAAGAGGAGCAGGCCTTAACATATTTGACATATATGTATATTTCTGGATTTTAGTAGACAGATCAATTTTATTGATGGATAGCCTATGTCGAAAACTACTTCCCAAAACAGACACAGGTGAAAGCTACAGAATAGATAGTAGTGCCACACAGAGGCTACATAATAAGAGTAAGCAAGTTCAAGGAGTAACAAGTAAGGCAATTATTTTTGTAGTTTCAGATAATTATAAGGGTACAGAAGATTAATTTAGGTAAAATCCAAGTTGTAGCCATGTCCTCTCCCAGGACATGTGCCATATACAAAATGATTATTCTGGAACATTTAAGCCAGTTAGGCCCTTGTTATGTGCAGTTATGAAATTTAATCTTAGGTAAAAGCCAAAGATGTAAATATAAAAAATAAGACAGCAAGCCTGAATATATCCATTTCTCTTAAAAGAATTCTCACAGTAAAGCTCTCTTAATTTTGGAATGGAGGGTGGGAGTGCCTGCTCACTTTTCACCTACAAACTATCAAGCAAAAGTAATATGCCCATGATATACTCTTAATCTGCCCATGATATACACAGAGCTGATAGTGACCTCTTTCATTCAAATAAATTTATCGAGGAAACTTACACTATATGTAAACACAGCAGAAATCTACACTGCTTACTCATCCATTAATATATATGAATGAACAACTAAGATCAGTAGGTATTTGTGGAAACCCATTTTACTCTTTTTGGTAGAACCAACATAAACAAATGGAATAATTGACCTTAGAGCTATTACATAAAATCTAAGGAAGAAAAGATAAACATTCTTTTTCTTTGTCTTTTTTCTCTTTAACTTTGTGTTTTTTATCTTTCTGTTTTATCAGATACATTCAAGAATACAACCTACAAAATGAGAGCAGACTGCTATGCAAAAGGAGCAAAGGCAGGGCAAAAAGATGTTTTAGATATTGAAAATTATAATTGTCAAACTAAAAAAAGGAGTGAGAAGAAAAACAATGAGGCATAGGAAAAGCTGGAACAAAACATCAGAATGGAAACTATAAGAGAAAAGTTAGGAAATCAGTACAAGCATTCCAACATTTGTTAGAAATTTCAGGAAAATAAAACAGCTAAAATAAATAGGGGCAACAATGAAAGAAATAAGGGGAGACTACCTAGAAGAAAGGGTCATAGAATTGAACAAAGATTTAAGTTTGCAGATTGAAATGAACTACCAAATAAGGATAGAATTCAAACACCCGGAATAAAGGGACTGTCCTAAATGCATTTCAAGATAAAAAAAATAACATTACAAAGGAATATAATTTACATCTTCCATCAGAGTTCTCACTAGTTACATTGGAAGCTAAAAGTGAATGAAACAATGCATTGAGATTTTGAAGGATAATGACTCTAACATGGAATTTGACACGGAGATAAACTAGCATTTATACACAGGGATAAAGAAGATATTTTCAGGTATATAAAAATCAGAAAATGCATCAGTAATGTACATACTTTTTATACAAGACTTTACTTCAGTATTATACCCAAGTAAAATATTTTTAAAAAGCAAGATAAGATATCAAAAAGACAGTCGGCCTAAGCAATAAATGTGAAGAAAAGAAATTATAGGATGAGAATGTAGTGGTCCTACAGATGAATAATTATGAAATCATGTTGTTATAAATTCTGCTTACAGGCTTTTGATTTTTCAAATTAACCTGTAAGTAGATTTCTGATCTTTACCCATGAGGAGTTTTAAATTCTATTACACTCGACAATTTAAATATGACAAAATTACGGTTTGATACTGGACAATAGTGGGGGGAGAAATACAGTAAGGTGGACACATTAATTATTGGCATACATAATGGGAAGTCACCTAACATTGATGTTCAAGAATTGCCACCTTTACAGTATTGAATCTTTGCATCCACTTACGTGGCATATCCCCCCATTTGTTTAAGTTCTCCTTTATGTAGTATAATAAAGATATAAAACTTAAAGTTATTATATTTCTTTATAAAGATCTTAAATTTTTTTTTTTTTTTGCAGTTTTTGGCCAGGGCTGGGTTTGAACCCGCCACCTCCATATTGGGCCAGCGCCTTAGCCCTTTGAGCCACAGGTGCTGCCTCAAGATCTAAATTTTTTAGAAAGATTTACTTCTGAGTATTTTTTGGTAAATATTATTTTAAAATAACACTTTGATATTTTTTGTTGGTGTTGGGAATTCAGCTGACTTTTATTTATGATGCAGCAGTCTTATGGAATTCGTTAATTCCAATCAATTGTTTTTGGATTTTCTTGCATTTTCTAATTAGAGAATCTTTTGTTCCTGAAAAACTTGACAATTTTATTTTTTTATTTCCACTACTTTCTTTATCTTATTTTATTTTATCTTAATGCACTGGCTTGGATGTCTGATGTCATGTTGAATATAAGTATTAAGAATAGGCATCTTTGTTTTATTGTGTATTTCAAAAGGACTGTTTCTAATGTTTTAATGTTAATGATAATTTTTACTGTTAGCTTTTTTGGTAGATGCTGTTTATCAGGTTAGTAAAGTTACCTTGAATTCCTAGTTTAGTGATTTTAACAGTTTGGGTGAAAGATTTCTGAGGATTGGAACAGTGGAAAAGGAATGAAAGAGATAGAAGTCAAAGGTATAAAAAAGACATGCAAATGACATGATCAGGCACTCTCTGGATGTAAAAGGTAAGAAAAAAGGAGAATGAATAAGACATGTGCTAATATTCCAGGAATAAAGCAGATGTTCATTCTTTTAGCCAGCTAATAGGTATAGAATACCTATTATGTGTCAGGCACAGTGCTGGGAACAGGTGGCAGGAAAATAAAGAACTGGTCTCTGCCTTCAAGGAACTCAAAGTCTAATGGGGAAAGCAGACCAATAAATAATTAAAATGAAAGGAGGAATGCTGTAAAGAGGTAGTCATCTGTATCTTGATAAGATTTTGAGTTACAGGCTTTTCGGTAAAAGCATTTGTCAAAACTCAGCCAGTATATGATTCTTAGAAAAATATTTTTAATTCATCTTAGTATTTGGTTTGCTGATATAGTCAATTCTTGCTATTAACAGCAGTTATGTTCTATAAAGTCAGTATGAGCACGAAATTGAGGAAATATTGAATCATTGCTCCTAGAGGAAATACATGGTTAGGTTCCTATCTCTGGTCATATTTTTGTTAACTAATCAATACATAACCTTATTTAATGTATGGTTTTGTTTAAAGACAGTTTATTTCCTATATGCTATCGTTTTGTTCACATTGAATTAAACGCCAACAAGACAATAACTCTTGCCTTAACAAAGCTCACCGAACACATGTATTTTATCCTTATGGTACATCAAAACTTTCTTGTGCTTAGGAACACTAGACTATACTTCAGCACAATGATTGGAGGCCAATTTAAAAAAAAGAAATCAACACCAAAAAAGCACAAAAATGTGAAAAACATGATAAGAAATAGACCATGAAAAGGATACTTACGGTATGAGAGCTGAAACAAGAAGGCAGAGCAGTCTGTGTAGGTTCGTGTTGAATGATGAGAACTATTCATTGTTCTTCACATGTGCATTAATGATCTTGAAAGAACCCTAAACATTGATTTGGTGATTACAAATAAATTTTAGCAAGTAGGCAAATTTGCAAATATGGAGTCTTTGAATAATGAGGTTCTATATTATTTCATTTTAGATTTTTGTATCTATGCTCAGAAGTGAGAAAATATCTTTCACTGGTTTTGGTAACAGGCACATACTAGACTCATTAAATGAATGATGACAATATTCTTTCTTTTTATATTTTCTGGAAAAGTTTGTATAATATTATTATATTAATGTTGAAAAGTATAAAAATGTTATTTACTTTTAATTTTATTTTTTATTGACACATAATAGATGCACACATTTTTGGGATACATGGAATAATTTAATCCATTCATGTAATTTGTAAAGATTAAGGTAGTGTAATTGGGATATCCATCACTGTAATATTGGTCTTTATGATAGAAACATCTTAATTACTCTCTTCTAGCTACTTTGAAATATACGATAGATTATTGCATACTGTGGTCACCTACTGATGTTACCAAAACATTATGTCTTACTTTTTTTGTCAGATTACATGCCTATACCTATTAATAAACTTCTCTTTATACTTCTGCTTCCCTGCCCTTCCTGGCCTCTGGTAGCCATAAATCTACTCCTTATCTTCATGAGATCCATTCTTGATGTGCCTACATATCAGTTAGAATATGGAATATTTCTCTTTGTGTCTGGTTTATTTCAAACACAATGGTCTCTAGTTCCCTCTATATTGCTGTAAATTATACAATTTTATTTATTTATGGCTGAATAGCAATATTCCGTTGTGTATATATATGGCATTTTCTTTATCCATTCATCCATCGATGAGTCCCTAGGTTGATTCCATATTTGGGCTATTGTAAATGGTGCTCCAGTAAACACAGGAATGTAATTATCTCTTTGATATACTGATTTCCTTTCTTTGGGCACATACCCAAAAGAGGAATTTCTATATTATATAGTAGTTCTATTTTTAGTTTTTCAAGGAAATTCCACACTATTTCCAATAGTATCTGCACTACTTTACATTCCCACCAATAGTGTACAAGCATTCCCCTTTCTCTGCATTCTTGCTAGCATCTTTTTTTCTTTTCTTTTTTTTTTTTTTTTGATAAAAGCCATTCCAGCTGCGGTGAGATGAAAAATCATATCTCATTATGGTTTTGATTCATGGTTTTTTAATGCTGAACAGTTTTTAGTGTACCTACTGACTATTTGTGTGTTACCTTTTAAGAAATGCCTATTTGTGTTCTTTGCCCATTTTTTAATGTGATTGTGTGTGTGTGTGTCTTACTGTTAAGTTCCTTATATATTCTTGTTATTAATCTCTTGTCACATGGATAGTTTTCAAATATTTTCTCCCACTTTCTGTGTTGTCTGTACACTTGGTTTATTGTCCCCTTTGCAGTGCTAAATCTTTTCAGCTTTATTGAATTTGATTTGTTTGTTTTTGCTTCAGTTCCCTGACCTTTTGATTCTTACTCAAAACGCCTTTGCCAAGACCAATATCCTCAAACATTTCCCAAATGTTTTTTTCTAATAGTTTCATAGTAATTCACATGCATTTATGTTGCGTATCTTATTATAGGTTGGTATAGTATTGCTGTTTTTGATAAATTTGTTTTTTGAGCTTCATGCTAAAGTGATGAGTGGATTGCATACTAGAATTATAATATCAGAGTTTTCAGGGTTTTTCCATGTACATAATTTTACCAGTAGGTATTATACCTTCAAATGTTGTCTTTTTGCATGTTAGTGTTTTTGGATTGTCATTTTGTTTTTAGATTGTAGAACACTTTTGAGCATGTCTTTTAAGGCCAGAATCTGGTTGTGAATTTTCTCAGCTTTTGTTTGTCTGGGAAATACCATATCTCTTCTTCATATTTGACGGATAGTTTTTCTGAGTACTGTATTCTTGGATGTCTGCTTATTTCTTTTTAGCACTTTGAAAATGTCATCCCCCTCCCTCTTGACTTGTATGATTTCTTTTGAGAAGTCTGTTGGCAGACGAATTGGAGCTCCTTTATATGTTATTTGCTTCTTTTCTGTTACTGCATTTACGATCCTCTCTTTGTATTTGACCTTGGAGAATTTGGTTATTATATATGTCTTGGGGTGGTCTTATTTGAATTGAATCTGTTTGTTGTTCTTTGATTTTCCTGTACCTGTATATTCATGCTTTTGAAGTTTTAGAAAGTTTTGTGTTATTTTGTCTTTGAATAAGTTTTCTTTTTTTTATTAAATGATAGCTGTGTGCATTAATGCAATCATGCGGTATAGTGTGCTGTTTTCATAACCAATTTGAAATATATTCATAAAACCGGTTAACATAGCCTTTGTGTCATTTTCTTAGCTATTGTGTTAAGACGTTTATATTCTACTTTTAGAAAGATTCACTTGTACCCTTGTAAGATAAACCATAGAGGTAATCCCACCAATCACCCTTCCTCCACCCATCCACCCCTTCCCCTCCCCTCCCTCTCCCCATATCCTTAGGCTATAATTAGGTTATAGTTTTCATATGAAAGCTATAAATTAGTTTCATAATAGGGCTGTGTACATTGGATACTTTTGGAAAGATGTCTGCAGAATACTTAGAGAACTAAAAATAGACCTGCCATTTGATCCTGCAATTCCTTTATTAGGTACATATCTATAAGACCAAAAACCACATTACAACAAAGATATTTGTATCAGAATGTTTATTACAGCCCAATTCATAATTGCTAGGTCATGGAAGAAGCCCAAGTGCCCATTAATCCATGAATGGATCAATAAACTGTGGTATACGTACACCATGAATAAGTTTTCTACTGGTTGCTCATGCTCAACTCTCCCTTGAACACTAATAATTCTGAAATTTGGTTTTTGAGGTAATTTTCTGTATTTTGTAGGTAATTTTTCCCCCTACTCATTCTTTTCTTTTCTCCTCTGTGTGTGTATTTTAAAATCATCTTCATGGAAGTTCACTGATTCTTTTCTCTGCTTGATCTATTCTGCTGTTGAGAGGCTCTAATGACTTTTCAGTTCAGCAAATGTATTTCTCAGTTCCAAGTATTCTGTTTGATCTTTTAAAAATTATTTCAGTTTCTTTCTTTCTTTTTTTTGCTTGTACAAAAGGTCTTTATTGGTAGGGGGAGGGAGGCTGCAGAGCAGCACCAAAGAGGAGAGAAAAGAGCAGAGAAAGATAAGGAGAGAGTGGGGAAGAGAAGAGAGAGAGAGTAGAGAAGAGCAAGGGGGAAGACAGAAGAGAGAGAGAGAAGGAAGGCAGAAGGGGAGAGAGAGAGAGAGAAAGAGAGAGAGGATTTCAGTTTCTTTTTAAAATTTCTCTGATAACCTGGCATCTTTGGTTAAGTGGAGGCCTCTTAGGCAGCTCGACTCTGGCTCAGGCAACATGGCTGAGAAGCAGCACACAAGGGACTCCGGAGTTTAGTTGGTGGTTCCTCAACTCCTTCAATGATAGTCCAAGTACAGGTCTTGGACCTTGTGATTGGATCTTGGTGGCTGCCTCATTCTTATTCCTGATATAACTTTCCCACTATCAGTATGAATGTGCATAGTGATTATAAAGGAGTATGAAAGAGTTATCTTTAAGTTGTGCTGCATTTTACAAGGAAGATACCAAAGACCTGGTTTGTTTTTTTATTCTGCTGTGTACTGACAGCTTCAGCAAAGTGGACATGAGAACTATTTCATTTGATATTATTCCTCAGGAGATTCTCACTAAGTATTCAGTGACAGTGTAGAAGATGTTACCTGGTTCAGAATGCAACCCTAGTTGTGGCAAATATCAGTAACCTTGACTCAGGAACCTGTCTTTTGACACAAACTCCCCTGAAGAACATTTTGGGCAGCAAGAACCTCTCTCAGATACTTTCAGACAGAGAAGAAATTGCACACAACATGCAGTGTACTCTGGATGACACCACTGATGACTGGGTGATGAAGGTGTAGCGTGTTGAAATTAAGGACATGAAACTACCTGTGCTGCTCCAGAGAGCTATGGCTGCAGAAGCAGAAGCATACTAGGGGGCCAGAGCCACAGTCATTGCAGCCGATGGAAAAATGAATGCATCCATGGCATTAAAAGGAGCCTCTGTGATCATCACTGAATCTCCAGGTGGCTCTGTAGCTTAGATAACTTTAGACACTGACCACCATTGCTGCTGAGAAAAACTCAAGGATTGTCTTCCCTCTGCTTATGGTATATTACAAGGCATCATAGAAGCAATACACTGAGCCATACAGACCAGCATAGTTGAGTTATACCCTTCCAAGGATGAAGTGGGGGAATAAATTAGCCTTTAACCCAGAAGGAAAGAGTAGGGCAGGAAATCTTGAATATTCTCCCTCCCTTTCCTGTTCCATATGTCAAGTATGGTGTTCTTAGGATGTATAGTAATCATAGATCAGATAAAGGAATTCTTAGCTCATAAATACTGAGAAAGAAAGAAATACTGGTGATATATATGAGTTATTTCTTATTTATAAAATTTGTATTTTTTAATTATCATGCAGTAGGTTAAATCTACTTCTTTTGACTTACATTGAGTCATAATGAACCCTCTCAGCACTGTGCCAGAAGCAAGAGCACAGTTTCTAACTGCCCACCTGATATCACTGGCTGGATAAATGCTTTGCAGAAAATGAAGACTTTATGTTACAATCAGGTTCTCTAAGCCATTTGTGCCTTGCCTATACGGAATCTTAATATGCACTAACTTTTTGAACACAAACAATGTTTCAGAATAATCTTCACTCGAGGGCAGGCAGGTTAAGATTACTCTAACTTTTTGAATACTTTTAAATTTACTATTATAGTAGTCCTTTTAAAAATAATATGTGCATTTTTTAACTTGAGACTTCTTTATGAGTAAATGATTCTTCTGTGATCTATCTTTCAATCCAGCTAAATATTTGTCATAAAAGTGCTTTTATTTCACTTTTGCCTATTTTCATATATCAGGTTTTAACTCGTTTTATTTATTTTTGAGACAGTATCACTTTGTTGCTCTTGGTAGAGTGCTATGGTATCACAGCTCACAGCAACCTCAAACTCCTGGGCTCAAGCAATTCTCTTGCATCAGCCTCCCAAGTAGCTGGGACTACAGACACCTGCCACAATGCCTGGCTATTTTTAGAGACGGGCTCTCACTCTTGCTCAGGCTGGTCTCAAACCCATGAGCTCAGGCATTCCACCTGCCTTGGCCTCCCAGAGTGCTAGTCATTTTAATTTTTTAATAAAATTTTCTCTAAGTTCTATAAGCAGTTGTTATATACCCATTCGGATAGCTTAAGGACTAAAATAATTTTAAAAAACATACTTCCGGAAAACATTGTATTTTACTATCTGTATGCTATTAACTATTGTACCCTGTGAAATATCTTGGTTACAAACCCATTCATTAAGTAGTATAAGGAATTCACAATATGTTGGACACATTATGTCTAATGAGCTTGTGCAAACACTGTCAAACTTCGGATATGTAAGTAGATGTAGGTCTTTTTTATTTTCCTAGTCATTCTTTGTCATATATATTGGTAGTGAAAAAGGAAGTGGACAACCCCTATGGACTACATCTTCCATTTTGCAAATAGCCATGAAGCTCAGCAATCTGGTATTTTACATTTTACCTACTGGCCCAGAAAGATGGCTAGTGACAATTGTAACACTTCCTCTTTGAGACTCTGAGTTTACATAGACAAGTCTAAGAACTACGGCTTCCTTTCTTAGTTCCACTTTTCTTATCTGTCCTCAGCTGAGTCATTCTATCAATCCCAGCATGTGGATGTCCCTTTCCCTGCATCCTATTTTCTGGCTTATCTTGGAAAGCCTTGAACTACCGTGTATCCTGGCTCCTATCTGGGTGTATGAAGCATTTCAATTTGAAACTCAAGTCACATTTATGTTTTGAATTGTAAAATGGTAGTTTTATCTCTTGTGAGGTGGATCACCCTTGACTACTGAGATCCAGGAAAAACCCAGATCCTGGATGAAAATTTCTCTCAGACTTGAAGTAACTGCTTTTGGTTCTTTAATTTTCCCTATCTCCAGATACCAAAATGACCCTCACGTTTGCCTGAAGCATTCATATCCAAATAGGTTGAAATTAAGTCATTTTCTTTTTTTATTATTAAGTCATAGCCATGTACATTAATGCATTCATGGGGTACAGTGTGGTGTTTTCATATACATTTTGAAATTATCTCATTAAACTGGTTAACGTAGCCTTCATGTCATTTTCTTAGTTATTGAGTTAAGACATTCATACTCCTCTTTTAGAAAGATTCACTTGTACCCTTGTAAGATAAACCATAGAGGTGACCCCAACAATCACTCTCCCTCCATCCATCCACTCCCCTACCCTTCTCACTCCCACCCTCTCCCCATATTCTAAGGCTATAATTAGGTTATAAAATTCCTATGAAAGCTATAAATCAGTTTCAAAATATGGCTGTGTACATTGGATACTTTTTCTTCCATCCTTGAGATACTTTGCTAAGAAGAACATTTTCCAGTTCCATCCATGTAAACATGAAGGAGGTAAAGTCTCCATCTTTCTTTAGGGCTGAATAATTTCCATGGTGTACATATATCACAATTTATTGATCCATTCATGGGGTGATGGGCACTTGGGCTTCTTCCATGACCTAGCAATTATGAATTGGGTTGCAATACATATACCAATACAAGTATCTTTGTTGTAATTCAATTTTTGGTCTTCTGAATATGTACCTAATAAAGGAATTGCAGGGTCAAATGGCAGGTGTATTTTTAGTTCTTTAAGTGTTCTCCAGATGTCTTTCCAAAAGGAATGAATTAATTTGCATTCCCACCAGCAGTGTACAAGTGTTCCCTTTTCTCCACACCCATGCCAAAATCTCTGGTTTTGGGATTTTGTAAAATGGGCTAATCTTACTGGAGTTAGGTGATATCTCAAAGTAGATTTGATTTGCATTTCTCTGATGATTAAGGATGGAGAGCCTTTTTTCATATATCTGTAGGCCATGCACCTATCTTCTTTAGAGAAGATTCTTTTTAAGTCCCTTGCCCAACCTGAGATGGGATTACTTATTTTTTTCTTGCTAATACATTTGAGTTCTCTATGGATTCTGGTTATTAAACTTTTGTCAGAGACATAACTAGCAAATAATTTCTCCCATTCGGAGGGCTGTCTACCCGCTTTATTTACTTTGTCTTGGCTGTGCAGAAGCTTTTTAGTTTGATCAGGTACCAAAAGTGTGTTTTGATGTTGCTTCAAATGTCCAAGGGGTCCTCATAAAATTTTCGCCCAGGCCAATTTATTAAAGTTTTCCCTATACCTTCTTCTAGTACTTTTATGGTTTCATGTCTTAAGTTTAAATCTTATTCCAGTGAGAGTCCATCTTAGTGAATGGTGAAAGGTGTGGGTCTAGTTTCAGTCTTCTACAGGTTGCCATCCAGTTAGCCCAGCACCATTTGTTAAACAGGGAATCTTTTCCCCACTCAATGTTTTTAATTGGCTTGTCAAAGATCAGGTAATGGTAGGTAGCTGGATTCATCTGTTAGCTCTCTATTCTGTTCCATATATCTACTTCTCTGTTTTTGTGCCAGTACTTTGCTGTTTTTTATCACTATCAATTTATAGTATAGTCTGATATTTGGTAACATGATTTCTCCTGCTTTGTTTTTATTTCTGAGTAATGTCTTTGCTATTCGATGTTTTTTTCTGATTCCATATAAAATGAAGTATTATTTTTTCTAGAACTTGAACGTATGACAGTGGAGCTTCAATAAGAATTGCATTAAAATGATATATTGCTTTGGGTAGTACAGACATTTTAACAATGTCGATTCTTTCCAGCAATGAGCATGGCATGTTTTTCCATTTTTTAACATTTTTATCTATTTCTTTCTTAGAGTTTCATAGTTCTCTTTATAAAGATCTTCCAGCTCCATCCATGTGAACATGAAGGATGTAAAGTCTCCATCCTTCTTAATGGCTGCATAGTATTCCATGGTGTACATATACCACAGTTTGCTGATCCATTCATGGATCGATGGGCACTTGGGTTTCTTCCATGACCTGGCAATTATGAATTGGGCTGCAATAAACA
>NW_003852552.1:2911469-2921346 GCF_000181295.1 Otolemur garnettii
ATAAGGTTATTTAGCTTCCATGTTTTTGTATGAGACGGCAAATTCCTATTGTTACTGAGTTCATTTATTCCATGATGGTCTGAGAAGATACATGGAATAATTTCTATTCTTTTAAATTTGCTGAGGTTAGACTTATGTCCTAAGATGTGATTGATTTTGGAGTATGTTCCATGGACTGATGAGAAAAATATGTATTCAGTTTTGTTAGGATGAAATATTCTTTAGATGTCTGTGAGGTCTAGAAGTTGAATACTTAAATTTAAATCTAAAATTTCTTTGCTAAGCTTCTTATTGGAGGATCTATCCAACAGTGCCAAAGGATTATTAAAATCTCTGACTATGATGGAGCTGGGAGAGATCAAGTGCTTATGACTGTTAGAATATCTCTTATAAATTGAGGTGCATTCTGGTTGGGTGCATAGATGTTGATAATTGAGAACTCATCATATTGAATATTACCCTTAACACATTAAAAATGGCCATCATTATTCTTGCTTTCTTTTTTTGGTTTGAACTCTATTGTATCTGCGAATAATATTGCAACACCTTCTTTTTTCTGCTTTCCATTAGCCTGGAATATAGATGACCATCCCTTCACCCTGAGTCTATATTTGTCTTTTAAGGTAAGGTGAGATTCTTTTATACAACAGATGTCTGGTCAGAGTTTCTGTATCCAATCAGCCAATTTGTGCCTCTTTCATGGACAATTTAAGCCATTCACATTGATTGTAATTATTGATAAGCCTGGTAAAATTCTAGGTATAGAGTTGTTTGAAAATCCAGTGGACATTTTCAATCCTTTTGCCACTGTGGAAGTTGCAATTTGATCAATATTTTCTGAGTGAGTTTACTTTTGTGGTGAAGGATTGCACTGGTCATTATCGAGGATAGGTCTGAGAATATCCTGGAGATCTGGTTTATGGCAAATTTCTTCAACATATGAATGTCATTGAAGTATTTAATTTCTCCATCATAAATGAAACTCAGTTTAGCTTGACACAGCATCCTGGGTTGAAAGTTATTTTGTTTTAGGAGATTAAATCTCAAAGACCACCCTCTTTTGGCCTGAAAGGTTTCAGCAGAGACATCTGCAGTCATTCTAATATTCTTCCCCTTGTAGCTTATGTTTTTCTTACATCTAGCTGCTTTCAGAATTTTCTCTTTCATATTAACTTTCGTGAAGTTATGATGTGTCTGGGGGATGTCTTATTTGGGTTGAGTCATGCTGGGGTTCAGAAGCTGTCTGCTATCTGAATTTCAGGATCTCTTTGAATATGTGGAAAGTTCTCTTTCATAATTTCATAAAGAAGAGTCTCTGTGTTTTGTGAAGCAACTTTGTTGCCATCAGGGATTCCTATAAGGTGAATATTACTTTTCTTCAAATTATCCCAGAGCTCTCGGAGTGAATGATCCATTTTTGCTTTCCATTTCTCTTCCTCTTTGGACACTTGGGCATGTTCAGAAGCTTTGTCTTCTATGTCTGAGATCCTTTCTTCTGCCTCTTGCACTCTATTACCAAGAGATTCTACCATATTTTTCAGATCTTTGAGTGCTGCAATTTCTTGCCTTAATGTTTCAAAATCTTTGGTGGTTTTGTGTTTGAATTTGTTGAATTCTTGAGTGAAATTTTAGAATGCTCCTTGAATTTCTAATTCTATTTTTGCCTCTTCTTTTCTATTAATGTTATTTGCAATCCAAATTCTGAATTCAATTTCTGACTTCTCAGCCATCTGTTTATAAAGAGGATCTTCAGTTTCATCTGCCACATCCTTTCTGGGGGGGGTAGATCTATTCTGGTTATTCATAATACCAGCCCCTTCCTTTCTTAGGGGGGTTGATCTACTCTGGTTATTCATATTACCAGAGCTTTTCTGCTGATTCTGCCCTATGATTATTTTATGCCATTTGGCTTTTCCCCTTGAGCTTTGTCAAGGAACCGTATGGTGTTATAGCCTGAGAGACTGGGGACCTGCTTCATGTGATGGGGTTAAGTGGCTCTGTCAATTTTCAGCTGGTCTCTGTCCTACCCTAGTGAATATGTTACTCTTGGTTGACGTCTCTTCTGTGGAGAAATACCAGCAATTAAGTTGCCCTGCCCCCCACAAACAACAATTGGGCAAGGAAAATCAAACCTTCCCTCAACCATACTCCCAGGGCGCCACTTTGGATAGTCCTTGGGTGATTTGCCCAGTTCAAGGGTTCCAAATCAGTAGTCCCAGTCAGCACCAGTCTCAGGTGGGAGAGTTCAAATGTCTCCGGCAGCTAGATAAGAGGGGTCTGTTGGCAGCTCAGATATGACTTGCTCCAGGACCCACTCCACAAATCCATTAGTCTTGGAAGGTTGATGCTTCCTTCCCCACCTTGCACCCAGTCACTGGTTATCCCACAGGGCTGTGATCCAGTTCACTCTAGTGAGCAACTGTTGCTAGGGTTTATAACTGCCTGAGTCATCAGGAGATCTGAGTCTGTCAGGGGGACCTAGATTGTTTTTAATATAGGTTGGGGCAGTTCACTCAGTTCTATTTTATTTTATTTTATTTTATTTTATTTTATTTTATTTTATTTTTTATTGAATGGTAACTATGTACCTTAATGCACTTCTGGGGCACAGTGTGGGGTTTTCACATGCAATCTGAAATGCTTCCATCAAACTGGTCAACACAGCCTCCATGTCATTTTCTCAGTTATTGTTTTAAAACATTCACATTCTACTCTTAGAAAGATTCACTTGTACCCCTATAAGATAAACCTCAGAAGTGATCCCTCCAAACCCCCTCCCTCCACCCATTCCCCCCTCCCTTCTCCCTTTCCCCTCCCCATATTCTTAGGCTATTTGGTTATAGTTTTCGTATAAAAGGTATAAATTAGTTTCATAATAGGGGTGTGTACATTGGATACTTTTCCTCCATTCTTGTGATACTTTGCTCAGAAGAACATTTTCCAGCTCCATCCATGTGAACATGAAGGATGTAAAGTCTCCATCCTTCTTAATGGCTGCATAGTATTCCATGGTGTACATATACCACAGTTTGTTGATCCATTCATGGATCGATGGGAGTTCACTCAGTTCTAGCCCAACACCTGTTTGATGTTTCTGCAGAACAGGACATAGCCACTTCACATAATTAGTTCATGTCCCAGCTAAATTCCTCTGTAGGTCAGATGCTGGTAGAGCTGATAAGAAATTCAGCCCTTGGCAGCAAGCAAGTAGAGTTTACAGTCAAGTGTCAATTCCAGCCTCTGCCCACCCACTGCCTTTGTCTCAGCTATATTCCCCTGAGGGCTAGGTGCTATTATGGTTTCTTTACTCACAGAACTTCCCAAGTCCTTTCTGCCAGTGGCTGCTGTCTGGAACCTCTGGTTGCCCAGAGAGACAGGGAGTGCCTATCAGGAATGACCTCAGGGATTTGAGCGTTTCCCGCAGCTCAGGATACCATAGCTCCTATATGGCTTCCTCTGCACTAACTGTCCTCTCCTCACTCCCCTGCCACAGAGTTAGCACAGACCAGTACCAGCCATTTCCCCCTCCACTCCTCTCAAGGAAATGCCCAAGAATCAGGACTCCATGGGTGACAAACTTCCAGACTTTGGGGTGAGAGTTGGGGAACCTGGGAGTTCAGATTTGCTGGTAGAGAATATATACAGTTTTATGCAGTTTTACAGTTTTATGCCTGGTAGGAGCATGCTGTGGGATGCCAGCAGAGTTAGGTGGTCCAGTTTTTAGGGGGTCTCTCCCGTGGGATAATGGAAGGATGTTTGAACTCTGCTCACTTTTTTGTATAGTTTAAACTGCGAGCCCTTCTTGGTGGTGGATTTTGTACATTTTGATTGTATTTTTGGGGTGGCAGTCTGCTTCAGCAAGGTTGCAAAGTGCATTCTTCAATCTTCTCTCTTGGTTCAGCTCCAAACCATCATCTCCCTTGCTAAATTTCTTTCCTTTAAGTCTCCTTCTGGATGGGAGCCTCTGTAGAAAACTGGCTTCAGTCCACCATCTTGCAGTTCTCGAAAGTAAATCACTTTTGCAGTGGCAAGCATAGAGGGAACTCTAGGATGAGAGTGTTAGTGGCAGAGTTTTTCCCAAGTGGCCTCCCTTTCCAGCAGTGTACATAATAAAGTGTGTGTGCTTTAGCTAAAAGGTAGATAGATAGATAGGTAAATAGCTTTTTGGTGTTATGTTGGACATCACTAAGTTTTCTTAAATTGTTATTTTGAATTTTTGATCTGAAAACTCATGCATCACCACTTAGAGTCAGTCACTGGTTTCTTGCTTTGTTCATTTGTGGAGGTTGTATTTTCCTGTTTGCTGTTGTTTCTTGTGAATGTATGTCTAGGGTATTTACACTGAAGAATTAGTGATTTATTCTAGTACACTCTAAGTTATTTTATTTTCTTATTGTATATGTTTGCTTAAAGATTCTTTGTAATTTACTTTTTTATTATCTTATTTTTGTTTCTGCTAGGCAACTGCCTCCTTTTTGGTACTAGATGGTTCCTTAAGCCCAGGCTTTCCTCATTTCTAGGAAACAGTTAATCAGAGTGTTGTTCTTCTTGAATGGAATAAGAGTAGTCCCAAAGGGGATATCCCTGTAGTGTGGAAAGTTTGGCTAGATAGTTATGCCCATCTCTGTGGAATAAATCTGCTACAGCACAGTATTGCTGAGCAGCCACTCTGAATTGTTTTCTTTGATTGACTTATAGAACAGAGTTTCCAGGGCTGGGGAAACTCTCACCTTCTTGCTTTGAGAACTCTGGGTGATTCTCAGGGGGTTAAGGCAGGTATAGGTATCCTGTCAAGGAATTCAAGGTGAGGAGGAAGCTGGTTGCCCACTTCAGTCTCCCTTTCTCAGTGTAAAAATTGTGAGTCAGGGAGAAATTTTCCATGTACTTGGTGGTAGGAAGATTGAGAGGAATGACATTGTAGATATGGAATTTTGATTCTCTTACCATCTGCTTGGAGATTTTCCACTTCTCCATGGCTTCAAGAACTGTCACATCTTAGTTTCTTGAGACATTTTTTGCACATCTTTTTGGATTTCTTTTTACATTTTCTCTTCAATTTCATTCATCTTATTTGCCTGGTAAGAATCCGACAAAGGGCTGATAACTAGTGTCTACAGAGAACTTAAACTAATCAAAAAGATAGAGCAAATAATACCATTTACAAGTGGGCAAGAGACATGAACAAAACTGCTCTGAAGATGACAGATGAATGGCCAACAAACATATGAAAAAATGTTCATCATCCCTTGTCACTAGAGAAATACAAACCAAAACCAACCTGAGTTATCACCTAACCCCAGTAAGAATAGCCTACATCACAAAGTCTTTAAAGCTGCAGATTCTGGTGTGGATGAAGAGAGAAGGAATACTCTTACACTGCTGGTGGAATTGCAAACTGATAAAGCCCCTATGGAGAAATATGGAAAATCTTCAAAAAGCTAAAAGTAGACCTTCCATTTGATTCTGAAATCCCATTATGAGGTATCTACTAAGAAGAAAAAAATTCCTTTTTTTTTTTTTTGAGATAGTCTCATCTTATCACCCTCAGTAGAGTGCTGTGGCATTATAGCTCACAGTAACCTCAAACCCTTGGGCTAAAGTGATTACCTTGTCTCAGCTGTCCAAGTAGCTGGGACTACAGGTGCCTTCCACAAGGTCCAGCTATTTTTTAGAGATGGGGTCTCACTCTTGGTCAGGTTGGTTTTGAACCCCTCAGTTCAAGCAATCCACCTGCCTTGGCTTCCCAGAGTGCTGGGATACAGGCCTCAGCCACTACACCAAGCCTCCAAAAAAAAAATCATTTTGCCATAAGGACATTGGCACTAGAATGTTCATCACAGCTCAATTTCACAGTCCTAAGACATGGAATTAACTCAAGTGCCTATCAATCCATGAATGGATTAATAAACTGTGGCACATGTACAACATGGAAAATTATTCAGCCACAAAAAGATGCAAACTTTACATCTTTTGTATTTAACTTGATGAAGTTAAAGAACATTATTCTTAGTAAAGTAACAAAGAATGGAAAAGAAAATATCCAGTGTATTCAATACTAATTTGAGACCAACAGCTAAACAACTATGATTCCACATAAGAAGAAGACACAATTAAGTTCAAGTGGGGGAAGAGAGAGGAGGGAAAAAGGAAAGGGTGGAGGGAGGGGAATTGGGAAGCTCTTACCTAATGGTCACAACCCCCTGGGTGAAGGGCTCAACTACAACTTGAACTTTGCCTAACAAGTACTAACAATTTAACTTAAGCATTTGTACCCTCATTAATCTGAAAATTAAAAAAATGAACTGTCACATTCTCATATTTGAATTATTGGATATTGGTAGTGATAATATATTAATTTTGGGATTACTGTGGAGGAAAGTAAAACCATACCACCATTTTGAATGACCCTGGAATTTTTGCTATAATTTGCCTGTAAAAATTTCTGACTAAGAAAATTGTTGTGTGTGTTTGTGTTTTGGGTAGATTTCAATGTACACATAAGATTTTATAATAGTTTTATGCCTATCATAACTTTTTTATTTTTTGTCAGTTTTGTAAAATTACATGAGTAGTATTTTAAAAGATTGTTTATATTATCTGTATTTTAAATATTTTTTCATAAAATTGCTCATGCTACTCTGTGCTAATGTTCCATTATTCATTTTTAATAGATTTAAATTTTGTCTTTTCATTTTTCTTGATGAATCTTGACCAATATTTGTCTATTTTATTTTTTTTTTGTTTTTCTTTTTTCAAAAACCAACTTTCAGCTTTTTTGAACTTATTTCTGTGGCATACTTTTTTTTATTTCACCAGGTTTTACTCTTATATTTATTATTTTTGCCTTCATATTTCCTTTTATTTCTTTTTTTATATTTTAAGCTAAAATTTTGTTTTTTAAATTTTAGCATTTTAAATGTTAACATTCAATGCTATAAGTATTTCTTTAACTGTTTCTCTCATCATATACAAAAAGTTTTGACATATATTTTAGTGAATCTCTTAGTTGTGTTTTATTATCTAATTTTTATTATTTTATTTGACCTATATTTCCTTTGAAAGTATATGTTTTACTTTCATAACATATATATTATTTGTAGTTATCTTTTGCTTTTTTATTTTCTAATTTAAATGTCTCTCTTTTATAATTGATTAGACTTCATTCCATGTGTAAACTTTTAAAAATGCTCTGTGTGTTCTTTTTTTTCTTTCTTTGAGACAGAGTCTAATTATATTGCCCTTGGTAGAGTGCTGTGGTGTCATAATTCACAGAAACTCAAACTCTTGGGCCTACATGATTCTCTTGCCTCTGCCTCCCAAGCAGCTAAGACTACAGGTACCTGCCACAACACCCAGCTATTTTTTGGTTGTAGTTGTCAATGTTGTTTGGAAGGCTTAGGCTGGGTTCAAACCTGCTAGCTCTAGTGTACGTGGCTGGCACCCTAGCTACTGAGCCACAGGCGCTGAACCCTTTATGTTCTTGAGAAAATATATTCTTTAATTATAGGCAATAGAGTTACATAGTTATTCATCATATGATTAGTTTAAATACTTTGTATCTGTTAATTCTAGCAATTATTGAGAGTACTTTATTAAAATCTCCCACAATAGTGTTAGATTGGTCAATTTTTTTCCTTTTGTATTTTTAATTTTCCTTTACATCTTTCTTTCTTTTTTCAGTTGTTCTTTACCTCTTTTATTAAGTTGTCTCTCAGCTCAATAACTTTTGCACTTCCTTTTCTAATAGAAGTATATACTGTCATACATTTCCATTGTTGTAACCCTACATATACTTCTTCTAAGGGTAAAGTCTTTTGGTAGTTTGATTTAGTTTATTTGTTCTGAGAACTTTCTTTTGTAGTGACTTCTTTCTTCTTGTGCTTTGCTTTAATGAAGTTCCACTCCTGTTTCTAGTGTAAGGTTTCCCTTGCAATTAAATTAAATTGGATAATAGTTATTAATTTGATAAGTCCATTCTTTTTCTTATATTGCTTGTTTTATATATAGTTCCTTAGGTGGATATCTTCTTACTCTTGACCATATATGTGTGGAAGCTCTTCCACATGTCTTAATGTTGAGGATTAAATATTGACTCAACGTGTATATGAAAGAATTTAAATGTAAACCTAATGGTAATAACAAGTAATGTTACAGTACATTAATCAGTTTCCACTATTTATATTTCTGGGTTGTAATTCTATAAAGCATTTCTTGACATTTGTTTTATCTTCTTTGAAAATCCGTGTAGCACTTATAGCAAAAGAAAAATGTCATACCTAAAAAATTGCCTATTTAAAAAATAGCTGCTTTCTCCTTGGGGTTACATGTTAAGAATAATTAAAGATGTTATTCTTTATTCTAAACAGGTGATTAAGGACATATGAAATAATTCTAGATTATTATGTTTACTATCTATAAATCTTGATTAGGCATTTATAATATGCATATGGTATATGATAGTTTTCATTCTTTTATGGAGTAAGAAAGTGAATTTAGCTCCTTCTTAAACACAAAGGGAAGTTACGGAAGATTTGTCTCTTTTTTTTTTCAAACACTTAGAATGAGTTTTGAAAAACATTTTAGTAACAATTCAAAAAATATAAGGTAATATTTTTTATTGTTTACGAACATAAAGCCAGGCTACTTGTGTTGTGTACCTGACTAGGGTACTTCTTGTGTAAGTTATTTAAATGGATCTTCATTTCTGCATCATCAAGATAGCAATAATAAGAACCTCTTATAATAATTCAATAATGTAATTTATGTAAGATATTTAAAGGAGTCTCTTGACACAAAGTTATTACTCAGTAGATATTAACTATTGTTATCTTTGGGGTAAACTTAAACTACAAAAGTAATTATTAACAAAATTATTTTCATTTTTATCTTAAAATTATTATGTAAGCATCATAACAACCATGATGATGCTGTATTCTTATTTTATTTCTCTTGTGTTTGTAATTATACTTGATTTAATTATGTGTAAGTGAGATGAATGTATATGGAGGGGCTTATGAAGATAATTGTTTATATTTTGATATGGTCATTTTTAGCATTGCTGATATTTATAATTCAAACCTCCTGGACTGGTTAATTGCAGAAATATAGACTTGCAAACTTCATTGTTATTTGATAAAACAGTTGCTATATTTACAATAGATCACATTTAGTATAATACCTTTATTTCTCAATATGGCACTTTTTTGAAATATTGTCTTTTCTTATTTAATTTCTTCTAAAGTATTGAGCTTGAGCTGTATATCAAGAGAGAATGCATTTTATAATTAGTTAAGTGAGAATCTACACAATCTACACTAGTTTTTTAATTTGCAAATTTTATTTGTTTTTCACATATCACCTAGGACTCTTATTTTGCTAAACCTAACCTGTAAATGTCCTAAGAAGAGGCAATTATTATTCTAGGCAAAACTATAATATTCAATTATGTGAACTGACTCAAAGAATTGTATCTAATTTTCTCTCCCTACAAAGAAAGAAAATTTACGTAAATTTGGTGGAAAAGATTACATTAATTTTTAATGACTGATTCCATAAAAAATGCTATTGCTAATAATAAGAGTCGCAATGGATGACTCTCTTATTATTAAAAAAAATCAATTTAATGACTTAACTTCTGTCTTTAAGTATTTCCACCACATATATTTCAATCCTGAATTGGAAGAAGTAAATTATCAATGAGTTGCCCAGGTCGATTTCTTCAAGTGTTTTCCATACACTTTCTTCTACTATTTTTATGGTTTCATGTCTTAAGTTTAAATCTAATCCAGTGAGAGTCTAACTTAGTTAATGGTGAAAGGTGTGGGTCCAGTTTCAGTCTTCTACAGGTTGCCAGCCAGTTCACCCAGCACCATTTGTT
>NW_003852552.1:2922202-2923968 GCF_000181295.1 Otolemur garnettii
TCCGTATGACTTTCCAAAAGGGATGTATTAGTTTGCATTCCCACCAGCAGTGTAGAAGTGTTCCCTTTTCTCCATATCCCCGCTAGCATATGTGATTTTGGGATTTTGTGATATGGGCTAATCTCACTGGCATTAGATGATATCTCAAAGTAGTTTTTATTTACATTTCTCTGATTATTAGGGATGATGAGCATTTTTTCATATGTCTGTAGGCCATACGTCTGTCTTCTTCAGAGAAGTTTCTCTTTAAGTCTCTTGCCCAACCTGAGATAAAATCACGTGTTTCTTCTTGCTAATACGTTTGAGTTCTCTGTGGATTTTGGTTATTAGACCTCTGTTGGAAGCATAATGAGCAAATATCTTTTCACATTCTGAGGGCTGTCTGCTTGCTTTTCTTACTGTGTTCTTAGCTGTGCAGAAGCTTTTTAATTTGAGGAGGTCCCAGTAGAATATTTTTGATGTTGCTTCAATTGCCTGGGGGGTCCTCCTCATAAAATATTCGCCCAGGCCAAATTCTTCAAGAGTTTTTCCTGCACTTTCTTATAGTATTTTTATAGTTTCATGTCTTAAATTTAAGTATTTAATCCAATAAGAGTCTATCTTAGTTAGTGGTGACAAGTGTGGGTCCAGTTTCAGTTTTCTGCAGGTCGCTAGCCAGTTTGTCCAGCCCCATTTGTTAATTAGGGAATTTTTTCCTCACTCAATGTTTCTAATTGGCTTGTCAAAGATCATATAGTGGTAAGTAGCTGCGTTCAACTTTTAGCTCTCTATTCTGTTCCATACATCTACCTCTCTGTTTTTATGCCTGTATCATACTGATCACAATGGATTTATAGTATAGTCTGATGTCTGGTAGCGTGATTCCTCCTGCTTTGTTTTTGTTTCTGAGTAATGTCTTGGCTATTCAAAGTTTTTTTCTGATTCCATATAAAATGAAGTATTATTTTTTCAAGATATTTAAATTATGACAATGGAACTTTAATAGGGATTGCTTTAAAATTATATATTGCTTTAGGTAGTATAGACATTTTAACAATGTTAATTTTTCCCAGCCATGAGCATGGTATGTTTTTCCATTTTTTCTCCATTTGTTAACATTTTCAGCTATATCTTTTCTTAGAGTTTCATATTTCTCTTTATAGAGATCTTTCACATCCTTTTTTAGGGTAAACTCTGAAATATTTCATCTTCTTTAGCACTACTGTGAACAGAACAGAGTCCTTGACTTTTTTCAGCTTGGCTTCTGTTGGTATATATAAAGGCTACAGATTTATGAGTGTTGATTCTGTAACCTGAGACGCTGCTGTATTCCTTGATCACTTCTAGGAATTTTGTAGTTGAATCCCTGGTATTTTCCAGATATACAATCCTATCATCTGCTAAAAGTGAAAGTTTAATCTCTTCTGACCCTATATGGATGGATGCCCTTAATCACCTCTTCTTCCCTAATTGCAATGGCTAAAGCTTCCATTACAATGTTAAAGAGCAATGGAGACAATGGGCAACTTTGCCTGGTTACTGATCTGAGTGGAAATGATTTCAATTTAACTCCATTCAATACAATATTAGCTATGGGTTTGTTGTAGATGGCCTCTATCAGTTTAAGAAATGTCCCTTCTATACCAATTTTCTTAAATGTTCTGACCATGAAGGGATGCTGGATATTATCAAACACTTTTTCTGCATCAATTGAGAGAATCATATGGTCTTTGTTTTTTAATTTGTTTATGTGATGAATTATACTTATAGATTCATGTATGTTGAAC
>NW_003852552.1:2924172-2977845 GCF_000181295.1 Otolemur garnettii
TGAAGCCACCTGGTCCCGGGCTTTTCTTTTTAGGGAGATTTTGTATAGTTGATGCTATTTCATAACTTGATATAGGCCTGTTCAACATTTCCACTTCATTCTGGCTAAGTCTTGGGAGGTGGCGTGCTTCCAAGGATTGGTTAATTTCCTTCACATTGTCATATATGTGGAAATAAAGTTTCTTGTAATATTCATTAAGGATTTTTTGAATTTCTAAAGGGTCTGTTGTTATTTCATCTTTACCATTTCTTATTGAAAAGATTAGAGATTTTATTCTTTTTTTCTTGGTTAGGTTGGCCAAAGGTTTATTTATTTTATAAATCTTTTCAAAAAACCAACTTTTTGATTTATTGATCTGTTCTATAATCCTTTTATTTTCAATTTCGTTTAATTCTGCTCTAATTTTGGTTATTTCTTTTCTTCTGCCAGATTTGGAATTAGAATATTCTTCCTTTTCCAGTTGCTTGAGATGCCCCATTAAGTTGTTGACTTCCTCTCTTTCTGCTCTCTTGAGATAGGCTTGCAATGCCATAAATTTCCCTCTTAGGACTGCCTTTGCAGTATCCCAGAGGTTCTGATAACTCATGTCTTCATTATTGTTTTGTTCTAAAATTTTGGTAATTTCCTTCTTGATCTCTTCTCTGACCCACCTACCTTTCAGCATAAGGTTATTTAGCTTCCATGTTTTTGTACGAGACTGCAAATTCCTGTTGTTACTGAGTTCAACTTTTATTCCATGATGGTCTGAGGAAGATGCATGGAGTAATTTCTATTCTTTTAAATTTACTGAGGTTAGACTTATGACCTAAGTTGTGATCAATTTTAGAGTATGTTCCATGGATTCATGAGAAAAATGTGTATTCAGTTTTGTTAGGATGAAATGTTCTGTAGATGTCTGTGAGGTCCAAAAGTTGAATAGTTAAGTTTAAATCTAAAATTTCTTTGCTAAAGTTCTTATTGGAGGATCTCTCCAACCCTGCCAAAGGAGTGTTAAAATCTCTGACTATGATGGAGCTCGGAGAGATCAAGTTGCCCATGCCTGTTAGAATATCTCTTATAAATTGAGGTGCATTCTGGTTGGGTGCATAGATGTTGATAATTGAGATTTCATCATATTGAGTATTACCCTTAACACATATAAAATGGCCATCCTTATCTTTGCTTACTTTTGTTGGTTTAAACCCTATTGTATCTGCGAATAAAATTGCAACACCTGATTTTTTATGCTTTCCCTTTGCCTGGAATATAGATGACCATCCCTTCATTCTGAGTCTATATTTATCTTTTAAAGTAAGATGTCATTCCTAAATACAGCAGATATCCGGTCTTAGTTTCTGTATCCAATCAGCCAATTTTTTGCCTCTTTAGTGGACAATTTAAGCCATTCACATTGATTGAAATTATTGATAAGCCTGGTAAAATTTGGGGTATCGAGTTGCTCAAAAGTCCATTAGACATTTTTAATGCTTTTGCCATTGTGGATGTTGGAATTTGACCAAAAGTTTCTGAGTGGCTTTACTTTTGTGGTGGAGGATTACACTGGTTATTATGGAGGATAGCTTTAAGAATTTCCCAGAGAGGCAGTTTAGTTATGGAAAATTTCTTCAACATGTGAATGTTGTTAAAGTATTTAATTTCTCCATCATAGATGAAACCCAGTTTAGCTGGATACAGGATCCTGGGTTGGAAGTTATTTTGTTTTAGGAGATTAAAAGTCGATGACCATTCTCTTCTGGCCTGAAAGGTTTCACAAGAGGGATCTGCAATTATCCTAATTCTCTTCCCCTTGTAGGTTATGATTTTCTTATGTCTGACTGCTTTCAGAATTTTCTCTTTCATCTTAACTTTGGTGAAGTTAATTATGATGTGCCTGGCGGATGTGTTATTTGGGCTGAGTCGTGCTGGGGTTCTGTAAGTATCTGCTATCTGAATTTCAGAATCTCTTGTTATGTCTTAAAAGTTCTCTTTCATAATTTCATGAGGAAGAACCTCTGTGTTTTATGAAGCAACTTCATCACCTTCAGGGATTCCTATAAGGCGAATATTAGTTTTATTCAAATTATCTGAGAGTTCTCTGAGAGTGAGATCTATTTTTGCTCTCCATTTCTTTTGATCTTTGATCTTTTGGGCTTTTTCAAAAGCTTTGTCTTCAATGTCAGAGATCCTTTCTTCTTCCTCTTCTACTCTGTTATGGAAGAATTCCACCATATTTTCAGATCCTTGAGAGCTGTAACCTCTTGTCTCAGTGTTTCAACATCTTTGGCATCTTTCGTCATTTTATCTTTGAAATCATTGAATTCTTGAGACAACTTTTGAATAATTTCTTGAAATATCTTTTGAATTGTTTCTTGAAATTCTAATTCCCTCCTTTCTTCCATTCTGTTAATCTTATTTACTATCCAAATTCTGAACTCGATTTCTGACATCTGAGTCATCTGTTTATGGATGAGGTCTTCAACTGCATATGCCCCATTTTTCTTTGGGGGAGTTCATCTACTCTGGTTATTCAAGTTGCCAGAGTTTTTCTGCTGATTCCACCCCATGCTGAGTTTACCCTGTTTGGAGACCTTATCAGAAACATTCAGTCAGTGGCTTTTTCTGGTTTCCCAGAGAGATAGGCTGTGTCTGTCATCTTCTCTCAGTTCTCGGGTGCTAGAGTGCAGTGGAACAGCAGCAGCTGTGCAGTAGCATGCATAGCCAGATCATACCTCGTTCTGCCTGCCAGGGCAACAAGGGGGCAGGAGACCAGCAGCAGCTCGATCAATCCTAGTTTGGCTCCACCAGGGTGTCTGGGGGACAGGGGACCTGCAGCGATGTTGTGGGGTACTCGTGCTGCCGGATCAGTCCTAGTTAGTCCCTGCTGGGATTGCCAGGGGGCAAGGGAATGACAGTGGCTGTGCAGAGCACAAGAACGTCAGAATCAGTCCTACTTAAACCCTGCTGGGGTGACGGGGGGGGGGAGCAGGGGAACTGCGTTTGGTACCGCCGGGGCAGCTGGGATGGGGGCAGGAGAATGGCAGCTGCTGGATCAGTCCTAGTTGGCCCCACCAGGGTGACTGGGGGGCAGGGGAATGGCAGTGGCTGGATCAGTTCTAGTTCAGCCCCAGCGGGGTGACTGGGGGAAGGGAACAGCAGCGGCCAGAACCGTCCTTATTCTGCCTCGCTGGGGCAACCAGGGTGCAGGGGAATGGCAGCAGCTGTGCAGGGAATGTGCACAGCTGGGTCAGTCCTAGTTAGGCCCCACTAGGACAACCGGGGGGCAGGGGAGCGGCAGCGACTAGATCAGTCCTAGTTCACCCCACCAGGGTGACCAGGGGGAAACTGGTGGGCAGGGAAACAGCAGCGGCTGGATCAGTCCTAGTTCATCCCCGCCAGGGCAACTGGCAGGGGGCAGGGGAATGGGGAGTGAAGAACTCCTCTGCCACCACCCGCAGGACACCCGTGGCTCTAGCAAACAGTTCTGGGCCCACCTGGAGCAGTAGACTCTTCCACTGTGGCCCCGCGGGTTGCGTGTGGCTCCAGAAAGCAGCTCTGGGCCTACCCAACATGGGTGTCTGGAGCTGGGAACTCCTCCGCCACCACCCACAGGGCTCACATGGCATTAGCAAGCCGATCTGGGCCCTACCGGCGCGGGAGCCTGGAGTGGGGAACTTCTTTGCCACCACCTGTGGGATGCATGTGGATCTAGCAAACAGTTTTGGGCCTGCTTGGAGGAGTAGACTCCTCCGCAATAACCCTGTGGGTTCCGTGTGGCTCTGGAAAACAGTTCTGGACCTGCCCAACACTGGTGTCTGAAGCAGGGAACTTCTCTGCTGGCCCCTGTGGGGTGTGTGTGTCTCCAGCAAGCAGTTTTGGGCCTGCCTGGAACACAGGACTCATTCACCACTGCCTGTGGGATGTCTGTGACACTAGCAAGCAGTTCTGGGCCTGTCCAGGGTGGGGGACTCCTCCACTGTCACCTGCAGGGTGCGCATGGCTCTAGCAAGTAGTTCTGTGCCTGCCCGGAGCTGGGGGCTCCTCTGCGGCCACCCGCTGGCCACGGGAGGTGTGCGGCTATAGCAAGCAGTTCTGGGGCACACTTTGTACCTGTATTTTGTGTTCTTAAATGCTCTTCCTTGGATTTACAGCTTGTTGAACTTCTTTCTGCCCTCAGCTCCCCGTCTTTGGCTTCATAGATTCTGTATCCATCCAGTTTTTCTTCCTTTGCTTGGGAGCTTCTGACAAAGGCTGCTACCAGTTGGCCATCTCCCCCCCCCGCCCTTTTTTTTAATTTTTCACTTTCTCACCAATTTCCTTCATTGTTTTTACCTTTGATATTTTAAATTTCCTTCCAATCATTTCTAACATTTTTTATAGGTGGAATCCTCTGTAGTAGCTACCTCATGATCCCTTGAGGGGGTTGCTCTGTTGTTGTTTTTCATGTTTCCAGGATTTTTCTGTTTGTTTTTCCTCATGAGTGTTTTCTCTTTGTCTACTTCTTTACCCTATTATTTTAAGTTTAATATTTTATTAAATCATAGCAGTATACATTAATACTATCATGGGGTACAGTGTACTGCTTCTGTATACAATTTGAAATACTTTCATCCAACTGGTTAAGATAGCCGTCATGTCTTTTTCTTAGTTATTGTGTTAAGACATTTATATTCTGTATTTAGAGAGATTCACTTGTACCTGTATAGGATGAACCATAGGCATGATCCCACCAATCACCCTCCCTCTACCCACCCTCCATCCTCCCTTCCCCTCCCTCTCCCCTCTCCCCAATTCCTGGGCTAAAATTGTGCTCTAGTTTTCCTATGAAAGCTACAAATTAGTTTCATATTAGGGCTAAGTACATTGGATAATTTTTCATTCATTCTTGGCATATTTTGCTAAGAAGAATATTTTCCAGCTTCATCCATATAAACATGAAAGAAGTAAAGTCTCCATTTTTCTTAATGGCTGCATAGTATTCCATGGTTTGCATATACCACAGTTTATTGATCCATTCGTGGATTGATGGGCTCTTGGGCTTCTTCCATGACCTAGCAATTATGAATTGGGCTGCAATGAACATTCTGATACAAATATCTTTATTGTAGTGTAATTTTTGGTCTTCTGGATATATACTTAATAGAAGAATTATAGGACCAAATGGCAGGTCTATTTTTAGTTCTTTAAGTGTTCTCCAGATGTCTTTCCAAAAGGAACGTATTAGTTTGCAATCTCACCAGCAGTGTAGTAGTGTTCCCCTTTCTCCACAACCACAGAAGTATCTGTGATTTTGTGATATGGGCTAATCTTACTGGTATTAGATGATATCTCAAACTAGTTTTGATTTGCATTTCAATGATGATTAAAGATGGTAAGCATTTTTTCATATGTTTGCAGGCCATGCACCTGTCTTCTTCAGAGAAGTTTCTCTTCAAGTCCCTGTCCCACTCAGAGATGCGATGACTTGTTCTATTCTTGCTCATACATTTGAGTTCTCTGTGGATTCTGGTTATCAAACCTCTGTTGGAGACAAAACCAGCAAATATCTTCTCTCATTCTGAGGACTATCTACTTGCTTTACTTACTGTGCTTTTGGCTGTGCAGAAGCTTTTTAATTTGATGAGGTCCCAGAATTGTATTTTTGGTTTTGCTTCAATTGCCCGGGGGTCTTCTCCCTAAAATTGTCACTCAGGCCGATTTCTGCAAGTGTTTTTCCTACATATTCTTCTAGTATTTTTTAAGTTTCATGTCTTAAGTTTAAATCTTTAATCCAGTGAGAGTTTATCTTGGTGGTGAATGGTGTGGCTCCAGTTTCAGTCTTCTGCAGGTTGCCAGCCAGTTCTCCCAGCACCATTTGTTAAATAGGGAATCTTTTCCTCACTCAATGTTGTTAATTGGCTTGTGAAAGATCATATAATGGTAAGTAGCTGGGTTACTCTATTCTGTTGGTTCTCTATTAGTTGGTTCTCTATTCTGTTCCATTCATCTACCTCTCTGTTTTTGTGCCAATACCATGCTGTTTTGATCACTATGGATTTATAGTATAGTCTGATGTCTGGTAGTGTGATTCCTCCTGGTTTGTTTTTATTTCTGTGTAATGTCTTGGGTATTTGAGTTTTTTTCTGATTCCCTATAAAACAAAGTATTATTTTTTCAAGATCTATAAAGTATGACAATGGAACTTTAATAGGGATTGCATTAAAATTATATATTGCTTTGGGTAGTATGGACATTTTAACAATGTTGATTCTTCCCAGCCATGAGCATGGTATGCTTTTCCATTTGTTAAAATTTTCATCTATTTCTTTTCCTAGAGTTTCATAGTTCTCTTTATCAAGTTCTTTCACGTCCTTTGTTAGATAAACTCCAAGATATTTCATTTAGCACTACTGTAAATGGAATAGAGTTCTTGACTATTTTTTCAGCTTGAATGTTGTTGGTATATATAAAGGCTACCAATTGATGAGAGTTGATTTTGTGTTTTTTAATTTGTTTATATGATAAATTATGTTTATAGATTTACGTATGTTGAACCAGCCTTGAGATCCTGGGATAAAATCCACTCGGTCGTGGTGTATAATTTGTTTGATGTGTTGCTGGATTCTGTTTGTTAGGATCTTGTTGACTGTATTCGCATCATTATTCATTAGTGATATTGGTCTACAATTTTCTTTCTTTGTTTGGGCTTTTCCCGGTTTGGGGATCAAGGTGATGCTTGCTTCATAGAATGTTTTGGGTAGTATTCTGTCTTTTTGTATATTTTGGAAAAAGTTAAGTAGTATAGGTACTAGTTCCTCTTTAAAGGTTTGGTAGAATACTGATGTGAAGCCATATGGTCCCAGGATTTTCTTTATAGGGAGATTTTGTATAGTTGATGTTATTTCAGAACTTGATATCAGCCTGTTCAACATTTCCACTTTGTTCTGGCTATGTCTTGGGAGGTGGTGTGCTTGGAAGTATTGTTCAATTTCCTTCAGATTGTCATATTTCTGGGAATAAAGTTTCTTGTAATATTCTTTAAGGATTGTTTGAATTTCTAAGGAGTCTGTTATTTTTTCTTTATCATTTCTGATTGATTAAATTAGAGATTTTAGTCTTTTTTTGTTGGTTAGGTTGGCCAAATGTTTATCTATCTTATTGACCTTTTCAAGAAACCAACTTTTTGATTTCTTGATCTGTTGTATAATCCTTCTGTTTTCAATTTCATTTAAGTCTTCTCTAATTTTGGTTATTTCTTTTGTTCTGCCAGATTTGGGATTGGAGTGTTCTTCCTTTTCTATTTGCTTGCAAAGTTGGATTATGTTGTTAACTTCCTCTCTTTCTGTTTTCTTTTTTTTATTATTATTAGATCATAATTGTGTACATTAGTTCTATCATAGGATATAATGTGTTGTTTCCATATGCAGTTTGGAAAACTCTCATCCAACTGGCTAACATAGCCATCATGTTTTTCTCATAATTGTGTTAAGACATTTATATTCAACCTTTAGACAAATTCACATGTACCCTAATAGGATAAATTATAGGTGTGATCCTTACAATATCATTCTCTTCACCTATCCTTCCCCACCCCTTTCCCCGTAGTCTAGGGCTCCATTTGGATTGTAGCTTTCCTAAGATAGCTAACAATTAGTTTCATAATAGTGTTGAGTACATTGGATACTTTTTCTTCCATTCTTGAGATACTTTGCTAAGGAGGACATTTTCCAGCACCATCCATGTAAGCATGAAGGAGGCAAGGTCTCCATCTTTCTTTGTGGCTGTACAGTATTTCATAGTGTACATATACCACAATTTATTGATTCATTCATGGGTCGATGGCACTTGGGCTTCTTCCATGACCTAGCAATTGTGAATTGGGCTGCAATGATCATTCTGGTACAGATATCTGTAATACGTCCCTTTTGGAAAATCATATGGAGAACACTCAGAGATCTAAATATAGATCTACCATTTGATCCTGTAATTCCTCTGTTAGGTATATACTGAGAAGACCATAAATCACTCTATAATACAGATATCTCTTTCTGTTTTCTTGAGGAAGGCTTGCAGTGCTATAAATTTCACTTGTAGGACTGCCTTTGCAGTATCCCAGAGGGTCCAATAACTCATATCTTCATTATTGTTTTTCCAAAAATTTGGTAATTTCCTTTTTGATCTTCAATTTTATCTGTCCCATCCTTCCTTGGGGATGTTGATCTACTCTGGTTATTCACATTACCAGAGTTTTTCCACTGATTCCGCCCCATGCTGAATTTACTCTGTGTGGAGACTGTACCAGAACCGTTCAGTCAGTGGCTCCCACTGGAGAAGATGTCAGCTTCCTCTGGTTGCCCAGAGAGGCAGAGTGTATCTGTCCGGAAGAGTCTCAGGGGTGTGAGCCTTGTTGTTCCCACTGTTGGTGCTGCTGCTCTTCGACTAGGGGTACTGCTGTTCTAGTATGCTTCCCTCTCAACTGACCATTCTCTCGTAGTTCTTGGGAGGCTGCCTGGGGATGCTGGGAGCGTACAGCTCTGGCATTTCTGGGCCCTCCTGGTGCGGGTGACTGGGGTGAAGAACTCCTCCCCTGCTGCCTGCAGGATGTGTGTGGGTCTATCAATAGTTCTGGCCCCTCCCAGAGTACAAGACTCCTCTGCCGCCACCCATGGGACACACATGGCACTACCAAGCAGATCCGGGCCTGCCTGGTGTGGGAGTCTGGAGCAGGGAACTCCTCTGTCTTTGTCCACTGGTCGCTATGCTCTAGCAACCTGTTCTGGTCCTTCCCAGAGTGGGGGACTGTTTTGTCACCCCCTGCAGGGTGCGCAGCTCTAGCAAGCAGTTATGGGCCCACCCAGAGCAGTGGACTCCTCCTCTGCCACCCGCAGGGTGTGTGCAGCTCTAGCAAGCAGTTCTGGGGCCTCCCTGTGGGTGCCTGGAATGGGAACTCCACCACCACTGCCGCAGAATGCACACGGGTCTAGCAGGTCTCTGGCTGCAGTACCAGGACTGGACGCTTGGTCTCGCAGGGGTAGAGGATGCTGCTCTTGTGCCCCCCCTTACTCTCTCGGTAGGCAAGGGGGGAAGGGTGGACTGGAAATTCAAAATGGCAGTGAAAACATTTATTCAGTTTTTCTGCCAGTTGAGAGAATGTTTAGAATCTCAGCAGGGTTCCTCTAGGGGAGTAGACCCCCCCCCTTCCTGTGGTTGTCAGACATGAGGTGAGATGATAGGTCCTCAGTTCTCTGCTTGCCTGTAGAAAACTTACAGGAGCAGATGAAGAGAAAAGTAAAAGAAAACCACAAATTTCTTAGGGGAGGGGACAGACACATTTCCTTTTGGATGTATTATGTACCTGTAAATTGCTTTCTTGGAGTCTCAACTTACCTTAGCAGAGGTGTCCTGCAGATATCACTCTTCTCTCTTGGCTGGGCTCCCAATCTTCAACTTTATTGGGTATTTTCCAGAGTTTATCTTTCCCTCTGGATGAGAGCTTCTGTCAGAGGCTGGCATCTGTCGGCCATCTTGCCCCCCCTTACCCTATTTTTATCTTTTCACTCAATCCTCTTCGTTAAGTTACCTTGTCTCTGTGTGTCAGTGTGAAAGTGTCCTTTTGGTATAAGTCCAGAAGAAATAGAAGAATAAAGACCAAGTAGGGAGATATGATACAGAAAGAGAAAAGATGAGGAAAAGCGTGGTAAAAGGAAAGATTTACAAACAGGTGAGAAGACAAGAAAGAGAGCGACAGAGTAATAGTGATGTTCAGCTGGGTCCTTTGACCCTCACTCACAATTCTCACCCTCTTTGTGGCTGCGTTGTGTGGAACACTTGAGGACAGAAGGTCTTTATCTGCCTAAGCAGAATCAAAACCCCACCTGTACCAAATGGAGAAGAAAAAATAATAATAAATCAAAAACAAAACCCAGCAATTTGTCACATGGAGACTTACCACTAGCTTTCTTTCAAAGATCAAAACTAGAAGAATTCCCTATTCCATTTGATCAAGGTCTGGTCTCCTTGATCCAGGCCAATGGAGTGGAACCCTTCCCAGGTCTCAGAATCATATTCTGTCCCATAAATGGAATACAAGTTGATAATGAATAAAATTGATTAGAAAAAGAGAAATAACCATCATAATAAAATTATATAAAGAGAATGGAAAGGAAAATTATATAAGTTGTAAAAATAAAGATGATATATCTTAGGTGTTGAGTAATTTATGTGGAAAAGATAAGAAAAGTAGAAAAATCTTTACAAAAAGAGAGGGAAAGGAGAAAATGGACAGAAAAAAAGAATATAAGGGTTATGAAAAGTGTAACAAAAATGAAGCCCTTGTTATTGAAGGAAGTGAAAATGGAAAAATAAAAATAGTATAAATCAAAACAATCAGAAAACCTTAAGGGATATATTGAAAAAAAAGAGCAAAACAACTAGCAATAAATGGGACCCTTACTATGGAAGAGGGAAAAATCTGAAAATTATATTATATTATAATTTTAAGGGTAAAAACGAAAATGAAAAGTCTAGGGGAAAATTTTGGAAAATTATTTTTTCCTTTTTTTTTTTTAAATTAAGTCATTTGTGTATAGATCTATTTTATTGACCTTTTCAAAAAACCAACTCTTTGATTGGTTGATCTGTTGTATGATTCTTTTGTTTTCAATTTCATTTAGTTCTGCTGTAATTTTAGGTATTTCTTTTCTTCTGCTGGGTTTAGGTTTGGAAAGTTCTTCCTTTTCCAGTTGCTTGAGGTGTCCCATTAAGTTGTTGACTTCCTCTCTTTCCGTTCTCTTGAAGAAGGCTTGCAATGCTATAAATTTCCTTCTTAGGGCTGCCTTTGCAGTATCCCAGATGTTCTGATAGTTTGTGTCTTCATTATCATTTGTCTCCAAATATTTGGTAATTTCCTTCTTAATCTCTATAACCCAGGTATCATTTAGCATGAGGTTATTTAGTTTCCATGTATTTTTATGCATATGCAGATTCCTGTTGTTACTGAGTTCAACTTTTATTCCATGATGGTCTGAGGAAATACAGGGAATGATTTCTGTTCTTTTAAATTTGCTAAGGTTAGACTTGTGACCTAAATGTGATCAATTTTGGAGGATGTTCCATGGCTGATGAGAAGAATGTGTATTCACTTTGTTAGGATGAAATGTTCTGTAGATGTCTGTTAGATGCAAATGTTGAATGGTTAAGTTTAAGTCTAAAATTTCTTTGCTAAGCTTCTTTTTGGAGAATCTATCCAACATTACCAAAGGAATGTTAAAATCTCCAACAATTATGGTGTGGGAGGAAATCAAGTTGCTGATGTATGTTAGAGTCGCTCTTATAAATTGAGGCACATTCTGGTTGGGTGCATAAATATTGATAATTGAAATCTCATCATGTTGAGTGTTGCCCTCAACAAATATGAAGTGACTGTCCTTATCCTTCCTTATATTGGTTGGTTTAAAGCCTATTTTATCTGCGAATAAAATTGCCACCCCTGCTTTTTTCTGATTTCCATTTGCCTAAATTATAGATGACCATCCCTTTACCCTGAGTCTATGTTTATCTTTTAAGGTAAGGTGAGATTCTTGAATGTAGCAGATGTCTAGCCTGAGTTTTTGCATCCAGTCAGCCAACCTGTGACTCTTTAGAGGTCCATTTATGCCATTCACATTAATTGAGAGTATTGATATGCCAGATAGTATTTTGAGTATCGAGTTTTTCAAAAGTCCAGTGGACGTTTTTAATCCTTTCGCCACTGTGGAGGTTGGAATTTGATCAAAAGTTTCTGAGTGAGTTTACTTTTGTGGTGCAGGATTGTGCTGTTCATTATGGAGGAAAGGTCTGAGGATATCCTGAAGAGCTGCTTTAGTTATGGCAAATTTCTTCAATGTGTGAATGTAATTAAATTATTTAATTTCTCTATCATAGATGAAACTCCGTTTAGCTGGATACAGGATCCTGGGTTGAAAGTTATTTTGTTTTAGGAGATTAAAAGTTGATGACCACCCTCTTTTGGCTTGAAGGGTTTCAGCAGAGAGATCTGCAGTCATTTTTATGTTCTTCTCTTTGTAGGTTATGGTTTTATTACATCTTGCAGCTTGCAGAATTTTCTACTTCATATTAACTTTGGTGAAGCTAATTATAATGTGTCTATGACAATTTTTATTCAGGTTGAGTCATGCGGTGTTGTGAAACTGTCTGCTATCTGGATTTCAGAATCTCTTGGCATGTCTGGAAAATTCTCTTTGATTATTTCATGAAGTAAAGCTTCTGTATCCTTCACAGCAACCTCATCACTTTCAGATATTCCTATAACGTGAATATTAGATCTCTTCAAATTATCACAGAGCTCTCTGAGGGAATGATCCATTTTTGTTCTACACTTTTTTCCCTCTTTGAGCATTTGGGAGCTTTCAGAAGCTTTGTCTTCACTGTCAGAGATCATTTATTCTGCCTGCCCCATTCTATTACTGAGGAATTCTACTGTATTTCTCAGATACTTGAGGACATCAAGTTCTTGCCTCAATGTGTCAAAATCTTTGGTGATTTTGTCTTTGAATTTGTTGAATTCTTGAGACATCTTTTGAATTACTCTTTGAAATTCTAATTTTACCCTTACCTTCATTCTGTTGATCTTGTTTGCTATCCAAGTTCTGAACTCAATTTCTGACATCTCATCCATTTGTTTATGAATGGGATCTTTTGCTGTGTATGCCATATTGTTCTTAGGGGAGTTGATCTACTCTTATTATTCATGTTGCCAAAGTTTTTCCACTTTTTCAACATTGGCTTGATGGGCAGGTAAGGTGAAATTGGATTGGGAGTTCCTGGGTTTGTGGTTAACAAGACCTTTGTCAAGGATCTGGGACTGATGACTGCAGCTTTTTTTCTTATAGCTTTGCAAAGGACCCAAACTGTATTACAGTCTGAGGCTGAGGAAACTTGCTTGGTGTGGTGGGTTTAGGTGGCTCTGTCTTGTATTCAGTTGGTTCTTGTCCAATCCTAGGGAATCCATGACTCTGGTGAAGTCTTAGCTGTGGAGAAACACAAGCAACTAAGATAGCCCACCTTCCATGGACAACAACTGGAAGAGGAAAATCAACCCTTCCCATCACCACACAACCAGGGTATCACCTGAGACGGTCCATGGGTGATTGGCCCAGGTCAGGAGTTATAAACCAATTGACCCAGTCAGTATGAACTCTTATGTGGGAGAGTTTGAAAGGTCTCTAGGAACTAGAAGGAGGAGATCTACTGGTTGCTCAAATTTGGCTCCCTCTAGTGCTCTGTGGAGTCAGAAAGGCCCGCCTGGTAACAGAGTTGGACCAGGGGGCTGAGTCTCTGTCACATTTTGCTCCTCTTTCATATCCAGTCACTGGTGACCCCACAGGGCTGAGGTCCTCCTTCGTCCAATACACAGATGTGCTGGGGTTTCCACCTGTCAGAGTCAAAGGAAGATCAATGCCCCCACAGCACAGCCACTACCCTCTGCTACCAGCTGGCTGGGAGAGCTGACACCTACCTTCCTTGAGTACTCAGTAGCCACTGGTGAGTGTTCCACTTGGACTCAGTCTATTCCTGAGGTAACAAGTCAGCAAATGCTTTTCTCCCTCAGCTACCATGCCTTTGATCCTGCCACTCTGCAGCACCGGTATCCCTATAGAGTGAATTCTGGTTTCCTCTGGCAGTCCTCAGAGTTGGGGAGGTGTCTCTCTAAGATTAGACACTGGTGGAATCGCTCTATTGTTGCTGGATCTTTGTGGGAAGTGGCCCTGCGCAGTTCCCAGGTAACTGCCACAGCCAGGGAGTTCTGGCTGTAGGAGCAGCTCTGGGAGTTTGGGGCACACAGATCCAGCAGCAGGGTGGGGGACACTGCACACATTTCTGGCAGTTCATGGTGCCTGGTGACTTTGGCAAGGAGAGCACTCGGCTCATGATTCTGGCCAGGTGGGGTGCAGATGGAGGCAGGGAGGGCTGCGGGGGGGTAGCCTGGGAAGCGCAGGTCTACTAGGCTCTAGCTGGGCAGGGGGGCTATTCTTGAGCCTCCTCCCACAGTCTCTGCAGGGGTTAGGCTTCTGGTTCATCACACAAGGCGAGAAGGGGGGGCTGGACGTTCAGAATGGCAAGGGCAATGTTAGTTCAATTTTTCTGCTTGGCAAGAGAGTGTTCACAGTCACAACAGGGTCCCTCTGGGGAAATACACCTCACTTCCTACAGGTCTCACCTGTGGGGTGAAACAAGAGGTCCTTAGTTCACCACCCACCTGTAGAAAACCTACAGGAGCAAAGAAAGAGAAAAAGAAAAAAAAAAAGAAAAACACAACTTTCTTGGGGGAGGAGATGGACACCTTTTCTTTGGGATGAATTTTGTACCTGAAGTTTGCATTCTTGGAGTCGCAGCTTGCCTCAGCAGAGGTGACCTGCAGATATCACTCTTCTCTTTCTGCTTGGCTCCCAGTCTTCAGCTTAATTGGGTACTTTCTGAACATTATCCTTCCCTCTGGACAGGAGCTTCTGTCAGAGGCTGGCTCTAGTCGGCTGTCTTGCCCCTCCCTTGAAAAATTTTTTAAAAAAGAAATTATATATATATTTTTTTCAAAAGAAATATATATGTGTGTGTGTGTGTGTGTGTGTGTATAGCCATATATTACATGGAGAACAGGTGATGTTCTGGGGTATGAGATACTAATCATGATGCTGATAGAGCTGTATAAAATGTGGCTTGAAGCTTCTATCTTTCTGAGGAGACTTGGTCCACTCTTCCTGATTTCTTTTCCCCCAATCCCTGCAGGATGGGGAAGCTGAAACTGTTGTCAGCCTGCTTAATAGACATGCTTGATCTTTTCAAACCAGGTCCCTAGGCCATGAAGTGGCTTTCCCAGGAAAGCATGTGTCACTCAAGTCTTAGCCAGCACACCAGAACTGGTCTAGTGCTAAGACCCTATAGGCTGATCCTGTAAGGCATCTGTCCCACAATGGCTGTGCCTGGCCGGCAGCCCATCAAAAACTCTGCTCTGTTCAGTGGCTCAGTCCTGATCCCTGGGTATTGTTCAAGATCACTTGATTGCTCAGCCAAGCTCCACCAATTTTCCAGGTCCCACAACAAACAACAGCAACAACAAAAGTCCTGCAGGGCAGTTCCTGTGTATGAAAATGGCTAAACCAGGTGGCCTCTGACAACACACGAGTACTGGCTCTCTGTACCAATTCTTTAGTACTTCTGATCTCCTGTTTTACTGGAGTCTCCTGCTACCTCTTTTTGATCCTGAAGCAGTGTTTCTGGGAAGGGCTTGCCAGCCAGAGCTGGCTGGAGTCATTTTTCCCGGATGTCACCATGCCTTGCTGCAAATGAGCTGTCTCTAGTCTGCCTCCTTCACCACCATGGGAACTCATTTTTAATGGTGAAAATTGTGGCAGAAATACTTCAAGTGCAAATGTTTGTTGCCAAAGGTTTTGACAGCTAGTTGTTGTAAAGAAACCATCATTTCAATCAGAAGAGGCATATCACAATCTGTAAGCTTGTATTGTAAGCTTGTACTTTGCTGTGTAAAGAAACCATCTTTTCTTTTCTCTTTTCTTTTCTTTTCTCTCTCTCTCTCTCTCTCTCTCTCTCTCTCTCTTTCTTCTTCTTCTTCTTCTTCTTCTTCTTCTTCTTCTTCTTCTTCTTCTTCTTCTTCTTCTTCTTCTTCTTCTCCTTCTCCTTCTTCTTCTTCCAGAGTCTCACTTTATTGCCTTCAGTAGAGTGTTGTGGTGTCACAGCTCACAGCAACCTCTGACTCCTGGGCCTAGGTGATTCTCTTGTCTCAGCCTCCCAAGTAGCTGGGACTACAGGCACCTGCCAGAACACCCAGCTATATTTTTTTGCAGTTTGGCTGAGCCGGGTTTGAACCCACTGACCTCAGTATATGTGGCCAGTCCCCTACTCGCTGAGCCACAGGTGCTGCCCAAGAAACCATCATTTCAATCAGAAGCAGCATATCACAAATTATAAGATGAATAACTGTAAGTTTTCTTGAAAGGGGAAGTCATGGTATAATAGTGTGATGGTGAACGCTGAAAATAGATAAATATAGCTCAACCTAATTTTATGAATATCATTTCATTAAAACAAAAGCACAATTTGTAAAATCAAGTATTAAAAACACTAATAATAATACTTAAAAGATTGGAAATCCCTATCTTTCAACTTAATTAAGATGTGGCAAATAAGAGGGTAAGAAAAGTAAATGAAAGGTAAATTTTTCATCTTACACTAGGGGAAAAAATACAAGTTGAATAATAGTTTGAGCTTTAAATAACTAATATTTATGTAACACCTATTAAATATGGAAGAGTAAATGATCCGGTTTCATGTGAGATGCAATGAAGGAACATGAAGCTACTAGGAGAAGAAAAATAAAATGAGGAGAGTAGGCAGATAAGAGGAAAGGATCATAAATAATAAAAGAAACACATTTTAAGACAAGATAGATATATTTATAGCAACACTGATATTTTTACTTTACAAAGGGTCTGTATAATTTTTAAACTTGTTAATTTCAATAAAATAATCTTGAAATTTGTTTTTAATGTTTGCTGAAAACTGGTAAATGTATTTATTTCAATGACATATTGTTTTCTTGATTCAGGATACTTGTATTTAGCAAATACTCTTCATGTATTTTTTTTAAAATTCTTAGTGTAATTTCAATGACATTATTACATGATGGCCTATGGTGACATAACCACATTTCATTAGATCTTTTCTAGGCCACTGTGATAGTGGCTGGGATGCTAAATGTTTAAGATTGTCTGACATCCATGAATATAATTTATGAATAAATAATGTAATATTTAATATTTCAAATGATGGACATCATATTTTCATTGTTAATCACCATTTTTATCCTAGGATGTTAATGTACTGTTTGAATTTTGAATAAATAATTTAATATACACGTAATATGGTGCTTATTAGTATCACATATGCACTGTGTTACAGGTATCTCCAGGGACTTGACTTGTGCTTTCCTTTCTGCTGTGTTTAAGATTATTTCCTCTCAGCAAGTTTTACTGTTTGTTTACAGTATTTGGTATATATTTTCTTATCAGTGATACTAGTTCTAGCCTGCTACATTATGCATTCACAGCAAAGTAGACTTTCCTGGAGTTCTTTAATTAAAAGTCTTCTCTACCTCTGTTCCCCTTTCACTTAACTGGAAAGGAATTTTATATGCTAGGGATATGTTTCCATTGTTTCAGCTAAGAATTTGGCATAACCCCTGAGTAACAACATCAGATATCCTAATTAAACTGTATTGGATTATACAGTTAAATATATCACACTCATTATTTTAGATTCTTTAATTTAAGACTAGTACAATGGTATAGTGCCTTGTTCCAAAGATCCTGTGACTTTATCTGAAGAATTTGGATGAAAGTCATCATGTAATTAGGATTATGATTTAAAGTAGGTTTCAAAGTACCTGAAAAACAATATGGCATTATTATTTATATCATTTACTTGAGAATAATAATGATTTCATCTTTTAAAAAGTTATGTTCTCTTTAGTGATTATACTAATTTGTAGTCCCACCAACCATGTATAAACATTCCTTTCTCTCTGCATCCACCCCAGCATTTATTGTTTTTCAATTTTTTTAATAAAAGCAATTCTAAATGGGGTAAGGTGGTATCTCATTGTACTTTTAATTTTCCTGATAATTAGTAATCTTGTGCATTTTTTCCTTTTCTTTGGTCATTTGTCTATCTTCTTTTGAAAGCTCAAGTAAGACAAGAGAAAATCAGTTTTTCCAGTACTTCAAGTAAGCTAAGTCCCTTCTGTAGTAGAATTCATGCTGTGCCCCCCTCCCCCAGGTAGAGGAACTGCATTTATTTAATACTCTCATTCAGTTGCTAATCAACATTGAAATCTCTCAAGTGCTGGCCGCATGTAATTCCCAAAACAGTAAACCCTCCTAAAGGAATGGGGGGTTTCCCACTTGGGTCTCCCCCTTGCCTCACCAGAGGCTCTAGTGCCTTTCTTTCTTTCTCTACCCCTTTTCTCTCTAATAAATTCTACCTTATCACTGATCTTTGTGGTCTGTGGGTTCATTCTTGGCATCTCTGAGACCAAGGACGAGACCAAGGGACCTACTGTGGAAAGAAATTCCACCAACAACCATACATAGGGATAGGGAAAATGGGAAAATATAGCTAAATGTACCTTTAATTACAAAATATTCATTACATATTTTGCAAACATGTGGCCAACATGTAGAGAATATTTTGTAAATGTTTTGTAATGTTGGTAAAGGATATTTTGTAAATAAAGGTTCATTTAGCTGCAATTTCCCATTTTCCCTATGTGTAGCAACTTTAGGGGTGACTTTTCAGACATCCTGTTTTTAATAAAGAGGGTAAAAGAATCTCTACAAGCAGAACTATAAAACACTAAGGAAGGAAATTTCAGACAACACACACAAATGGAGAAACATACAATGTTCATGCATTGGTAGAATCAACAGAGTTAAAATGTGCATATTACCCAAAGCCATTTAGAGAGTTAATGAAATTTATTCTTATACATGGTATGAAATATTCTCTCTTATCTTTTTTCAGAATGGTTAACTGGTTGTTTGAACACCATTAAAAATACGTCTATCTTTGTCTCAGTGATTTGAAATGCCAAGGTTAGTTGGATTCTCTGTTCTATTCTATCCAACTGTTGGCCTATTCATATACCAATATGGCAATGTTTTAATAATAATAGAAGTTCATTTTGTTTTAATGTGCAGTAGATTTTTTTGTCAGTATTTGCTGCTTATTTGGGGTTTTGTTTTTCCATATTGTCTGTAGTATCACCTTTTTTGGCCCCAGGAGGAAAAAACTTGCTGATTTTTAAAATCAGGATTGTTCTTA
The DNA here is from genome assembly GCF_000181295.1 of Otolemur garnettii. Taxonomy (NCBI): domain Eukaryota; kingdom Metazoa; phylum Chordata; class Mammalia; order Primates; family Galagidae; genus Otolemur; species Otolemur garnettii. Next base: position 2,943,022 of record NW_003852552.1, read on the forward strand.
ATTTATGAAGTAATTTAGAAAGAACTGACATCTTTACGTTATAGAGTCATCCTATCCAAGAAAAAACAATCTTTTTTTCCATTTGTTTCAGTGTATTTTATTACATTTTTTAGGAGTATTTTTAAATTTTTCTCATATATGCTCTGCATGTTTCCTGTTAATTTTATCCACAAGCGTTTCATCCTTTGTTTTTCATTTAAAAGGGGATTTCTCTACCATTACATTTTCTAGCTATTATTGCCTGTGTTTGTAAAGTCTCTTGATTTCTGTATCATGTTCTTATATCTTTGCTACCTTACTGAATTGTTTTGTTTGAGTTAGTTTTAATTTTGAATTGATAATGCTGAATAGTAGAAGAGATAGTGGGCATATTGAATTATTCTTGATTTTAGTTGAAATGGCTCTAGTGTTTTCCCATTGCAGGAGATATTATGCTGGCTTTGGGGCTAAAAAACACAAGCAGAAACAAGAAGACTAGTTATAAGGCTCTGGCAGTAGACAAGACAGAGATCACCTGGTCAGAGTGACCACAGAGGAGATACAGAGAAGCAGACAGACTTGAGATATATTGTCTAGGTATCAACAACTATGCTTGAAAGTGAACATGTTATAGGACAGAAAAGTAAACCTTAACTTCAGAGCATTTGGTTCAAGCAAAGTGGTGTATACATATATTGTCTCTATTTATATTGTAGGATCCTTGATAGTAAGCAACTGTAGTGTAGTGGTTAAAATATCATGCCTTGAAACCGGATTTCCTGGATTTAAATTCACGCTTCCACATTTATCATAAGACTATAAAAAAGTTACTTAATCAGGCAGTACTTGTGTCTCAAAGGAGTAGGGCGCTGGCCCCATATACCAGAGGTGGCAGGTTCAAACTCAGCCCTGGCCAAAAACTGTAAAAAAAAGAAGTTACTTAATCATTTTAATTCTTGGTTTCCTTCCTGATCTAAACACAAAGTAATAATAATGATAATTATAGCTTAGGCTCAGTGCCTGTAGCTCAGCAGCTAGGGCGCTGACCACATAGACTGGGGCTGGCAGATTCGAACTGACCCAGGCCAGCTAAAGCAACAATGACAATTGCAACAAAAACAACAAAATAGCCAGGCATTGTGGCTGGCACCTGTAGTCCTGGCTACCTGGGAGGCTGAGGCAAGAGAATTGCTTAATCCCAAGAGTTTGAGGTTGCTGTGAGCTGTGATGCCTCAGCACTCTACTGAGGGCAACAGAGTGAGACTCTGTCTCAAAAAAAATAATAATAACTTAGATCATAAGATGATTGTAAGGATAAAAGGAAATAGTAAAATAACAAATAAATAATTACAACAAAACCCTTGGCATACTGCTTGTATATATAAGCATGCAATTAATGTTAGCTATGATGATTCTGTATGATTAATATAACCTGTTTTCTAGAAAGTACTCCAGGCATGTCATTTAAGCAATGATTAAGTGGAAAAGTACCTACTGATTTAAGCTAGCCATTTTAAGTTTCACGTCACAACTTCTTCTAGATATGCTGCCTTATGTCAGGTTAATGTTTAGCTTTTAAAGTAATGGGATTTTTTTAAAGATGCCGTAAACTAAAGATATCCTAAAAATTCTCATGTATTTGGTAAATATACATGGTAAAGCTGTACTACTAAAACATAGTTAACTTTATCTATTCAAAAATTTTATTTGTGACAATGAGCAGCATTTTGTCCAAAGCAGACATCATTTGTATGTGAAAAATGGCAAATTATTTTCTGGCTTCAAGTCAAAAAGGTAACCACCTCTAAATGTATTATCATTGTGTGGGGTGACTAAGAGATGAATGGCACTGATTATCATGTACTTTTTGTGAATTTGAATAACAATCCCATTTCTGAAAAAGGAGTCTCACTTTGCCACCCTTGGTAGAGTGCCGTGGCATCACAGCTCACAGCAACCTCCAGCTCTTGGGCTTAGGTGATTCTCTTGTCTCAGCCTCCCAAGTAGCTGGGACCATAAGCACCCATCACAAAGCCTGGCTATGTTTTTTTTGTTGCAGTTTGGCCACAGCTGGATTCGAACCTGCTACTCTCAGTGCCCTACTCACTGAGCCACAAGTGTTGCCCAACTTTACTGTATATTATTCAGAATTATTTTGGTGGTAAGAATTTTAATTAAGAAATGCAATGAATATCTGTGTATTTTACTGTCTAGAAATAGCTCATTACTTATTAAAAAGCAAAAATAATGTAAATTTATTATGCTTGCTAAATTTTAGAACTGCATATCTTATTTGTACATTTTTATATGGAGATTATAATAATTATGCAAATTAATTTCAAAATTAAGATACTTTTATAAAGTGTCCCTATTATATAGCTGAATAAAAGTCTGTTTATTATTGCCTTCTATAGTCATTAAATGTAGTATCAAGAGAGAAAAAGAATGAGGGCCATCTTGCTGTGGTTTGGATTATGATGATTCTGATTGAAGTCATTGTGTGTTTGGTGCATGAAATGATGACAGCCTATAAACTTCAATAATTTGGTTAGATTCCATGGGAACCTTCAGCTTTGTCTTCTGAAGTATATGCTGTGAGTAACATTTGAGGAAATTTTACAACGAAAACCCCATTTTTCAAAATATGTTTTTGAAATACATATCTTTGTAAGCAAAAAGGCATCATCTTTTTTGATTAATCAGAAGTCCATTTTAATGGATATTGTTGTTCTTTTGCTTTTTATATCATATTGTGCATACATATTGCATTTCATTCTGTTTGTAATATAAATATTCTTTTATTTGTCATTGAAAGTATTATGTATCTAAGTTCAGAGTGGTTATCTCTAGCACACAGAAAGCTACTTCCTTAGCTATGATTATGCTTAATAGTTCATAAATGTCTGCATGATAATGCTCTTGTTTATTTATCCTTCTTGTTTGTTTTCAACCCTACTAATTATTCTTTCAGGCCCCCTGTATGATGCAAATTAGCCATTTTATATCCCTAAACCCATAGTGTTGAATTTACATTAGATTACCTTACTGTCTATACTATAATCATTTTTTAGATACTTTAAAATAAAGTGACCTAGTTTTCAAATAGCTTCTAATATTGCAGTTTGAGAGTATAGATGTATATTATCTTATTTACACCAATCTTATCATTATATATATATAGCTAAAACTAAGTAAAAACAAATTTTATTTATAAATATATATATAAAGAGCAATAATTTTACAAAGAACTCTAATAAAAACTATCCTTTGTGTAATTTTTAATGTGACCATAATAAACAGCAAATGTGATTACCATGCAATAAAAATATTTTTCTGGAGGGAGGAGCAAGATGGCGGCCGAGTAACAGCTTCCTTGCAACTGGGCACAGTGAGACTGATGAGAGAAGACACCAAGCATCTCTGGCTGGTGGGATATACACAGAAACATCCCTCTGGGGACACATGGAGTGAGCAAGAGACTTCTGGACCCCATAAGGAGGACAAAAGCAGTGGAGGACTGGCAAGTGTTTGCATGTGTTTATTCGGTCTAATCTTGCTGGCAGCTGTAAGTACAGCAGCAGGGAGATTGCAAACTTGAATGGCCTTACCTGTGAGATGCTTTGTTTTTTTTTATGGACTTGACACTCAGTTGAACTATCTTGGGAGAACTTGGGCAAGAGTCTGGAGGACTTTGAGTGTTATCTAGGGCCCAAGAATGACCTGCTGAGCCACATGGAGCTAATAGTGTCTGGTTGTGAGCCACACAGAGCCATCATGGGAGAACTGCCCTGGCAAGCTCTGCCTTCAGGGTCACAGAGCAAGAATCCAGTGGAAGACCTTGGGCGAGTAAGCCAGTGACTGAGCAGTCTAAAGGCGGGAACTGAGATGCCTTACAGCCCTGGCCCTCAGGGGCATAGAGTGAGACTAATTTTGGCACACTGGCTAAATGGACAGCCACTTCAGGAGTGATCCCAGTAGCAAGTGTGTTCCTGGGAAAGCTTTGATTTAGCCAAGGTTAGCAGTTTAAAGTGCCTTTTAAGTGGGCTGAGGAGAGATTTATGCTCTTGACCCTGCAGGGTTTGAGAAATCAGCAAAGGCCTCCAGTCTCCATCTCGTATAGCTGTGTCAGCATTATGATTAACATCTAATATCCCAAAAGATCACCTGTTACCCAGACAATATTCAGCAAGATATATATATATCTATATATATATGCTATATATATCTATCTCTATATATATGCTGCTTTGTTTTTGTTTTAGTTTTTTTTGTTTTTTTTTTAATTTTAACATTTCTCTCTAGATCTTCCCCCTTTTTTTCTTTCTTCATTTTTCTAGTTGAAATATTTTCCATTGTTGCCTTCTTTAACAACTAGAATTTCATTTTTGCTAGTGTTTCTACCCCTATTATTTGGTTTTCTCCCAATTTTATCCCTTAAATTTTTCTGTTTGCTTGTTTTGGTTTGATTTATAGCATTTTTGCCTTCTTCTCTACTTGGTGTAGGTGGGGTACTGTGTCCAAACATCCTAGCAAACAGCTGCTGACATCAAGGGAAACAGTCAACCCAGCACCCCCAGAGGTTGGGGATTTTTTAGATTGGGTGAAAGTACCCTATTGTATACTTATATTGCTCTGGTCTCCCTCTTTCTGTGCCTCTCTTCTTTTTTTCAATATTCCCTTTTACTCACCCCCTCTCCTTTCTCTTTTTGCTCTTTTTTTCTTTTTCCTTTTTCCCTTCTTGCTATTCAATCTTTCTATTTTTCTGGTTTGGTACTAAAAGGACTCATTGAAACCCTACGCCAGAGGGACAGTAACTTAAAGAGCAAGAGGAAGTGAAAGGAAAATTAGGACAAGGAAATAGATAAAAGAAAACACTCATGAGGAAGAATCAGCAGAAAAATCCTAGCAACATGAAAAACCAGTCCAGAACAACCCTCCCCCCGCAAGGGACCGTGAGGTAACTACTGTAGAGTATTCCACCTATAAAGAAATGTTAGAAATGAAAGAAAGGGAATTTAGAATACAGATGATAAAAACAATGAAGGAAATGATGGAAATAATGAAGGAAATAGCTGATAAAGTGGAAAATAACCAAAAGGAAATCCAAAAACAGAATGAAATTAGAGCTGAACAGTATGAAGAATATAGAAAAAATATAGCAAAGTTGAAGGAACTGAAGCAGTCAATTAGGGAACTTAAAGATGTAATAGAAAGTATCAACAACAGATTTGACCACACAGAAGAAAGAATCTCAGAGGTAGAGGACAAAGCTCTTGAGATAACTCAGATAGTTAAAGAGGCAGAAAAGAAGAGAGAGAAAGCAGAATGTTCACTGACAGAATTGTGGGACTTTATGAAACATTCAAACATATGAGTTTTAAGTATCCCAGAAGTGAAAGAAGAATGCCCCTGGGAAATGGAAGCCATACTAGAGAATATTATAAATGAAAATTTCCCAAATATCACCAAAGATTCTGACACACTCTGTTCAGAGGGATAGCAGACCCCAGGTCACCTCAACTCTAACAGAGCTTCTCCAAGACACATTGTGATGAACTTGTCCAATGTCAAGAAAAAAGAAAAGATTCTTCAAGCTGCCAGGAGGAAGCACCAGTTGATCTACAGGGGCAAATCCATCAGGGTGACTGCAGACTTCTCTAATGAAACCTTTCAAGCAAGAAGGCAATGGTGATCTACCGTTAATATACTTAAACAGAACAATTTCTAGCCCAGAATTATATATCCTGCTAAGCTAAGATTTATAATTGATAGAGAAATCAAATCATATACTGATATGCAAACATTGAGGAAATTCAACACAACAAGATTAGCTCTACAAGAAATACCTCAACCTATTCTACACACTGACCATCACAATGGGCCAACAGCAAAGTAAGAACTCAGAAATTAAAGGACAGACCCTAACTTCCACAATGATGCAAAAGATAAAACTAAGGAATGAACTCTCACAAAATAAAATGAATAGAATACTACCACATTTTTCAATTATCTCAATAAATGTTAATGGCTTGAATTCCCCACTGAAGAGGCATAGAGTGGCTGACTGAATTACAAAACACAAGCCATTCATTTGATACCTGTGGGAAACACACCTAGCTTCAAAAGAAAAATTAAAAATATTTTTCTTTTTAAAAATTTTTTGGTCATTGCTATTGCAGAAAGTATCCAAAAATTAATTATTTCTAAAAACAAAAGTTGATATTGTTACTTTGAGTTCTCTGTTAAGTGTAGGAGGATTTTTGGTTCTTGAAACAGGTCATTACAATAGAAGGCAGATCCTAGTAAAGCATCTAGAAGGTTATAATTGTAGATGAAGCAAGGACCTAGATAGTGATGGAATCAAGGAGAGAAATTTAGATGAATAGAATCCTATATGAAGTTAACAGCACAAGAGTACAGTCGAAAATACTAGTAGGAAATACAGAGACACACAATTTGAGTCATTAAAACAGGACCCAGAATCTGGATTTGTGGATCAGAAATCCCTGCTGCCTGCCATGAACTCTTTCTGCTTTTAGTTAAACAGATCCCATCTTCATTTTAAACCAATCAGAATTTTTCTATCTTATGCCCAGAATCCTCCTTAGACATGCAACTTAAGCTGACTCAATCAAAGTGTCAGAAGATTTTTTCTTTGTTTTGTTTTGTTTGTTGTCTGAAAAACATGATATGTATTGTGAAGCCTGGAGTTATAGCAGCCATTTCACCCCCAGGACATAAGCTAGCCTGATCATAAAAGTAGCACCCTAATAGGGGCAGAGTAGAAAGAATCATTGCCCAAATCACACCTGAAGCTCATCCTACTTTTAGATATTCAGTTGCATGAGCCACTAAATATTTTGTTTAAAAAATATGAATTTTCTGTTTGTTATAATGGAAAAAGTTCTAACTGATTCAGAAGTTATGTACTTCATAAAGTCAAAGTCAGCGAATGATGATTTTTCTGATTGTATATGGGAAAAACGGAAGCTAAAAGAAGTCTGTTTTTTTGTTTTTTTTGTTTTTTTTTTGAGACAAAGCCTCAAGCTATCCCCCTGGGTAGAGTGCCATGGCATTACAGCTCACAGCAACCTCCAACTCCTGGGCTCAAGCGAGTCTCCTGCCTCAGCCTCCCAAGTAGCTGGGACCACAGGTGCCCACCACAATGCCTGGCTATTTTTTGGTTGCAGCCGTCATTGTTGTTTTGGCAGGTCCAGGCTGGATTCGAACCTGCCACCTTAGGTGTATGTGGCTTGTTCCTTAGCCACTTGAGCCACAGGTGCTGAGCTGGAAGTCTGGTTTTTTTTGCAGTTTTAGGCCAGGGCTGGGTTTCAACCCACCACCTCCGGCATATGGAGCTGGCATCCTACTCCTTTGAGCCACAGGCACCACCCAAGGAAGTCTGGTTTTAAGAAAAAATTGCATTGTCGCTTCATAAAGATGTACTTTAGGGTCATTTACACATAGTCAAAGCACTATCCTTACTACAAAAGATTGGAGCAAGAAATTAGAAAGAAAAAGAGGAATAAAGGACTAGAAATGCTTCTGAATCATGAAATCGTGTTTTGAAAAGAGAATCCCCCCCCCCATAGAAAGTATTCATTTTTTCTGCGACCCTCTATTAAGGGTGTCCAACCTGCAGCTCTTGGGTCAAATGCAAACTATTTGAGAACTTTTTTGCTTATCTGTGGTGTCAGATATAGGGAAAAGTGTGCACAGAATGCATGATGCAAAGACTTTTTTTTCTCATCAGCTTTCATTAGTGTTTGTGTGTTTAATGTTTGGCCCAAGAAAACCCTTCTTCCTCCATATGCAGGAGAGAAAAAACAAAAACATTTGGATACCCCCAAACCTGCTATAGTTGCCATAGCTCCAGCTCTATCTATTAGCTAGATTTCATTTGTAATCCTTTAAGTTCTATCTTTTATTGATTGTAAGCTATTTTAACAAATAAGACACTTAGAAATGGCATATAAGTAGCTGAATATGTGAGTCTTGAGCAAAGGTATTCAAACATTAGTGTACATAAGAATCACCCATGGAACTTTTAAAAGGTGAGGCTTTACCCCCAGACATATCTGATTCATGTTGTCATTTCATATTTGAAAAAACTAGCTTAGGTCGCACCTGTGGCTCAATGAGTAGGGCATTGGCCCCGACCAAACTGCAACAAAAAATACCGGGTGTTGTGGCTGGTGCCTGTAGTCCCAGCTACTGGGGAGGCTGAGGCAAGAGAATCACCTAAGGGCAGAAGTCAGAGGTTGCTGTGAGCTGTGATGCCACAGTACTCTACCAAGGGTGGCAAAGTGAGATTCGGTCTCTAAAAAAAAAAAAAAAAAGCTAGTTTAAGTAAGCTACTATCACTATATATTTTCATGGATTTAGATTCTACTGACTCTAATAATGCCGGGATTTAAAATTATATAAAGATATGAAATTTTCATTTATAGTCTCATTAAACCAATTGTGCAACTGCTTATATTACATCTTGATTCCATCTGTATGGATTATGCTACTATAAATTGACATTTTAAAGCAGTAGCATATATTGTACAGGACAGTGATTTGAGTTAAGATATACAAATTCTAATTCTAATTACGACTGTACTTTAGCTTGATTTTACCTGAATTTCTTCATTTATAAATTATAAATAATAATATCTTCTTCAAAGAGTCTTTGTGAGAAATAAATAAGATAATAAAGGTACACCAAATGCTTAGTACAAAATTTTGTTTAAAGTAGAAGTTAATAAATTGTAGCTATTATTATTTGAATTCCCAGACAATTTAATTATTTTACATATAATGAACAAATAAAGCCTATTATTTGTTTGGATTAAAAAGGTCCTGAAAAACCAATTTTGGGAGACTTGGTATAGCAATGACAGACTGATCAGTTTAGTTCTTTGAGCCTCAGATAGACTGTATAAGGGAGAAAAAAACAAAGGTTCAGTGCCTTAAACTTCATGAGAGTAGGGTAGCCATCTTTAAAAACCTATTGCCTGATGTGATTTATATTTATTTTGAAATAGAAATTATGTGAAGAAGAAAATGAGGTGAAAGGTCTACATTTATGCATGTGGTTCATAAGATATAACATTACTCATATACTTAGCAAAGTAATAAAAGTATGAGTAGGCTTGGCGCCCATAACACAGTGGTTACGGTGCCAGCCACATACACTTAAGGTGGTGGGTTTGAGCCCAGCCTGGGCCAGCTAAACAACTGCAACAAAAAAATAGCCAGTTGCTGTGGTGGACACCTTTAGTCCCAGGTATTTGGGAGTCTGAGACAAGAGAATCGCTGACACCCAAGAGTTTGAGGTTGCTGTGAGCTGTGATGCCACAGCACTCTACTGAGGGTGATGTAGTGAGACTCTCTCAAAATACATAAATAAAGAGTATGGATAGAGTAATGGCCAATTAAATAGCAGTATAAGCATCAGTAAAATAAAGGTCTAAAGATTCAAGGTAGAGTTAGTTATACAGTGAGATTTATTCCAATTTGCTATAAAGTATGTTATAACTGTCATTTACTGTATAACTATAATCCAGAGAACCTTAATTACACAATTAGATTGTTAAATTAAAATGTGATGTTAGACAAAAGAAATATCCCACAATAACTTTTCATCTTCTTCTTGATGATGAAAACACTTAGAATGAGAACTGAAGAATATTATGCTCAGTGAAGTGTTCCTAAAGTATTTTAAAATTATTTTAACGCCCCTAAACTCTATCTAACATGCCTGGAACACATTGAAGGTTGATCAGTTATTTTCAAATCAGAAAATAAAGAACTTGGCACCTAAGAAGTCAATGTACAAAATCATACTATTTATCAAACTGTAGTAGAAAGAAAGGAGAAACTCGTATATTAGAGATTGTGGTTGTTTCTGGTCAGTATATAACTACGTATTGGAACTCCATATTGGATAAAAAATAGATTTTGCTGGGACCCACGTTTTTTTCCTCAGGTCATTATAGAACCAGAAAGTTTTGACACAATTGACAATTTCTACACCCAAACACAAAATATTTTAATCTCTTCTTTGCTACTTTCATCATTTACTTTTCATTAGATTGGTCACATTAATAGCATCAAACCCTGCCTGTTATTTTGTGACTTTTTATTTCTGATCCCTTGCCCATAATCCTTTAAATTGTTCCATTCATTTCATGAATTATGATTAAGGGTTCATCAACAAAAATGCACAAAATAAAATTGAAAATTTTCACTTAAAATTTGTTTTCAACAGATATTTATAAAATATATTCTGTCTTATTTAACTTATTTTTGGTTTATAAAATAGGAGGCATGGCTTGGCACCTATAGCACAGTGGTTATGGCACCAGCCACATACCCCAAGGGTGGCAGGTTCGAACCAGGCCCTGGCCAACTAAACCACTGCAATAAAAAAATAACCAGGCGTTGTGGTGGGTGACTGTAGTCCCAGCTACTTGGGAGGCTGAGGCAAGAGAATAGCTTAAGCCCAAGAATTTGAGGTTGCTGTGAGCTGTGACACCTGGCACTCTACCAAGGGTGACATAGTGAGATTCTGTCTCAAAAAAGAAAAAAAAAAGAAAGGAGGGGCTTAAAATTAATATTAGTGAGTATTTGATCTAGAAAACAGGAAGCATACTAGTTATGTCAAGCAAAAAGTTATTTAACACATGAAAAAATTAGCTGCTTAAAAATATTGGAAAAATGGTGGACTTAGTTCTAGGGGTGGTATCACTTGCTTACAGGCTCACTGCTACAGAGAATCAGTGATTTGCTACTACACAGAATTAGGAAATTGAAGGAATCCTTTGAAGTATTCACAATGCTTCTTCAATCCCAAGAAGGATGAACAACTGGAGAACACAGAAACAACTTTAAAAATTTATGTCTTGGAAGCCCAAGTCTTCTTCTGCTGCTAATGTCAGAAGAAGAAGCTGGCTTTTGCTTCTTTTCTTCCAAATCATATGTGAAAATATCTCCTTTATAAGACATAAAATACATAGATAAAAAGATAGATGCTTGGTAATTAGGGAAATGTAGTTCCAATGTTTCCATCATTGCAATAGAGTGGTGAGCACAGGAGGTAATGGGAAGATTGCCAAAAATCAGCTTACTGTATTTATAAAGTCCTCTCCTTTGGCAAATAAAATCCCTATGTACTTGTGTATTGTAGTGTATATATGCTTCTGCAACAATAGCAAACATCTGTTCCACCTAATCTATTACAGCTATCCTTCAAACAAATAAAGGGAGATCTGAAGTCCTATCAGTTATTTTATCTATATCTGGAGTATATTAATATTTCTTCTAGTACAACAATATGCCACTTTGGATACCCTGATGCCTAAACACCAAGATATGAGCTTAATTACCACTAAAGTATTTCATATAATAGAGAAAAGAAAGAGACAAAAGTTTTAAAAAAGGTATTTGCCCAATATGCAAATGTGTGCAAAGCAAGGAAGAGCATATGTCTATTGAAGTCCTCACTTCTACAACCCATAGTTGGAATTTAGAACTTCCTTTCTTTACTGTCCATTTCATGTTCATTTGCCATGAATGAAACTTTTAGCTGGGTATTGTTATTTGCTGGTGTGGTAAAATAATCCATGACTTTATTCATGAAAAGCACGTAAAATTTCTCTAGAATAGACCATATGTTAGGCCACAAACAAGTCTCAAATTCAAAACAGTTGAAATCACATCAAGTATATTTTCTAACCACAGTTGAAGAAAACTAGATATCAATAACAAGAGGAATTTTGGAAACAATGTAACCATATGGAAATTAAAGAGCATGTTCTGTACAAGCAATGGGTCAATGAAGAAATTAAGAAGGAAATTATAAAAATTTCTTTAAGCAAATGAAAGTAGAAATACAATATACCAAAATCTATTGGTATAGCCACTGTGTAAAACAGTGTGGAGGATTCTCATAAAACTAAAAATAGAACTACCATGTGATCTCTGGAATCCCAAAGTTGGGTATATATTCAAAAGAAAGGAAAAAGGTATATTTAAGAGATGTTTGCACTGTCATGTTTACTGTAGCACTATTCACAATAGCCAAGATATGGAATTAAACTAAATGTCTATCAGAGGATGAATAGATAAAGAAAATGTGGTACATATACACAATGAGATATTATTTAATCACAGAAAACAATTAAATCCTGTTATTTGAAGCAACATTGTTAGATTTGGAAGTCATTGTGCTAAGTGGAATAAGCGGAGCACAAAAAGAAAAATATCACATATTCTCACTCATATGAGAATTTAAAAAGTGAATGTCACAGAGGTAGAGAATTGTGTTGAGACTTCCAGATGCTGGGATGGTAAAGTGGAGGTGGGAAGAACAGAGATTGGTTAAAGCATAAAAAATACAGTTAGATAGAAGCAATAAGATCTGGTGTCTGATGAAGCAGTAGGGTGACTATAGTTAACCATAGTTTGGTATATAGTTACTGGAGGAGAAGAATTGGAATTTTTCCAACATAAGGAACTGGTGAGTTATTATTTTTTTTAGAGGGGGGTTGAAGGATGTTACAATTTCTCTGGCTTTATCATTACAAATTATATGCATATATCAAAATATCACATGTACAAGGAGCAGCTGGTATTTGGTTCTGTTATGTCTGCAGGCCCTGTGGGGAGTTGGGATCCAAACACAAAGGTGGACTCTGTTCTGAGCATCTCATCTTATCTGCATCTTCAAGCCACAACTCCAGAGCCAGCTCCAAGATGGCAGACTAGGGACGTCTCCTCACCAGCCAGTATCAGTAAGATCAGGGCAAGGAGATTCCAGCCACCTCTTACTGCACTGTCCTGCTCAGAAACATCATTGCAAGGGCATAGTCAGACAGCAAGGGAGTCCAGGAGCCAAGGAGGTCAAGAGTGGAGAAAACTGGCACAGAAAATAGTGGGAGGGAGTCCAGCAACCCAGGGACAAAACCTACATGTGGAATCTTTGAAGGATCAAGCCCATAGGAGAATCTCCCCCACCCCTAGAGCACCTTGTGGTGGCAGACTGCAGATGAGACTGAACTCTGGGAGAGTCTGTCCCTCCTGGTAAGGGGTGTAGTGGGAAATGAGCAGGAGCTGAGATCTCACTGCAGGGTACACCCAGAAACTGGTCCGTTGGTAAAGTGCTTGAGATATAGGGAAGGCATTCTTTTGCTTTTTGAGCTTGAGAGCTCACTGGAGCCTTGTTGGTTTGGCCTGAGCTAACAAACTTTAATAGCACCAAGTGAGTGGGTTTGTACCCAGAGACTATTTGGTGGGAGGCTAGCAGTGAGGGCACTGCCATTGTGGGAGAGCCACAAAGGAGGAACAGCATTCAGGGTCCCATCAAGCAACTTGCTCTGACTCTACCTGCTGGACAAAGGTGAACACCCTTGGGCTGACTCCCATGGAGATACAGGGAACTCAGACAGATCTCAACTACTGCACAGACCCCTTTGTGGCCTCAGGGAATTGTTTGGGGTGTCAAGGTGTGTCTGGCATAAGCTTCAGGTCACCAGCCCTATAGAGACTACTTCTCCAAGTCAACCAGCTAGTAACTTCCTCCCCTCACCACACACAACAGAAGAAGCTTGCTTTATTTTTTGTCTGCTAACCCCAGAGTGCCACCTGGTGTCCAGGAAATATATTGCATATATTGCATTAAATATATATTTACATACAGATATATGTATGTATGTGTGTGTATGTATATATATATATGTTTTAATTTTTTCTTTATTTTTTAATATCAAGTGTTCTAGTTTTTTTTTTTTTTTTGAGACAAACCCTCAAGCTGTGGCCCTGGATAGAGTGCTGTGGCATCACAGCTCACAGCAACCTCCAACTCCTGGGCTTACGTGATTTTTTTGCCTCAGCCTCCCAAGTAGCTGGGAATATAGTTGCCTGCCACAACGTCTGGCTATTTTCTTTCTTCTTCTTTCTTTTTTTTTGTAATTGTCATTGCTGTTTGACAGGCCTAGAATGGATTCGAACCCCCCAGCTCTGATGTATGTGACCGGCGCCTTAGCCACTTGAGTTACAGGTACTGAGCCAAGTGTTCTATTTTTTGTTACAGATTTTACTGCCTCTTTTTCTTCTTTTCTCTTTTATCTCCTATTTTATTTCTTTCTTTTTGTGGCTACATTTTCTACTTTTCTAATCAATCCCTCATAAATGTCTCTCTCAAATGGTCTTTTTGTTCTATTTTTTTCTGTATTTCATTTCTGGGACATAACCTTGCTCTGAGGCCTGGGTGTGGGTGCCACAGCATTAGCCTGGCTCACAGAGGCTTAAACTCCATGGTTTAGGGTGTCCCTCTGTTGTTAGCCTCCTGAGGGACCATATTGGCAGGTCCCCACAGTGAAACAAGGCTAATATTATTCTATATTTGGTGGAGGCAAGGTCTTGCTCTTGCTCAAGCTGTTAAGGAGTTCCTGACCTCAAGGGTCTCACCTTCTTGGCTCCCTGGAGTCCTGATATTGTGAGTGTGGGTCACCATTCTCTGCCTAACACCATTATTATTTCTATTTTTATCCTTCCTTCTTTCTTCTACCTTTTTAATTTTTTCTCCTTTTCCTTCTTTTCCTCCCTCTCACTCATTTCTCTTCCTTTTGCCACTGTATCAAAAGGCCTCTGCAACACCCAAGTACAGAAACAAGAAAAATTAAGAAGAGGGAGGAAGAGGAGAAAGTTGGGGAAGGAAGTGAATAAAAAGAAAACAAACATGAGGAGAAACCAACAAAAAATATTCTGACAATAAGAAAAAGCCAGAAGAGATTGACTCCCTCCCTGACAAGGGATCACAAGGCAGCTACTATAGAATACCTTATCTATAAATTAATTATGGAAATGAGAGAAAGGGAATTTAAGGTATGAATGGCAAAAACAATGAAGGGTATTGAAGGGATAGCACCAAAAGGAAATCCAAAAATGGATCTAAGAAATAATTGAAAGACATGATAAAATTATAAAGACAATATGGGAGCTTAAGGAATTGAAGAAATTATTCCGGGAACTTAAAGATGCAGTAGAAAGCATCAACAACAGATTAAACCATGGAGAAGAAAGAATCTCAGAGCTAGAGGTTAAGAGTCTTAAGCTAACTCAGGCCTCTAAAAAGGCAAAAAAGAAGAGGGCAAAAGCAGAACAATCTCTTAGAGATTATGAAACTTCAGAAAGTGTACAGACATGAATTATAGGTATCTGTGAAGGAGAAGAAGAGTAATCCAAAGATATTAAAGACCTACTGGATGATATCATGAAGGAAAAATTTCCAAGCATCACCAAAGATCTTGGCACACTCCTTCTAGATCAGCAGTTCTCAACCTGTGGGTTGTGACCCACAGGAACTGTATTAAAGGGTTGCAGCATTAGGAAGGTTGAGAACCACTGCTCTAGGTGGATATCAAGCTTCAGTTTGTCTCAATACAATCAACCTAGATACATTATAATAAACCTGGGCAAGGTCAATGTGAGAGAGAAAATTCTGCATGCAGCCAGGAGTAAGCACCAATTAACCTATAGGAGCAGATCCATCAGAGTGATAGCAGACTTCTCAGGTAAAACTTTACAATCCAGAAGAGATTGGGCTCTAACTTTCAATTTACTCAAATGAAACAACTTCCTACCTATGATTCTGTATCTTGCCATACTAAATTTCATATTCAGTAAAGAAGTCAAATCCTTCACTGACAAGCAATCATTAGGAAATTTGCCACAACAATACCAACTCTGTAGGAACTAATCCAATGCATACTACGCAGAGACCATCACAATGGACCACCATCAAAGCAAAGACACACAAAAATGAAAAGCAAAATACTAGCTTTCACAATAGCCCCAATGAGAAAATTAGGCATCACACCTCTACAAAACAAGACAAACTGAACTCCACCAAATTCATTAATTATTTACAGATGAATTATTTAAAGATGAATGGTTTGAATTCCCCACTGAAGAGGCAAAGACTGGCTGACTGGATAAAAAACACAGACCAAGTGTATGCTATTTTTAGGAATACTTAACATCTAGGGGCAGAACAAGAATCAGGGTGAAAGTTTGGGAAACAATATTTGAGATAAAATGAAATGAGAAAAAAATAAGGGGTTACAATTTTATTTGCAAATACAAGTGGATTTAAAGCAACAAAATTAAAGAAAGGCAAAGATGAACACCATATATTGGTCAAGGGAATAATAAAACAAGGAGACATTTCAATTCTAAATATATATGCACCCAACTTAAATGTTCCTAGATTTATGATAAACCATACCCAGTCTAAATAACATGATATTCTACAATGCTGTAATAATTGGCAACTTTAACATCTCACTGACAAAACTGGACAGATCCTACAAAGAGACACTAAACAAAGTAACTAGGGACTTAAATGTGACTCCAGAACAATTAAGGCTTAATAGACACATATCAAACCTATGACCCCAAATGATTAAGTATATATATTTTTTACCAGCTCATGGAACATATTCTGAAACTACTGTAGGAAAAAAAGAAACCTCAAGGAATTAAGGGAATTGAAATTATACCATTTATCTTTTCAGATTGTAAGGGAATGAAGATAGAACTCAACTCCAACAAGGAGCTTCATCCCTGCATAGCTATGGAAACTAAAATACTTTGTGCTTAATGACATCTGGGTCAGGGAGATGATAAATTAGATTTCTCAAGCAAAATGACAATGAAGTCACAGGTTATCAGAACCTGTGGGATACTGTCAAAGCAGTCTTAAGAGGAAAATTTATTGCATTAGATGCCCCCATTAAAAAAAAAAAACAGAAAGAAGGCACATTAATAATTGGATGAACCACCTATAGGAAATAGAAAAGGAAGAAAAATTCACTCTTAATCCTAGCAGAAGAAAAGAAATACTCCAAATGAAATCAGGATAAGGAAAATCGAACACAAACAAATAATTCAGAAAACTAATGAAATGAAAAATTGGTTCTTTGAAAAGTTAAACAAAATCAATATATCTTTGGCCAAATTAACAAGAAACAGAAAAGTAAGATTTCTCCTAACCTCAATAAGAAACAAAAAAGGGAAAATAACATACTAGACAGATACAAGAGATCATTTTGAATTACAAAAAACTCTATGCCCAGAAATTGACAATGTGGAGAAAATGGACCAATATCTGAAATTTTATAACCTCTTTAGACTTTACCAGGAAGAAATACATCTCTTGAACAGATCAATATCAAGCACCAATATTGCAGCAATAATAAAAATGTTCCAAACAGAAAGAAGCCCTGATCAGATGGTTTCACACCAGAATTCTATCAAACCTTCAAAGAATAGCTTTATACCTATACTGTAGAACCTATTCAAATACGTTGAGAAGGGAAGAAACTTTCCTAATGTACTCTATGAAAGAAACATCACCCTGATGGCAAAACCAGAAATGGACCTGACACCTAATTTCACTAATGAATATTGATATAAAAATACTCAATAAAGTCTTAGAAAATAGAATACAGCTACACATTAAAAAAATTATATATCACAATCAATTAGGCATCAATCAAGGGATGCAAGGTTGTTTTAACATTAGCAAATACATAAATGTAATTCACCATATCAATAGAGGCTAAAACACACCATATGATGCTCTCAATAAATGCAGAAACAGCATTTGATAAAATTCAGTGTTCTTTTCTAATAAGGACACTTAAGAAAATAGACATTATTTGGACAGTTCTTAAATTTATAGAAGACATCTATGACAAACTCACAAGTAACATTATCCTGAAGAGAGTCAAATTGAAAGCGTTTCCATTTAGAACTGGAACCAGAAAAAGATGTCCACTATTGCCACTACCATTTAACAAAGGGTTGGAAGTTCTAGCCAATGTAGCCAGGCAAGAGAAGGGTATCAAGGGCATCCAAATGGAAGCAAAGGAGGCCATTGTCTCTCACACTTTGCTCATGATATGATCTTGTAATTAGAAAACCTCAGAGACTCAACCACAAGACTCCTGGAAGTGATCAAGAAATACAGTAACAGCTCAGGGTACAAAATCAATGTCCACAAATAAGTAGCTTTTGTGTATGCCAATAACAATCATGATGAGAAAGACCCAATTCTCTTTATAGTAGCTTCAAAGAAAATGAAAACCTGGGATATATCTAACAAAGGAGTTGAAGATTCTCTACAGAGACAAATATTAAACCCTGAGAATAGAAATTGCAGAAGATGTTAACAAATGGAAGAACATTCAATGCTCTTGGCTAGGAAGGATCAACATTTTTATATTATCTATACTACACAAAGCAATCTACAGATTCAATGCAATCCCCATTAAAATACCAACAACATACTTTGAAGAACTCACAAAAACAATTATTCATTTTGTATGGAACCAGATAATAGCCCATATAGCCAAAGCAGTTCTTAGTAATGAAAACAAAGCCATAGGCATCACTCTCCCTGACTTTAAGTTATACTATAAGTCCATAGTAATCAAAACAGCATGGCTATAGGCAAAGAAATAGAGACATAGATAAATGGAACAGAATAGAAAATCTAAAGATGAAATCAACCTCGTATCACCACCTAATCTTCAACAAACCAAAAAAAGAAAAAAACTCTAAATACTGGAGAAAAGAATTCCTACTCAAGGGGCAGCACCTGTGGCTCAAAGGAGTAAGGTGCCAGCCCCATATGCTGAAGGTGGTGGGTTCAAACCCAGCCTCGCCCAAAAAAATGCAAAAATAAAATTTGAAAATAAAAAACCAATCCCAAAGCAAATAAGGTGCCAAGAATTTCATATAAAGGGTCAAACCCAGCCTCGCCAAAAAAAAAAAAAAAAAAAAAAAAAAAAAAAGAATTCCTACTCAACAAATGGCTCTGGGAAAACTGGATAACCACATGTAAAAGACTAAAATTGGACTTGCACCTTTCACCACTTATAAAAATTGACTCGAGTTGGAAAAATGATTTCAATCTAAGATATAAAATGATAAAAATCCTAGAAGAAAGTGTGGAAAAAACTGTTGAGACTGTCAGCCTGGGGAAAGATTTTATGAAATAGACACCATTTGCAATTGCAAAATCAACAAAAAATAAATAAATGGAAATGAATTAAGCTGAACAGTTTCTGCACAGTTAAAAACACAGCAAAAAATTAAAGGAAATATACAAACTTCAGAATGGGGAAAGATATTTGCATGTTACGAATCTGACGAAACCATGACAACCAGAATCTATAGAGAACTCAGATTAATGAGCAATGACAAAAATAGAGCAAACAATCTCATTTGTCATTGGGAAAAAGACATGAACAGAACCTTCTCTGAGGAAGACAGATGAATGGCTAACAAACATGAAAAAATGCTCGTCATCCTTAATCATCAGAGAAATGCAATTAAGCAATACTATTAAGAAATATATCAATCAACAAAAAAGATAGAGAATTTACATCTTTTGTATTAACCTAGATGAAGTTGAAGAACATTCTTCCTAGTAAAGTATTCGATGTACTCAATACTAATATGAAATCAGAAGATGAACAAATGTATACCCACACAAGACATAAACACAGTTAAAATCAAGTGGCAGAGTAAGGGGGGAGAAAGGAGGAAGAAGGAGGATTTATGTGCTTTCACTTAACAGGTACAATGTAAGGGTATATGGCACACCTCCTGTAGGAGGGGCACAACTACAACTTGGACTTTACCCAACAAATGCAAACCTTGTGACCTAATCATTATCTACATTTCATATTAATTTGAAATAAAGAAAACAAAAATGGAAACATTTGAAAAAAATCCCTCACAACAATAATGTGAGCTAATTATTGGTTGGACACTCTTCTAAGAATTTTATGTGTGTTAAGCCATTTGATTCTTGCAAGGAAATTGCAGGCAATCTTATAAAGAAGAAAACTGATGAACAGGCAAGTTAAGCCACTTTCACAAGGTCTTGGAAGTGGCAGACATGGGAGGTATTAGTAGTCTATTTACAGATAATGAGCTGTCTGAGTATTATAAGTACTCTATTGTTTCCAAGGTCACATGGCAATGAACAACAGAGGCAAAATGTGAGCTCACTGCCTTATATCTACTCATATGAAATAAACTGAGGTATGAGGATGTGGTTTTCTGGATTTTGCTAATGGCAATTAAAAAATATCACATGTATCCTCAAAATATGTGCATCTATTATGTACTAATGAAAAATAGCTTTAGCATATTTATCATATATCACCTTCCTCCTCTGTTTTCTGACATGAATATATAAACATGTCCATCCCTCAATCCCCTATTCAAACACAAAAATATTGCTCAGAAAACTCTAGGAGTGGTTTACAAATGCTATTCTATTTACAGATGGGCTGAACCAGAATAAACTTGGAGGGTGACATAAAGATTTCTGGATACTAGGTGGCACCTGTGGCTTGAGGGAGTAGGGCACCAGCCCCATATACCAGAGGTGGCAGGTGCAAACTTGGCCCTCATCAAATACTTTAGAAAGAGAGAGAGAGAGAGAGAGAGAGAGAGAGAGAGGAAGATTTCTGGATACTATATACTCAATTGATATCACTCATGTGAGTCTCAAGAACCTATCTTTTATACATGTTCTCTGGATATTTATGTATATTCAGGTCTATGAAACATGGTAGCAAACTTTATATTGACCCTGCAATTTTCTTTTTATATATAGAGTTTATCTGGGCCAAAGTTAAGGACTGCAGCCTGGAAAGCACCAGGAATATGAATAAACCCTGAGAAGTGCTTATTTGGCCTTTGTTACAAAGCAGGTTTTTAAAGGGAAAAGAGGATTATAAATATGCTGATATAAAGTCCTTTGACAGGAATTATCATTGTTTTATAAAATTAACATTGATTAGTGATTGGTTATACATTGCTGGAATTATATGGTATGAGTCACAGTGGACCCTGGATTTCTAATATTCATTTAATGTGTCCACAAAGGGAGGCAGAAAAATGTCCTAGCTAGTGAACTAGCCAAGAATTCTGGTTTCATTTCAATGATTTTCTTCTCCAATCAACAAGGAAGAGATATGATAAAGTGGTTTCTCTTATTTATATCTCTGCTTTATATGTATAATTGTGAAGACAGAATCAAACAGAAGAAAAATGAGGGGGCACATCTAAAATTATGGCCTGATTTGTAATTTTCCATTTCTCTCACAGAAATCTCAACTCTTATTTTCATTCTTTCAGTAACTTACTTTCAACACCACTAGCTGAATCACCATGAAATACTTTATGTGTGGCAATAATTATATAATTAATGTACAATTGCTTATAGTAAGTAAAGCAAAAGAGGGAACCTCATTTGAGGAAGTTTGGAACCCAGCTATTTTGTTCATAGGGATTATTATGTTTATCAGTTATTTTAGTTATGAGTGTTATTTATTATGATCAATGCTCATAATTAAATAATTTTAATGCAATACATCTCTTGTTTTAGTTATTAACTAAAGTTAGCTAATGTGATAGTAAAGTGTGTTAAATGCATAAATTTTTTTTCAAATGTATAAAATTTGCTAACTGTTGAAATAATTTTTATAGCATTATCACCCTGCACTGAACATTATCATTTCATTAGTTACAGAAATTGTAGTTTTCTTGTTTTTTTTTTTTTTGAGACAGACCCTCAAGCTGTCGCTTTGGGCAGAGTGCCGTGGCATCACAGCTCACAGCAACCTCCACCCGGCTATAGTTTGGTTGCAGCTGTCATTGTTGTTTGGCGGCCCTGGGCTGGATTTGAACCCGCCACTCAAGTGTATGTTGCTGGCACCTTAGCTGCTTGAGCCACAGGCACCGAGCCAGGAGTTTTTGTGATTTATTGTATATACTTCATTTTTGAAATTTTAGAAAGACATTTGCTGATTGAAGGGTGGGCATGAATTTTAGTTCTTGAGACTATAGTAAGAAATGAGCTATAATGAAAAGCATGAAGAACAAGGCTTCTATAGTGAGGATTTTTTAAATTTTGAAGATCATCTTCTAAACACTAGCATATTATTATTATTATTATTATTGACACTATCTCACCCCTCAGGAGAGTGCTGTGGGGTCACAGCTCACAGCAACCTCAAATCCTTAAGTGATTCTCTTGCCTCAGCTTCCCAAGTAGTTGGGACTACAGGCACCCTCCACAATGCCTAGCTATTTTTTTTTATTGTTATTTAGCAGGCTTGGGTTGAGTTCAAACCCACCAGCCTCAGTATACACAGCAGGAACCCTGACCACTGAGCTATAGATGCCGAGTCAACACTAGTATATTTTAAGTGTGAAGCTAAAGCTGTCAAAAAATCTGTCTTTATTCTCTTTTATCATATAATTTTAAATGCTAGGAATTTCCCTTTACGACCTAAAATAATATAGAACCTTCTAAGTAGGAAAACAAAAGTAAATTTTGATTATTGTCAATGTGTCCTAATAGTGTGAAACAAGTTTTTACTTATTTTGATCCATTTTTTGAATTTTTTTGAATTTCAGGTTAATGTGAGGGTACAAATAACTAGGTGACAATATTTGCATTTGTTAAGTAGTGTCCCTCTTATAGTTGTGTCCCTCATGCAAAAGATGTGCCATATACCCTTACATAGTTCCCATTAAATGGAAGCATACCAATCCCCTCTCCTTCTCACTTTACCACCCTCCCCCCAACTTGAGTTGAGTTCAGGTTTTCCCTTCTGTATATTAGATCATCTACTGGATTCATATTAGTATTGAGTATATTGGATGTTTGCTTTTCAAGTCTTGTGATACTTTACTCTGAAGAATGTGTTTCAACTACATCCAGGTTAATACAAAAGATGTAAAGTGTCCATATTTTTTATGGCTGAACAGTATTCCATGGTAAACATATAGCATAGCTTGTTAATCCATTCCTGGGTTGGTGGGCATTTAGGTTGTTTCCATATCTTGGCAATTATAAATTGAGTTGTGATAAACAATCTAGTGCAAATGTGCTTATAATGAAATGATTTTTTGTTTTTTTTCTGGGTAGGTGCCTAGTAATGGGATTGCAGGATCAAATGTAAGGTCTAATTTGAGTTCTTTGAGGATTCTCCACACTTCTTTCTGCTGTATTAGTTTGCAGTCCCACCAACAGTGTAAAAGAAGTGTTCCCTTCTCTCCATATTGACCCAGCATCTGCAATTTGGAAGTTTTGTGATGTGGCCTGTTATCACTGGGGTTAGGTGATAACTCAGGGTGGTTTTGAGTTGCATTTTTCTGATGATTAGGGATGATGAGCATTTTTTATCCACCAAAAGTGGATTTTTTTTTTTTGCAGTTTTTGGCCAGGGCTGGGTTTGAACCCTTCACCTCCAGCATGTGGGGCTGGCGCTCCACTCTTTTGAGCCACAGGTGCTGCCCAGGATGATGAACATTTCTTCATGTTTGTTAGACATTCATCTGCCTTCTTTAGAGAAGGTTTTATTCACATCTCTTGCCCAGGGATAAATGTGATTATTTGCTCTTTTCTTGTTATAGATGATTAATCTGAGTTCTCTGTCAATTCTGGTTATCAAGGCTTTGTCAGATTCATAACATGCAAATATCTTTTCCCATTCTGAAGGTTGGATGTTTTCCTCAATTGTCTGATGTATTCTTAGTTGTGCAGAAGCTGGTCAATTTAAATAAGTCCCATTAAAAAAAAATAATCCCCATTTGTTTTCTTTGTTGTTGTGATTGCTACTGAAGTCTTCTTCATGCAATTGTTCCCCAGATTGACATACTTAAGAGTCCCCCCCACTTTTTTTTAGGACTTTTATCATTTGATATCTCAAGTTTGAATCTTTTCTCCATCTTGAGTCAATTTTTGAAAGTGATGAAAGCTGCAGGTCCAATTTCAGACTTTTACATGTGGTTATCTAGTTTTCCCAGCACCATTTATTGAATAGGGATTCTGTTTCCCACTGTATGTCTTTGGTTTGTTAAAGATGAGATGGCTATAAGAGATTGCTTTCATCTCTAGGTTTTCTATTCTGTTCTGTATATCTATCCTTCTATTTCTGTGCTAATACCATGCTCTTCTGACTACTGTGGACTTGCAATATAGCCTGAAGTCTAGTATGGTGGTACCTTTGGCTTTGTTTCTATTGCTAAGTATTGCCTGGGTTGTGCATGGTTTTGTCTGGTTCCATACAAAATAAAGAAATGAAGAACTATCTTTTGAGTTCTTTGAAGTATGACGTTGGTATTTTAATGGGGATTGCACTGAATTTGTAGATTGCTTTGTGTAGTATAGACATTTTAACAATGTTGATTCTTCCCAGCCAAGAGAATGGTATGTTCTTTCATTTGTGAAGGTTTTCTGCTATTTTTTCCCTTAGTATTCTATAAATCTCTTTGTATATGTTCTTTATCTCTTTTGTTAGGTATATTCTCAGTTATTTCATTTTCGTTGAAGCTACTGTGTAAGGAATTGTGTCCTTGATTAGTGTAACTTGGCTGTAATTTCGTATACAAAAGCTACTGATTTGTGGACACTGATTTTATACCCTAAGATGTTACTGTATTTCTTGATCTCTTCCAGGAATCTTGTGCTTGTGTTTCTGGGTTTCTCTAAGTATAAGATTATATCATCAGCAAAGAGGGAGAGTTTGATCTACTCTGCCTCAATTTCGATGTCCTTGACATCCTTCTTTTGCCTGATTGCATTCGCTAAAACTTCCAGCACTATGCTGAATAGTAGTGATGATAGAGGACATCTTTTTCTGGTTAATGTTCTAAGTTAAAAGGTTTTCAGTGTGATCTTAGCTATGAGTTTGTCGTAGATGGTTTCAATCAGCTTCAAAAATGTGCCACTTATGCCTATTTTCTTAAGTGGTCTTAATAGAAAAGGATGCTGAATTTTATCAAATGCTTTTTATGCAGCTAGTGAGAGGATCATATGTTGTATATTTTTGCTTCTGTTGATATGGTGAATTCCATTTGTGGATTTGCATACATTAAACCACCCTTGTATTCCTGGAATGAAGCTTAGTTGATTGTGATGTATAATTTTTCTGTTATCTATTGAATAAAATTTTATTGAGTATTTTTGCATCAATATTCATTAGTGAAATTGTTCTGCAGTTCTACTTTTTAGTTAGATCCTTTCCTGGCTTTGCTATGAGAGTGATGTTTGCCTTGTAGAATGTGTTGGGGAAGGTTTCTTCCTTCTCATTGTTTTGGAATAGGTTCTGCAGTATAGGTACTAGCTCTTCTTTGAAGGTTTGATAGAACTGTGATGTAAAGCCATCTAGTCCAGGGCATTTTTTTGTTGGAAGATTTTTTTTTATTATTTCTTTTATCACAGTGCTTGATATTGGTCTGTTGAAGAGATATATTTCTTCTTGGTTAAATCTAAGGAGATGGTGTGACTATTGCTCCATTTCCTCCATATTGTCAAATTTGTGGGCATAGAGTTTCCTGTAGTAGTCAGAGATAATCTCTTGAATCTCTGTGGTATCAATTGTTATTTTCTCTTTTTCATTTTTGACTGAAGTTATTAAAGATTTTACTTTTCTGTTTCTTCTTAATATGGCCAGGGGTTTATCATATTTTTATCTTTTCAAATAACCAACTTTTTGTTTTATTATTTTTCTGAATGATTTTCTTGTTTTTAAATTCATTGTTTTTGTTTGATTTAATTTTAGTTATTTATTTTCTTCTGCTAGGTTTGCTATTGGTATACTCTCCCTTTTCCATTTCCTTAAGATGATTCATTAGGTTGTTGAAGTGCTTCTCTTTCTTATTTTTGGATATAGATGCCTTATTTTTTGATATAGTGCAATAATTTTTCCTCTTAGCACTGCTTTTGCAGTATCCCCTATGTTTTAGTAGCTTATGACTTCACTGTTGTTATGTTCATGGAATTTAATAATTTCTTCCTATATCTCCTTCCTTTATCTGCATAAGGCTGTTTACTTTTCACGCCTTTGTGTGGGAATTAAAATTGTTTTTGGAGTTGAGTTCCATCTGTACTGTCTTGTGGTCTTAAAGGATACAAGGTATATTTTAAATTCTTTTAATTTTGTTGAGGTTTGATTCATGTCCTAGGATATGGTATATTTTGGAGTATGATGTGTGATCCTATAAGGAAAATATATATTGTTTAGCTTTGGTATGGTATATTCTGTATATGTCTATTAAGCCCAGTTGTTTTAGGGTTGTTGTTAAGTGCCTTATATCTTTATTTAGTTTCTGTTTATAGGATCTGCCCAGTTCTGTCAGAGGGCTGTTAAAGACCCCAACTATTATAGTGTTATAGGATGTCATATTGCTCAGACAAATAATATCTGTTTCATGAATCTGGAAGCATTTAAGTGGGGTACATAAATATTGAAAATTGAAATGCCCTCTTGTTTTATTATTAAGTTGATCAATATGAAGTGTCTATCTTCATCTTTTTTGACTTTGGGTGTTCTAAATCCACTTGTATCTGAAAATAAGATTGCAACCCCACCTTTCTTCTTATTTCCATTTGCCTGAAATATTTTCCAATCATTCATCCTGAGTCTTATTTTGTCCTTCAAGGTTAGGTTTAGCTCCTGTAGGTAGCACATAGGTGGTTTATGCTTTTTTATCCAATAGGATAAAATTGGATCTTAAATTGGATCTTAAAATTGGTCTGTGCCTCTTCACTGGGGATTTCACACTATTTACATTTATTGAGAGAACTGTTAATTGTGGTGGAGTTCTATTTATCTTATTTTGTGAAAGTCCATTGCTTAGTTTTATCCTTTACACCATTGTTGAAGCTAGGTTTTATCCTTTAGTTTCTGGGTTCTTACTTAGCTGAAGGTCTACTGTGATGGTCAGTGTTAAGTATAGGTGTCAGAATTTCCTCTAGAGTTTGTCTTGTAGTAAGTTTACTCCATGTTTGCACATCAGAAAGATTTTAAATAAAGATTTTATTTCTCCATTGATTATGAAGCTTAGTTTACCTGAATACAGAATTCTTGGTTGAAAATGGTTGTGTTTAAGAAGGTTAAATGTAGATGACTATACTTTTCTGGCTTGGAAAGTGTCAGTTGAAAAGTCCACTGTCACCCTGATGGATCTGTTCCTGTAGGTCAATTGGCACTTAATCCTGGTTACTTGCAGAATTTTTCTCTTCTGCCTTGACTTTGGACAGGTTCATTACAATGTGTCTTGGAAATGCTCTATTTGTGTTTAGATGACCAGAGGTTCCTTATCCCTTGAGGGTGGTGGAGTGAGACTCTGTCTCAAAAAAAGAAAAAAATGTTCTCTTTTCTCCACATCTATGCCAGTATTTGAAGTTTTTAGTTTTTTTTTTTTAATGAATTAAGAGCTAAGTCTAGAGGGAATCTTTTATTTAAATGTTCCAAACCAAACTTTTTAAATATAATATGGTGTGTATTTCATAATTTCCTGGCACATGAATGAATTTAACAAAATTAAATATTTTAAATCAAAATCTTATTTAATTTCTATATAGATTTTCATTCATGCAATACAAACATGGTTGAGTATGTTAATTTACATAAGGTAAGCATTTATTTTTAATTGGTTTTGCTCTTCTGGTCGATTTGTTATTAATAAGAGAATACTTGAAATTATGGCCCATTCCCATAATGTTCTGGTATCACTCTCTCAGCAGTATTGTTATCTCAAGGCCAACTTGTTGGTCATCATAAGTAGGTGAGAGGAATGCTTATTGAAAGTGATGAGTTCAAAAGTAGGGAATAAGTTAATTAAAGAAGTGTAAATAGTGAGCAGAATGTATTCTGTTTATACAGTGATACATAATTTGCTTTAGGTCATAATATAAATTGTTGTGGCACCATCATCTTCTTTAGTTAAAAAGGTCATATCAGACTTGCTAGTTAGTATCATTAATAAATGTTATAGATAGGAAATAGAACACAATTGCACAAATATCAGGGCAATTAGGAATAATGAATAGAGAAAAGAAAATTCTCTATCCAATAGTCTTCTTTTTTTTCCCCCCAGTACTCAGCAAAAAAGGAACTTTAGTATAAAATACAGGTGTTTTCTCAAATATTCTTTAAATTTTATCAAATCTGTATTATATATTGGAGCATTTGGTATCATTCTTATTTATATTATGCATCTAGTCCTTTATAATCAGTTTAGGAAGATATTATGATGGATTTTAATTGTTCAATTTTTTTTAACAGCAAGTCTTATCAAATTATAGCAAAAATGTTTGGTAGATGACAGAGGTAAGGTAATTTGTGGACTATTCTATAGAACTGCAGTAACATTTGATGAGCCTGATAAATGAAAGAACTTTTAAAGGATACTCTTGAATTTAATTATTTAGTGCACTACTATATTTCATTGGAATTCTGCCTTTGGCATTAGGATTCTAATGTAGTAGAAATAGGATTTGATCAAGATTAAGAAAATAATTTCTAGTTCCATATGTAATGCTAGCTCACTAATTATATGGCATTGGAGAAAATACTTCATTTTTCTATTCTTTAATTTTCTGATCTATAAGATGAAACATTAAGTTCCTTCTATGAAACTGTATTTGGTAAGAAATAAAACTTCCACTGGTTATGCCCTGCCTTTCATCATTTGAGCAGTCAACATTCATTTAGAGCCTCCTATATAATGATTTTATTCCATTCACTTGCCCATTCTTGGCTGTATATCAAAATCATTGGTGAAGGCTTTAAAAACAAAGACTTCATATTCTGGAAGATGGATGACCAGAGACACCAGCTGCCAGATTTACTCAGAAAAATACTTTAGATGAAAAAGAAAAAACAGTCATACAATCATAGAACAGATGTAATTCTGAAGGAAAAGTGCTAAGACCTACCAGAGAGTCAACGAGAATAAGTTTTGGAGCAGAATGAGGAGCAAATATTGGCAGAGGACAATCCTAGACCCAGAGAGTCTTGTACTCAGAGAGAAGGGTAGTTGAAATAGTTTGTTTCTCTCTCCCCCATATTTCTGATAGCTGCATGGCTCCAGAACTGCTAGAGAGTCCTTCTACACATACAAGCTCGGAGGCTGCTGCCACTGGTGAGTTGAGAACTGCTTAGGGACAAAGCAAAAGGCTCCCAGGCCCCCTGGGGGTACGTCCCATCCCTGTAGACCGGAGCCAGAACACCAGGCACCATATTGCTTATCCACTCACTATGTGTCTTTGTGCTCCCTAGGGGGCTTCAACTCCTCAGGTTTCATCTTGCTCATTTCCACACAGACATTTCTCAATTCCATCCCAGGATGCAAAATTCACAGGGATCCTGTAGGTCCCAGTTGATTTCTGTGATTCCAGAGACTGGACATTCTGGACAGAAACCCTCCTGACCAGATGACTAGCATTTACCCATAAAGACTCTTTCATATTCCTTCACCTTCCCTGCTTGAGGTTGCTCATAGAGACAACTGAGCCACCACATCAAAGTTTCCACACAATCTGGGACTCAGGGTTCCTCTTGGGGTCCTGAAGTGGACTGATGTCTGCACAGACTGTGCGCTCCCTGGTGCTTCATGTCTGGTGGCTCCATCAGAGCTGGGTATACCCTGAGGTGAAGGGACATTGATCCTGCTTAGGCACTCTATGAGCATTTTGGTACAAATGTGATTCTCCTTGTCATGGTCTCGGATTGACCTTCTTGGTCTACAGAAGTGAAGGAGCCCATCAGAGGGGAGAGTGCAGTTTTAGTCCTAGTTGTGACATGCATACAGGGAACCTCTTACCCCATGGGAGGGCTACACTCTCAGCTCAAGGCCAAGATTCTATGCAGGGAACCCCCTGGCTCACAGCGTAGTCATGGGACAGTGTGGCTGGCCTGGCATCCAGTCTTCCTCCAGATGCTGAAGACATAGTGTTGCAGATGGAATAGGCTGTAAAAAATGACAGAAATATTTTCAGTTTTCCCATCTTTTGGGGAACCAAAACATGCATCTGGGCCTTAGATCAGTGGTTAGGAGGGATGAGGAATATCTCCTGTCCTTTGTGTCATAGAGGATAGCTCAAGGGAATCATCTGGGCAGACATCATAAAATCTTCTTAGCTAAAGATGTAATGGGCAGATTTCATAAGATCCTCTTAGCTAAGATGGGCTTAATCCAGGTGCAGGCCACAAGACTGTCTTAGAGAAGATGGGATGAATCCTGGCAGATACCATGAGATCATCTTGGCCCAAGATGGGATTATGGGATCAAAACTTTTAAAAGGTCTATGGTTCTGCTCAGAAACATGACTTTGGACTTTGAGACCATTGTCTGCCATTTTCCTACTTAGCTGGCCAAGAAATAAATTTCTCTTTCCTTCTTCTCAAACTACTTCTCTCTCTTTTTCTGAGGCAGCTTTGAGGGATATGTGCTCAGTAACATAGACTGTGGATCAGAGGACATGGTCAAGGACTGATTTTCAGGGTCTCAGAGACAGTCCAATAAGCCAAACCTAAGACACTTGGTTCTTGATTAAGAGGCCAGATAAGAAGAAACCAGTGAAAACTCCAGAAATATCAAAAAGCAAAAGGAAAGGCCATCCCCTAGACAAAAAATTACCAATGAATAGCTCCTTACCAATGAATACCAACAAAAAATAAAAGAACAGAGAAATAGAAGGAAGGAATGAAGCCTGCAAGAAATGTGTAAAGACATAAAACATAAGAATCTTGGGCAACCCTGAGGGGGAAGGAGAAAACACATAAGGGTTGGATAATTTATTTGAGGTAAATATTGAAGAATATTTCCCTGGTTTTGCTAGAAATTTAGATATCCTGTGTACAAATAGCACACAGCACTCTTGGGAGATTCATTGTAAAGAGGCACTGACTGCAACACATAGTCATTAGGCCAAAGAAAACATGCAGGAGGCACTCCTGTGAGAGTGAGGGAAAAATAGGAGGCAACTTGCAAGGGAATATTAATTAGACTTACTGTAAACTTCTCAACCATAACCCTAAAAGACAGAAAGGATTGGGACCAATCCTCAGCTTTCTAAAACAGAATAATGACCACCCAGAATATTGTGTCCTGCAGAACAAAGTTTCTTACATTAAGGAGAAATAAAGAGTTTCTCAGAAAAGCAATCACTAAGGGAATTTGCAAAGATGATGACTGCCCTGCAGGAAGTATTCAGACCTTTATTATATAATGATCAGCACAGTATACACCCACTAGTATAAAAACATTCAATAGCTAAAGTTCAGAGCCCAGATGAGAGAGTGGTTCAAGAGGTAAAATAAGAGTCTACTGAGTGGGATGAACAGAAATCCATCACATGTACCACTTCCAATAAATGTGAATGGCTTAAACTTTAAAGTAGCTGAATGGATAAATATATACAAGACAGATGAGCTTCATCCCAGAGATGTAAGGATGGCTCAACATATAAAAATCTATGAAAGTAATTCATGATACAATTAGATGCAAAACCAAGGACTGTATGATCCTTTTAATAGATGCAGAAAGAAGCATTTGACAAAATTCAGCATCATTTTATGATAAGAATGCTTAATAAAATTGGTATATATGGTATATACCTCAAAAATATAAAGTCCATATATGACAAAAACATAGCCAACATCATATTGAACAGGGAAAAATTCAAAGCATTCTGATTTAGAACTGGAACCAGACAGGGCTGCTCACATTCACCACATCTATTTAACATAATGTTGGAAGTCCTACCCAGAGCAATCAGACAAGAGAAGGAAATCAAGGATATCTAAATGCGGAAAGATAGATCAAACTATTGCTCTTTGTTGGTGATATGATCTTTTACTTAGAAAGCCATAGAGATTAAACCAAGAGACTCTTGGAATTGTTAAATACATTCAGTAAAGTCTCAGGTTACAAAATCAAGGTACACAAAGTGGTAGCTTTCATATACACTTACAAGACTCAAGCTGAGAATCAAATCAAAGACACAATACCTGTAACTGTAGCAACAAAGAAAATAAAATACACGGAAATATATTTAACTAAGAAGGTAAAAGGCCTCTATAGGGAGAGATATGAAAAACTAAGGAAAGAAATTTCAGAGGATATAGACAGAAAAAAATCATGCTCATGAATTGGCAGAATCAATATTATTAAAACGGTTATACTAGCTAAAGTGATTTACAGATTCAATGAAATGCCCATTATAACACCAAAGTCATTTTGTCAAGTTCTAGAAAAAATATATCTACACTTCATATGGAATGAGAAAAGAGCCTAGATAGTCAATGCAATCTTATATTAAGAATAAAGCCTGAGGTATCATTTTACCAGGCTTCAAGCTATGGTGCAAGAGTATTGTAATCAAAAACAGCATGGTAGTGGTGCAAAATTAGAGACATAGATCTGTGAATCAGAATAGAAAAATTAGACGTGAAATTATCATATTTCCACATCATCTTTGTTAAAGCATTACCTATTCAATAAATGGTGTTGGGAAAACTGGATAGCCACATGTAAAAGACTGAAAGATGATCTGCACCTCTCACCACTCACAAAAATTAATTCACAATGGATAGCAGAATTAAACTTAAGGCATGAATCTATAATAATTATAGAAGAATATGTTGGAAAAACTCTAATAGACATCAACCTACAGGGAAAATTTATGAGGAAGATACCAAAGGCAATCACAGCAACAATAAAAATAAACAAATTGGACCTCTTCAAATTAAGAAGTTTTTGCACAGCCAAGCACGCATAAATAAATAGACAGCCTGTACAATGGAAGAAAATATTTGCATGCTGTACATCAATAAATTTCTGACATTCAGAATCTACAAAAAACTCAAGCAAATAAGCAAGAAAAAAAAATCAAACAACCCCATTAAAAATGGGTAAAAGACATGAGCAAAAAATTTACAATTGAAGATAGTCTAATGGTCAACATTTATAATCATCAGAGAATGAAAACCACAACCACAATGAGATATCACTTAATTCCAATGAGAATGGCTTTTATCAAAAAGTCCTAAAACAACAAGTTCTGGTGTGGTTGTAGAGAGAAAGGCACACTTATGAAGTTGAATGATTAAGTTTAGGAACTCATCCTATAAAAAGTGCTACATACTTCTTTGCTTAATACCACTGTGGTCACATTTAAAGTATTCCCCTTGGGAACTATGCACCAATACCAACACCTAGTCCACAATCAAAAGTAATTTTGCAACTCTTTTTGGGGAATAACCATTAGAACTATTGCTGTATGAGGTTTGACAATTAAGTTAATGAACTTTATTTATAGCAGCACAATTCACAATTGCAAAGGTGTTAAAACAACTCAAGTGCCCACCAATACATAAGTGGATTAATAAAATGTAGCATACGTATACAATGGAGTACTTTTGAGTCATAAAAAATCTGGTAATCTAGTATCTTTTGTAATAACCTACATGAAACTGGAGGCTGTTATTCTAGGTGAAGTATCACAAGAATGGAAAAACAAACACCACAGGTAGTCAATACTAATTTAGAAATAGTCAATACACACTTATGTGCACATATATACACTCAATGGGAATCAAGTATGTGTTAGGGGAGGGGTTGGATTGTGTAAATTCAAACTTAATGAGTACAACGCACACATTCCGAAAAGGGGACACACTTATAAATTTGACTTAAAATGTACAAAAGCAAATTATGTAATGGGGGAAAGAAAGACCCCCTATTCAATAAATGGTCCTGGGAGAACTGGATATCTACACATAAAAGGCTGAATCTGGACCCGCACCTCTCTCCACTCACAAAAATTGATTCAAGATGAATAAGGGACTTAAATTTAAGGCATAAAATGATAAAAATCCTCAAATAAAGAATAGGAAAAACACAAGAAAATATTGGCCTGGGGAAAGACTTTATGAAGAAGACTCTCATAGCAATAGCAACAACAGCAATAATAAACAAAGGGGATTTAGTTATACTCAAAAGCTTCTGTACAGCAAAGGAAACAAAACCCAAAGCAAATAGACAGCCTACCAAATGGGAAAGGATATTTGCATGTTTTGAGTCAGACAAAAGCTTAATAACTAGGATCTATACAGAACTTAATCCACAAGAAAGAAACCAACAATCCCATACATCAATGGGGAAGAGAGATGAACAGAACTTTCTCTAAAGAAGATAAACAAATGGCTAGAAAACACATGAAAAAATGCTCATCATCTCTAATTATTAGAGATATGCAAATTAAAACCACCTAGAGATATCATCTAACCCCAGCAAGAATGACTCATACCGCAGTCTCAAAACTGCAGATGCTGGTAAGGATGTGCAGAGAAAGGAACATTTTTACACTGCTGGTGGGACTGCAAATTAATACAACCTTTTTGGAAGGAATTATGAAGAAACCTCAAAGACTCAACCTAGACCACCCATTTGATCCTGCAATCCCATTATTGGGCATCTATCCAGAAGGGAAAAAACAAAACCTTTTATTATAAAGACACTTTTACTAGATTGTTTGTTGCAGCTCAGGATACAATTGCTAAAATGTGGAAACAGCCTAAATGTCCCTCAATCCTGGAGTGGATTGGCAAGTTGTGGTATGTGTATACCATGGAATACTATTCATCCATTAAAAAATGGAGACTTTGAAGCACTTTTATTGACCTGGATGGAGGTGGAACACATTATTATTGGTGAAGCATCGTAGGAATGGAGAAGCATGAATCCTATGTATTCAAATTTGATATGAGGACAATTAATGCCAACTAATGGCACAGTGGGGCATGGGGGAAGGGGAGAGCAGACAGAGAGATAAGTAGAGAGGGGATGATGGAAAGGAAAAGAAAAGAAACAGAACAAAAATTAGTGACTAATTCTCACATAAATTAGATTTAATTTGGACCAAAGTACATTACTTGAACATTAATTTCTAATTCAACTTGTTTTTTTTTT
>NW_003852552.1:2978033-2983960 GCF_000181295.1 Otolemur garnettii
ACCTTAGGTGTATGTGGCTGGTGCCTTAGTCACTTGAGCCACAGGAGCTGAGCCTCAACTTGGTTAATATGTTGTTTAGGATATTGCATTTTCATTTGTAAGTGAAATATGTTTGCAATTTCCCTTTATAATAATATATTTTTTCCAATTTTATTATCAGGTATATCCAGATGAAGTAAAATGATTTTGAAGTATCTCTTCCTTTTCTATTGTCTTTAAGATTTGGCATGATCTGTTTTTTGAAATTTTCTTCTATTTTTATTTATAAATATTAGTTGTCTATTTTTTTGAGACTTTGGGAAGAAACAATAATAATGAGAAGTTAACTGATGACTCCATATTGATCCTCAGAGTCACAGCATTCTATGATGGACATACTCCTGTCTGATAATGTGAATGTTATTGTTTGCATTATTATTGTTGCTCAATATTTCATTGCAGCAATCATTTGATTTCTTTTCTGAATATATTTATCTTTGTTCATTCTTTATGAGGTTTTTGTTTCTAGCTCTTATCTTTAACATTTTTATTGTTATTAAATTTTAAGCCTTTTTAATTTTGTGAAGGCAGAAAGTGGAAACCAAATAAAGACATGCATATTTATAGAGAAAAAAATGTGTTTACCCTTGTAATATTCTGAAATATGGAAAAAAATAAACATTCCTGAGCCCTATTTTAGACTATCTGAATCAGAAAATCCGGGTGTTATTCTATGGGATCTGTATTTTAAAGAAACATACAACTCTCCAGGTGCTTTTTCCAGATCAGTTTCTGGATTAAGGATAACTTCTGTAGGGCACAAGTACATTACGTGGAATAAATCTAACAACCTAGCTTGTGATGGAAGATTGATATTAGCTAGAAAGCAAAGGCTAATACATGTATAAATAGAAATAAAAATCAAAGAATAAGGACAATGAAAGAAGAACCTGAGATAGAGAGGGTGGAGGCAAGATAGCCGACTGGAGCCAGCTTTCCACAGAGGCTCCTATCCAGAAGGAGAGTTAAATGATGGAAGTTTAGCAAGTATGCTGATGGTTTGGATCTGAGCCAAGAAAGAAGGTTGAACAACACACATCAACCCTGCCAAGGTGAGCTGCAACCTTAAGGATACAAACAATAGGTACAAAATCCATTGCCAAGCTCACAGGTGTCCCCTCCCCCCATGAGAACAGCTCACAATATACTTTCTACAAACAAGCAAGCAGAGTCCAAACGCCCTCCCATTTTATCCCACAGGAGAGACTCTCTAAAAACTGGACCTCCTTCCTCTAC
Organism: Otolemur garnettii; assembly: GCF_000181295.1. Taxonomy (NCBI): domain Eukaryota; kingdom Metazoa; phylum Chordata; class Mammalia; order Primates; family Galagidae; genus Otolemur; species Otolemur garnettii. The sequence continues at coordinate 2,979,309 of NW_003852552.1, forward strand.
TGGGGTGCTATGGCACTATTCTGCCAGGCATAAAACTGTATAAAACTGTATATATTCTCTACCTTCAATTCTGAACTCCCAGCACTCCTCTCCACTCTTACTCCAAGGTCTGAAAACCTGTGCTCCTATGGAGGCCAGATTCCTGGCATTTGCTCAAGAGGTGAGGACAAGGCATGGGCAGTTACAGGTCTGTGCTCATTCTGTAGCACAGGGGTAAAGAGAAAACGGTGGACTGAAGCAATCATATGGGAAAGGGAGAGGTGGTGCCCCCGGGCAAAGAGCAGCAGTGGCATCCTCAGGAATAATAGGGCTCACACACCTGGGGATATTTTGGAAGGACACTTCCTATCACTCTGGGCAACCAGAGAAATCTGGGTATCTTCTCACTGGCAGAATAGATCTGAGATGGTAACGCAGGCCCTGTGAGCAAAGGGTATGCCTGAGGGGGTACTGGTCTGGGTGGAGCATGGTGGGATGGAGAATTGAAGATGTGTGCGCAGAGACGGCATACTCCCAGGGTGGGGCTGAGCCAAGGTGGCTTTAGTGAGCCTAAGAAACATCCGGTACTCAGGGGATCATTGCTGAGACAAAGAGGCAGGTGGGCTGAGGCTAAAATTCTGAGAAGAGTATAAGCTCTAATCGCACCTGCCCCAACACAGACTGCAGGGGAAACAAAATCACTAGCTCCAGGCAACAGCACAGACTGGGGCTGAGTTGCAGTTACTGCAAAATCAAACAGTGCCTGGTCTGCAGGGGAATATGGCAAAGACAGAATCACAAATTCTGTGCAAATATAAAGGTCAGCAACATCAATCAGGGGTGGGGCTGGAACTGAGTGAACTGCCCCAGCTTCCATTAACTACTCGAGATTGTCAGGCCTCAGCTTCCCCTGCTGGATGCTGACAGAAGGAGGAGGCCTGGCCAAGGAGATATAAGATTTCTCTGTGACTCAGCTAGGCTCATTGGAGGGAACTGGGACATAGCCCTGTGGGGTTACCAGTGACTGGGTGTGACAGAGGTACAAGGTAGGGAATGAGGCATCAACCTTCCCAGACTAATTCGCTTGCTGGGGGCGGAGGTCCTTCTGATTCCATGGAGCCCCAGAACGAGTCATAATCGGGCTGCCAGCAGACTCTTGCTATCTAGCTGCCAGAGACCTTTTGAATCCCTTCACTTGAGACCAGATGCTGACTGAGACAATTGATTTGGATCTCTGGGACTGGACTAATCACCTGAGGACTATCCAAAGTGGTACCTGGGGTGTGTGGCTGGGGGAAGTTTTGATTTTCCTTTTCCAGTTGTTGCCCATGAGTAGCAGGGTGACTTAATTGCTGGTATTTCTCCACAGCTGAGACTTCAACCCAGAGTAACTGATTCAGTAGGGTAGGAAACAAGGGTTGAAAACAAGACAGAGCTGCTTAGCCCCACCACACCAAGTAAGTCCCCAGTGTCTCAGGCTGCAGCACTGTATGGTTCCTTTGTAAAGCTCTAGGGGAAAAGGTACAGACACCAGTACCAACTTTTGGGCAAAGGGATGGTTAATCACTACTCCAGGAGCCCCCCAACCCAACTTTAACTTATCTACTCATCTAGAGAAACAGTGTAAAATAACAATAGGGTGGAATCAACAGAAAAATCCAGTAACATGAATAATCAGAGTAGAAAAGTAGATGAACTCCCCCAAGGAATGATACAGCAGACACAACTGAACATCCCATTCATAGACAAATGGCTGAGATATCAGAAATCGAATTCAGAGTTTGGATTTCAAATAAGATTAATAGAATGAAGGTAAAGTTGGAATTAGAAATTCAAGGAGCAATTCAAAAGTTGCCTCAAGAATTTAATGAATTCAAAGACAAAATCACCAAAAATTTTGACACACTGAGATAAGAATTTGCAGCCCTCAAATATCTGACAAATACTGTAGAATCCCTCAGTAACAGAATGGAGCAAGCAGAAGAAAAAATTTCTAACATTGAAGACAAAGCTTTTGAATGCTCCCAAACTGTCAAAGAGGAAGAGAAATAGAGAGCAAAAAGAGATCATTTTCTCAGGGAGCTCTGGGAAAATTCAAAGAAAACTAATGTTCACCTTATAGGAATTCCTGAAGGTGACAAAGTTGCTTTGCAAAGCACAGAGGCCCTTCTTCATGAGATTATGAAGGAGAACTTTCCAGACATACCAAAAGATTCTGAAATGTAGATAGCAGACAGTTTCAGAACCCCAGCATGTCTCAAGCAGAATAAGACAACCCCCAGACACGTCATAATTAACTTCATGAAAGTTAATAAGAAGGAGAAAATTCTGAAAGCAGCCAGAAGTAAGAAAACCATAACCTACAAGGGGAAGAATATTAGAATGATTACAGATCTCTCTGGTGAATCCTTTCAAGCTAGAAGAGGGTGGTCATCGAATTTTAATCTCCTAAAATGAAAAAACATTCAACCCAGGATCCTGTATCTAGCTAAACTGAGTTCCATGTATGATGGAAGAGATCAAATAATGACATCACATGTTGAAGAAATTTACCATAATTAAATCAGCTTTCCAGGGTATTCTCAGACCTATCCTCCATAATGACCAGCACAATCCTCCACCACAAAAGTAAACTCATTCAGAAACTTTTAGTCAAATCTGAAATTCCACAGTGGTGAAAGGATTAAAAGTGTCCACTGAACTTTTGAAAAACTCGATACCCAAAATTCTACCAGGCTTATCAATATTCTCAATTAATGTGAATGGCTTAAATTGTCCTCTAAGGAGACACATGTTGGCTGACTGCATACAAAAACTAAGGCCAGATATCTGTTGCATACAAGAATCTCATCTTAACTTAAAAGATAAATATAGACTCAGGATAAAGGGCTGGTCATCTATATCTCAGACAAATAGAAAGCAGAAAAAAACAGGTGTTACATTTTATTTGCAGACACAATAGGCTTTAACCCAACAAAAGTAAGGAAAGTTAAGAATGGTCACTTCACATTTGTTAAAGGTAACACTCAATATGATAATATTTCAATTATTAAAATTTATGCACCCAACCAGAATGTGCCCCAATTCATAAGACAGACTCTACCAGGCATGAGCATCTTGATTTCCCCCAGCTCCATAATATTCAGAGATTTTAACACTCCTCTGGCAGTGTTCAATAAATCCTCCAATAAGAAGCTAATCAAAGAAATTTTAGATTTAAATTTAACTCAACATTTGGATCTAACAGACATCTACATAATATTTAATCTGAAAAAACTGAATACACATTCTTTTCATTAGCCCACAGAACATACTCTAAAATTGATCACATCTTAGGTCACAAGTCTAACCTCAGCAAACTTAAAAAAACAAAAATTATTCCTTGCATCTTCTCGGAACATCATGGAATAAAAAAGTTGAACTCAATAGCAACAGGAATCTGCATACTCATACAAAAACATGGAAGCTAAATAACCTTATGATGAATGATATCTGGGTCATAGAGGAGATTAAGAAGGAAATTACCAAATTTTTGGAACAAAATTAGAATGAAGACATGAATTATCAGAACCTTTGGGATACCACAAAGGCAGTCCTAAGAGGGAAATTTATAGCACTGCAAGCTTTCCTCAAGAGAATGGAAAGAGAGGAACTTTACAACTTAATGGGACATCTCAAGCAAATGGAAAAGGAAGAACATTCCAATTCCAAACCCAACAGAAGAAAAGAAACAACCAAAATTAGAGCAGAATTAAATGAAATTGAAAACAAAAGGATTATACAACAGATCAATAAATCAAAAAGTTGGTTTTTTTCAAAGAGCAATAACCTAAGCAGGAAAAAAAAGAGTAAAATCTCTAAATTCATCAATCAGAAATGGTAATGATGAAATGACAACAGACTCCTCAGAAATTTAAAAAATACTTAATGAATATTACAATAAAATTTATTTTCAGAAATTTGAAAATTTCAAGGAAATCGACCAGTACTTGGAAGCATGTCACCTTCCAAGACTTAGCCAGAATAAAGTGGAAATTTTGAACAGGCTTATATCAAATTCTGAAATAGCATCAACTATACAAAGTCTCCCTAAAAAGAAAAGCTTGGAACCAGATGGCTTCACATCAGAATTCTAACAAAACTTTAAAGAGGAACTAGTACCTATATTACTCAACCTCTTCCAAAATATAGAATAAGACAGAATACTACCCAAAACATTCTATGAAGAAAACATCACCTTGATCCCCAAACCGGGAAAAGACCCAACAAAAGAAAATTATATGCCAATATCACTAATGAATATTGACGCAAAAATATTCGACAAGATCCTAACAAACAGAATCCAGCAACACATCAAACAAAGTATACACCATGACCAAGTGGGTTTCATCCCAGGGTCTCAAAGGTGGTTCAATATATGTAAATCTACCATCAAAATTAGGGGAAAAAAAGGTGTTAAAGAGTATACATATAGGCTCAGAAGAGATCAAACTGTCACTCTTTGCAGATGATATAATTGTATATCTGGAAAACACCAGGGATTCAACTACAAAACTCTTAGAAGTGATCAAGGAATACAGCAGCATCTCAGGTTACAAAATCAACACTCATAAATTGGTAGCCTTTCTATATACCAACAATAGTCAAGCTGAAAAAACAGTCAAGGACTCTAT
>NW_003852552.1:2984136-2986656 GCF_000181295.1 Otolemur garnettii
TAAAAAATCTCAAAAAAATAATACTTCATTTTATATGGAATCAGAAAAAACCTCGAATAGCCAAGACATTACTCAGAAATAAAAACAAAGCAGGAGGAATTATGCTACCAGACCACAGACCATACTATAAATCGATAGTGATCAAAACAGCATGATACTCCCACAAAAACAGAGAGGTAGATGTATGAACAGAATAGAGAACCAAGAGATGAACCCAGCTACTTACTTGTTATTTGAACTTTGAGGAGCTAATTATAAACATTCAATGGGTAAAAGATTCCTTATTTAACAAATGGTGCTGGGTGAACTGGCTGGTGACCTGTAGAAGACTGAAACTGGCCCCACACCTTTCATCATTAACTGAGATAGATTCTTACTGGATTAAAGATTTAAACTTAAAACACAAAACTATAAAAATACTAGAAGAAGGTAGAGGGAAAACACTTGAAAAAATCAGCCTGAGTAAATATTTTACGAGGAGGACTCCCGGGCAATCGAAGCAATGCCAAAAATACATTACTGGGATCTGGTCAAACTAAAAAGCTTCTGCACAGCCAAGAACACAGTAAGTAAATCAAGCAGACAGCCCTCAGAATGGGAGAAGATATTTGCAGGTTATGTCTCTGACAAAGGTTTAATAACTGGAATCCACAGGGAACTCAAGCATATTGGTAAGAAAACAGCAAGTGATCCCATTTCAGGGTGGGCAAGGGACTCGAAGAGAAACTTCCCTGAAGAAGACAGGCACACAGTCTACAGAAATATGAAAAAATTCTAATCATCCTTAGTCATCAGAGAAATGCAAATCAAAACTACTTTGAGATATCATCTAAGTAAGATTAGCCGGTATCGCAAATTCCCAAAATTAGAAATGTTGGCATGGATGTGGAGAAAAGGGAACACTTCTACACTGCTGGTGGGAATGCAAACTAATACTTTCCTTTTGGAAAGATGTTTGGAGAACACTTAGAGAATTGAACATAGACCTGCGATTCGATCCTATAATTCCTCTTCTAGGTATATATCCAGAAGACCAAAAATCACACTATAACAAATATATTTGTACCTGAATTTTATTGCAGCCTAATTCACAATTGCTAAGTCATGGAAGAAGCCCAAGTGCCCATCGACCATGAATGGATCAATAAGTTGTGGTATATGTATACCATGTTATATTATGCAGCCTTAAGGAAAGATGGAAACTTTCCCTCTTTCATGTTTACATGGATGGAGCTGGAATGTATTCTTCTTAGCAACGTATCTCAAGTATGGAAGAAAAAGTATCCAATGTACTCAGTCTTACTGTGAAACCAATTTATAGCTTTCTTATGAAAGCTATAACCCAATTATAGGCCAGAAAGAAGGGGAAAGGGAAGAGGGAAGGTGGGTGGAGGGTGAGACATTGGTGGAACCACACCTACTGTGCATTTTACAAAGGTACATGTGAAATTTACTAGGTGTAGAATATAAATGTCTTAACTCAATAACTAAGAAAATGCCATGAAGGCTCTGTTAACCAGTTTGATGAAAACATTTCAAATTTTCTATAAAACCAGCACATTGTACCCCATGATTGTATTAATGCACACAGCTATGATTTAATAAGAAAAAAGGAAAAAAGAAAGAAATGAAAGTATAAAATAAGTAAATGCAGGGTATTCAGGGTTTGAGTGAATTGAAATTGAAGAAGGTGGGGGTAGAAGTGTAGAGTATAATAGGGAAGAAAAGGGTGATTTCCAGGAAAGGAAAAGTAAGAATATGATGGACCAAAGATTAAATAAAAAGTAGTAGAGTTTTACTACAATGAAGTCTGACCAAATTAGAATAGAAAGAGAAATAGGTTAAAATAGAAATTTGCTCCTTGGCTTCTTAATTCTATGATCAGGGAATTTTACAAACAACATTTATTTATTAATTTTATTATTCCTAATTATTAAAATCACATATTTAGAAATGATGCATTAATTTCCATTTTATGAAATGATGTTGTTATAATTCTTGAAATGTATCTTTGATATAAGTTTTTACCATAATTAAAGCCACTTTTTGTGTTATTTAACAAAGTTCTTTAGAGCACATCTATTCTGCTAAATAGATTGTGATACTGCTTTCTGAATCTATGTATGTTGCGATCAATTTTTCTAAAATACAAGTACCATTTGCATAACATTAACACAATTAAAAATAATCCTGTAGAAATATATTTATAATCTCCAGTTTTCCCACTTACCAAGCTACCTTTTATTTTTAAAACATTTTATAGTGAAATATGATATATATTTAAAGGGCATAAAATATAAGTGCACAGTTAGATAAATAAACTTAAAGTGAATTTCAATGTAACTACCACCAAAGTCAGTAAATAGAAGATTTACAGCATCCAGAAAATCCGTATATGTGTCTTCCTGATTATAATTTCCTCCTTCATTCAAAAATAATCTTTTTTTTATTGAATGGTAACTATGTACATTAATGCACTTCTGGGGTACAGTGTGGGGTTTTCACATGCAATCTGAAATA
>NW_003852552.1:2991058-3003826 GCF_000181295.1 Otolemur garnettii
TGCTATCTGAATTTCAGAATCTCTTGGCATGTCTGGAAAGTTCTCTTTCATAATTTCATGAAGAAGAGCCTCTGTGTTTTGTGAAGTAACTTCATCGCTTTCTGGGATTCCTATAAGGTGAATATTAGTTTTCTTCGAATTATCCACGAGTTCTCTGAGAGTGAGATCTGTTTTTGCTCTCCATTTCTTGTGATCCTTGTACTCCTGGGCTTCTTCAAAACTTTGTCTTCAGTATCAGAGATCCTTTCTTCTCCCTGTTGCACTCTGTTATGGAGGGATTCCACTGTGTCTTTCAGATCCTTGAGGGCTGCAACCTCTTGTCTCAGTATTTCAAAATCTTTGATCATTTTATCTTTGAAATCATTGAGTTCTTGAGACATCTTTTGAATAATTTCTTGAGATACCTTTTGAATAATTCCTTGAGAAATCTTTTGAATAATTTCTTGAGCTCCTAATTCCTTTGTTTCTTCTATTCTGTTAAACTTATTTGCTATCCACATTCTGAACTCGATTTCTGACATCCCAGCCATTTGCTTGTGGATGGGGTCTTCAATTGTGTCTTCCCTATTTTCCCTTGGAGGAGTTGATCTACTCTGGTTATTCAAGTTGCCAGTTTTTCCGCTTGTTCCACCCCATGCTGAGTTTACCTTGTTTGGAGGCCTTATCAGAACCGTTCAGTTGATGGCTTCTTCTGGTTGCCCAGAGAGACAGGCAGAGCATGTCTGTTGTCTTCTCCCAGTTCTCTGGTGCTGGGGCAGCTGGGGTGCAGTGGAACAGCGGCAGCTGCACAGGAGTGTGCATGACCAGATTAGACCTTGTTCAGCCTGCTGGGCATCCAGGGGGCAGGAAACTGGCAGCAGCCAGATCAGTCCTAGTTCAGCCCCTCTGGGTGGAACAGGGGAACTGTAGTGGCTAGATCAGTCCTAGTTCAGCACCCTGGAGCAGCCAGAGGGTAGGGGAATGGCAGTGGTAGTGCAGGCTATACGAGCGAGCAGATCAGTCCTAGTTCAGCCCCACCAGAGTAGCTGGGGGGGAAGCAGGGACTACTTCACCTTCGCCCATTGGACGCATGCGGCGCTAGCAAGCTGATCTGTGCCCTCCCAGTGCGGGAGCCCCCAGCGGGGGACTCCTCCACATCTGTCCGAGGGACGTATGTGGCTCTAGCAAATAGTTCTGGGCTCTCCAAGAGTGGTAGATCCCCCCACCACCACCTGCAGGGCGAGTGTGGCTCTAGCAAGCAGTTCTAGGCCCGCCCAGCTTGGAAGCCTAGAGTGGGGAACACCTCCCCTGGCCCCTGTGGGGTGTGTGTGTCTCTTGCAAGCTGTTTTGGGTCCACCTGGATTGGAGGATTTCTCTGCCTCTGCCTGCGGGATGCCTGCGGCCCTAGCGAGTGGTACTGGGCCTGCCCAGGGCAGGAGCCTGCTGCCCGTGAGGCGTGCAACTCTAGCAAGCAGTTTTGGGACCCACCCGGCTCCTTGAGGGCAAATGGACCCACTCGGCAACTGGGTTAGTCTGGGAAGGTTAATACCTCCTTCCCTACCTTACACCCAGTCCCTCGTGGTCCCCCAGGTCCGAGACCCTATTCACTCCAATAGGCCAGTGCTCCCGAGGTTTACCTGGCAAAATCAGCCAGAAATCTGAGTTTGGCCAGGGGGACTTGCGTGTTCAAATTAGGCTTCTGTCCGATTAGATTTCTCTCCAAACCTTGGAGTGAGTGGGTGGAGACTCCTCAGAGTTCAATGTTGCAGGTAGAGAATATATACAGTTTTATATATTTCAAACCTTCCCTCAACCATACACCTGGGGTGCCCCTTTGAATAGTCCTTGGGTGGTCTACCAGGTTTGAGGGGTCCAAATCAGTTGTCCCAGTCAGCACCTGTTTCAAGTGGAAGAGTTCAAATGTCTCTGGGGGCTAGATAAGAGGGGTCTGCTTGCCGTTCAATTATAACTTGCTCCAGTGCTCCACGAGGGCAAAGGGACCCACCTGGCAAATGGGCTAGTTTGGGAAGGTTAATACCTCCTTCCCACCTTGCACCCAGTCACTCATAATCCCCCAGGTCTGTGGCCCTATTCACTCCAGTAGGCCACTGCTCCCAGGGTTTACCTAGCAAAATCAGCCAGAAATCTGAGTTCAGCAGGGGAGCCTTGTGTGTTTAAATTAGGCTTCTGTCCGGCTAGATTTCTCTGTAAATCAGAGGTTGCATTTGGCTTTAAACTCAGGTGTCAATTCTAGCCTCTGCCTGCCCACTGCCTTTGTCTCAGCCGCATTAGCCCCCTGAGGGCTGGCCCTCCACCCAAGAAAGTTAAGTGAGCCCTGCCTGTGGCTGCTGTCCAGGATGGCGTGCCACTCAGGATGCCACCGTTTCTGCACTGGCGTCCCCCGAGCTGACTCTCCTCTCCTCACACCCGCACCACAGTCAGCACAGAACAGCACCAGCCCTTTCCCCCTCCACTTCTCTCAAGGAGATGCCCAAGAATCAGGACTCCATAGGTAATAAGCCTCCAGATCTCGGAGTGGGTAGGTGGGGACTCCTCGGAGTTCAATGTTGCAGGTGGAGAATATATACAGATTTATACAGTTTTACAGTTTTATGTCTGACTGGAGGGTGCCGTGGCACGCCAGCAGGGGTAGGAGGTCCAGTTTTTAGGGGGTCTCTCCCGTGGAATAGAGTGGGAGGAAGTTTGAACTCTGCTCGCTTGTTTGCATGGAGTAAACTGCGAGCCCTTGTTGTGGGGGAGGGGACTCCCGTCCGCTTGGTGGTGGATTTTGTACCTTTTGGTTGTATTTTTGGGGTTGCAGCTCACCTCAGGAAGGTTGAAGTGCGCTCTTCAATCTTCTCTCTTGTCTCTGCTCCAAACCATCAGCTAATTTGCTAAGCTTCTGTCCTTTCAGCCTCCTTCTGGACAGGCGCTTCTGTAAAAAGCTGGCTACAGTCCCTCAAAAAATAATCTTTACTGTATTTTTCTGACAATTATTTCATTTTTTCCTCATACATTTGCCATAATATATGTGTCCCTAAAATTCATAATTTATATTTGCCTGCGTTAAACCTTGTGTGGAAGAGAACATATGTTCTTTTGTGTCTTGGTCCTTTAAAAAAACTTTTTTATTATTTTTAGAAAAAGTCTCACTCTGTTGCTTTGAGTTTGACCACAGTCGTGTCATCATAGCTCACAGCAACCTCAAACTCTTAGTCTCAAGCAATCTTCTTGCTTTGGCTTCAAAGTAGCTGGGACTACAGGTGCTGCCACAATGCCCAGCTAATTTTTTAAATTTTTAGTAGAGATAGGGTCTTGCTCTTTCTCAGGCTGGTTTTGAACTAGTGAGCTCAAGCAATCTACCTATCTTGGCCTCCCAGAGTGCTAAAATTACAGGTGTGACCCATTGCACTTGGCCTTGGTATTTTTTCTTTGCACCACATTATGTTACTGAGATTCATCTCTGTTGTTACCAATGCCTGGAGTTAGTTTATTTTCATTACATTCAACTTGATGAATATTCCACACATTATTTATCTGTTTTACTATTGTTGGACAATAGATTATGTTCTGTCCTTGACTGTTTCAAACAGTGCTCTCCTTAACTTTGTTTTACATGTATCTGGCGTATGAGTGGAATTGATGGGTTACTGGGTTATATCTTCAATTTTAATAGATTAACACAAATCTTGATTTATTTATTTTTTTTTTTTACTCCCATCCATGGCATGTGAAAATTTCATAGCAATGCTTGGTATCCTTTTGGAGTCTTCTTAAGTTGTGCCAAGAAAGTGAGTTTGTTATGACTTGTCTTTGTTGAAATTTTTCTTTCTTTCTTTTCTAATGAGTAATAAAGTTGGACTTATTTTCAAATGTTTATTGGTTATTTGTTTTGTTTTTTTTTTTTTTTTGAGACAGAGCCTCAAGCTATCCCACTGGGTAGAGTGCCATGGCATCACAGCTCACAGCAACCTCCAACTCCTGGGCTCATGCGAGTCTCCTGCCTCAGCCCCCCAAGTAGCTGGGACTACAGGCGCCCGCCACAACGCCCGGCCATTTTATTGGTTATTTGAATATCCTCTTTTGAAAAGTGCATGTTCACTGCTCTTACTTTTTTTTTTCAGTATTTAAATTGACATTTTGTTATTTATACCTGTTTTGATATATCAAGGATATGAGCCTCTTGGCCTCTTGGTCAGTCAAATGCATTGCAAATAACTTTTCACACTCTTGGTTCATCTTTTTATTCTCTTGGTGTCTTTTGTTAAATAGCACTTCTTTTTTTAAAAAAATTAAGTTAATATAAGGGTACAAATGTTTAGATTATATTGTTTTCAGTTCTAAGGTAAAGTTCAAGTTGTAGTTAAGCCCTTCATCTGGGGTGTGGGATGTGTGCTGAACATCCTCACAATGTGCACATTAGGTGAGATCCTACCAATTGCTCTCCCTTCTCCCACCTTTCACCTTTCCTTCTCCCCATGTCTCCCACCTCAGCCCTCCCCCCTTGCAAGATTATATTTGTGTTTTATCTTTCATGTGGGCATGTAGTTGTTTATATATTGGTTTCATATCAGTATTGACTACTATGGCTACTTTTTTCCCCATTCTTAAGATATTTTACAAAAAAGAATGTGTTTCAACTCCATCCAGATAAACAGAAAAGATGTAAAGTCTCCATCTTTTCTTATGGCTGAATAGTACTCCATGGTATACATATGACACAGGTTGTTAATCCATTCATGGGTTGATAGGCATTTGTATTGCTTCCATGACTTGGCAGATGTGAATTGAGCTGCAATAAATATTCAGGTCCAAGTGTCCTTTTGGTAAAATGATTTTTGTTCTTCTGGGTAGATACCTAGTAATGGGACTGCAAAATTAAATGGAAGGTTAACTTTTAGATCTTTAAGAATTCTCCATACTTCTTGCCATAAAGGTTGGATTGGTTTGCAATCCCACCAGCAGTGTAAAAGTGTCCCCCTTTTTTTCTATATCTATAAAAACTTCTGCAACTTTGGGACTTTGTGATATGGGCTAATCTCATTGGAGTTAGATTATATCTCAGAGTGGTTTTGATTTGCATTTCTCTGATGATTAGAGATGATGAGCATTTTTTCATATGTTTGTTAGCATTCATCTGTCTTCTTTCGAGAAGGTTCTATTTATGTCCCTTGCCCGGTGATAGATGGGTTTGTTAACCCTTTTATTGTTGATTAATTTGAGTTTTCTGTAGATTCTAGTCATCAGCCCTTTGTCAGATTTGCAACATGCAAAAATCTTCCCTGATTCTGAAGGCTATCTGTTGGGGTTAGTTGTGATACCCTTAGCAGTGCAGAAGCTTTTTAGCTTGATAAATTTCCATTTACTTATTTTTGGTGTTGCTGCAAATGCCAGGGGGAAGCGTTCTTCATATAATCTTTTCCCAGGTGAATTTTGTAAAGCATTTTTACCATAATCTCTTCAAGAATTTTTACTGTTTTATCACTTAAATTTGAATCTTTTATGCAGCAAAAGTCAATTTTTTTCAATGGTGAGAGGCATGGGTCCAGTTTTAGTCTTCTACATGTGTTTAACCAGTTCTTCCAGCACCGTTTATTAAATAAGGATTATTTTCTTAGTATATGCTTTTGTTTGGTTTACCAAAGATCAATGGCAATATGTGGTTGGGGTCGTCTCTGGATTCTCTATTCTATTCCATAGATCTATATCTCTATTTTTGTGCCAGTACCATGCTGTTTTGATCACTACAGCCTTGTAGTATAACCTGAGGTCTGGTAACATGATGCCTCCAGATTGGTAACATGATGCCTTCAGATTTGTTTTTCTTTCTTAGAATTGTATTGGCTATTAGATTTTTTTCTACTTCCATATGCAAAGAAGTACTATTTTTTCAAGTTCTTCAAAGTATGACATTGGTGCTTTGATGGGGATTGCATTAAATCTGTAGATTCCATTGTATTGTATGGACATTTTAATGATGTTGATTCTTTCTGGCCTGGAGCATGGTATGTTCCTAAATTTGTTAATGTCTTCCACTATTTCTTTTCTCAGAGTTTAATATTTCTTTTTATAGAGATCTTTCACATACTTTATTAGATATATTCCCACATATTTCATCTTATTGTAAAAGGTGTAGAGTTTTTGATTTTATTCTCAGCTTAACTGTTGTTGGCATATATGAAAGTTACTGATCTGTGGGCATTTATTTTGTATCCCAAGATGCTTATCTATTCTTTGATCTCTTCTAAGAGTTTTGTAGTTGAGTCTCTGGAGTTTCCAGTATAAGATTATGCCATCCACAAAGATCAAGAATTTGACCTCCTCTGTTCCCATTTGAATACATTTGGATCTCCTTCTGTTGCCTAATTGCAATGGCTAAGACTTTCAGCACTAGGTGGAATAGCAATGGTGGCAGGGGGCATCCTTGTCTAGTTCCAGTTCTTAGTAGGAATACTTTCAGCTTTACTCCTTTCAACATGATATTGGCTGTGGGTGTGTTGGAGATGGCCTGTATTGAATTAAGAAATGTCCAACCAAAGCTTATTTTCTTAAGTGTTCTAATGATGAAAGAATGCTGGATATTTTCAAAATCCTTTTCTGCATCAATTGAGAGAATCATATGGTTTTTGTTCTTGATTTTATTCATGTGATAAATTACATTTATGGATTTACCTATTTTGAGCCAATCTTGCATCCTTGGGATAAATCCTACTTGATTGTGTTGTATAATTTTTTTAATGTGTAGCTCTATTCTTTCTGCTAGGATCTTATTGGATATTTTTACATCAATATTCATCATTGATATTGGCCTATAGTTTTCACTTCTTGTTAGGTCCTTAACTGGTTTTGAAATCAGGATGATATTCGCTTTATAGAACCAGTTGGGGGAAGATTCTTTCCTTCTCTATGTTTGGGAATAGGTTATGCAATATAGGTACCAGTTCCTATTTGAAGGTTTGGTAGAATTCTGGTGTGAAACCATCTCATCCGGGGCATTTTTTTTGGGGGGGAGAGGGGAGATTTTGTATTTTTGATGCAATTTCAGTGCTTGATGCATATCTATTCAAAATTTCTAATTCTTTCTGGTTGAATTTAGGAATGTGGCATGATGCCAGGTATTGGTCCATTTCCTCTACATTTTCATATTCTAGATTTTTTTTTTTTTAGTAATTATTGGATATCTGTTGTATTTCTGCAGTACCTATTATTATTTCCTCTTTATTGTTTCTGATTGAAGTTACTAGAGATCTTACTTTTCTGTTTCTGGTTAGCCTGGCCAAGGGTTTATCAGTATTATTAATCTTTTCAAAGAACCAACTTTTAGTTTTGCTGATCTTCTGAATGATTCTTGTGAAAGTGTTCTTAGAGCCCTCTGAACGGAGATGCAAGGAAAAGGAACTGTAGGCGGGATGATTGATTTGAAGGGAGGTCAAGACTCACTCAGGTCAGCGACCAGGCCTGACTTTACTGATTATCTTATATATCAAACATTCAGTAAGAATTTAACACATAAAAAGAAGTGAAGTAAAATTAGGAAGCTACTATTAAGATTACAACTTAGTGTGAAGGCTGAGGAACACATATACAATTGATTTTGTTTAGAGTAAAAACATAAAGGAGACAGATTGTCTGTTCTCACTGGCCCAAACTGAAACTGGAGATAATAATTTGAATGAAGGAAGAAGACAGAGAATAGAACTCAACGCCCAAGGACATGTGTTCGAGCTTCCAGCTGCGACCCTGGTCTAGCTCTCCAGATCTCTTTGTGAGAGTATTTCTGCATATCTATAGGCTGCCCACAGAAACTCGATCTTCAAAGAAATCTTTCCCAAAGCCATTCTCCTGGAGGAGCATGTGAAGCAAACTGCCATGTGTGAACACAGGGTGCTTTTCTCTACATCCTTGTGTTTTCAGTTTCATTTAATTCTACTCTAATTTTGGTTATTTCTTTTCTTCTGCTGGGTTTAGGGTTGGATTGTTCTTCTTTTTCCAGTTGCTTCAGATGGCCCATTAGGTTGTTGACTTGCTCTCTTTTTGTTTTCTTGATGAAGGTAGTTAATGCTATAAATTTGATTCTTAGGATTGCCGTTGCAGTACCCCCCAGTTTTTTTTCCTTTGGCATTGGGCCTGGCAATTTATTTTATTAATGTGCACCTGGGAGGAGTTGCATTGTTTCGGCACATGGGTGGAAAAACACCTTCAGGCTGGATCCTTTCATCTCACCTCTGTCTTCACCTGTGAGACTAAGTTGGGCTTATAGGAGAGGTAGTCGGAAGATGTTCAGGCAATGAGGTGGTAGGTCTTTTGGCTGGCTGGGGCACGAGGAGGTCAGGTCTTTATACCTTGGTGAAGCTGCAACTGCTCCAATTCTCCTATTCAGGGTTCAGAATTATCCATCATGCCTAGCCCTGTCTTTTATCTTCAGAGATAAAGGCTTAACTGGCACATTCCTACTAGTGACCCGAGGGCTTTAGACTCCTGGAAATCATGAGCCCTTCCCAGAAACAGTACTATCTGCAGTAGTGTTCTGGATGGCGGTGCCAGTAAGGGACCCAGAGAAGTGCCACTGGCAGGGGAACCAGGGTGTGTCCTGAGGTAGCACCAATTGA
Source organism: Otolemur garnettii (assembly GCF_000181295.1). Classification (NCBI taxonomy): domain Eukaryota; kingdom Metazoa; phylum Chordata; class Mammalia; order Primates; family Galagidae; genus Otolemur; species Otolemur garnettii. The sequence continues at coordinate 2,999,647 of NW_003852552.1, forward strand.
CTTGAAGAAGTCATGTTTCTCTAGCACTGAAGGCCAGCTGGGTGGATACAGAGGCAAGGCTGTGCTTCAGTGCTGCTGATGGGAGATATTTATAAGACCCAGGATTTCTAGATGAGGAAATAAAATTTTCAGTTGATTCTGTGGAATCTGGAGACACCATGGGAAGAGACAAATCATTTCTTGCAAGAGGTAGTAAGGGAAATAATGGCAGAGATACAGTCTGGTTCTACTTCCTCTCCCATCTTTTTTGGCCATAGGCCTGACAGTAACTGTATGCTTGCTGATCCTGAGTACTCGAGTCCTGCACAGCACCTGTATGGCTTCTGCTAGGCCTCAGATCCAGGTGGGCTGGAGTGGCAACCACTAGCAGGTCATTCAGAGAAACATCACAGCTGTGAGGACTCTGCAAATGGAGGAGGGAAGACACATCCAACTGTTTCTTTTCACCAGAACTGCAGCTGGCAGAGTAACACTCCCTGGGCAGGGAGGGGTTTTGCAATTGGTGACTCTGCATTAGCTTTGTGCTGTAGTGAGCTGGGAAGAAGGAGAACTTCCTCCTCATGTAAGCATTTATGATTAGTTCTGGCACAAAGTATGGCTTCTTCATGTCATTCTTTAGGGAACACCAGCTTGGGTTCAGACTCCCAGAGGAGCTAAGGGGTTTTGTAGAGAGAGAAGGTTTTGAGATTTTTTCCTGGATGAGCTGCAGAGAGAGCTGCTGTTGCTTGCATTTCAGTATCCCCCAGCTTTTGATAGTTTCATTTTTTGGCTTTACTGTTAATGTGCTCAAGAATCTAATGATTTCCTTCTTAATCTTGTCTTTGACCCAGCTGTTGTTCAGCATAAAGTTATTCAGGTTCCCTGACTTCATTTGGATGTGAAGATTTCTGTTGCTGTTGAGTTCAACTTTTATTCTGTGATAGTATGTGAAGATACAGTAATAATTTCTATTCTTTTGAATTTGTTGAGGTTATATTTGTGACTTAAGATATGATCAGTTTTGGAGGATGTTCCATGTTCTGATGAGAAGAAGTTGTGTTCATTATTAGGATGAAATGTTCTGTATATATATGTTAAATCCATGTTCTACGGTCATGGTTAAGTCCATTATTTCTGTGTTTCATTTATGTTCAGAGGATCTATACAGTATTGTCAAAAGGGTGTTGAAATCTCTGCTATTATAGTGCGGGAAGATAGCATATTGTTTCAATCATTTGGGATTTGTTCTATGAATTGAGGAGCATTCAGATAGGGTCGGCAAGTGTTAATTATTGAAATCTCTTCATGTTTTGTGCTTCCCTTGACAAGTAGTAGTGTAAATCCTTGTCTTTTCTTAATTTTTTTAGAAGCTTAAAGCATTTCTTTTATTTCTTTGTGATAGCAATTAACTAATATTAAGTAATCAATTCAAAAATGTTACAGTAAGTGAAGCTATTGCTTTGAGCTACCATCATTATTAGTAGGATAATTTTATTTTATTTTACTTCTTTTTATTTTGAGACAGAATCTCATTATGTCACTTTCAGTAGAGTGCTGTGGCATCACAGCGCACAGGAACTTCCAACTCTTGGGCTCAAGCGATTCTCTTGCCTCAGCCTCCCAAGTAACTGAAACTACAGGCACATGCCACAAAACCTGGCTATTTTTTGGTTGCAGTTGTCATTGTTCAGCAGACCTGGGCTGGGATCAAACCCACCACCTTCAGTGTATGTGGCTGGCACCCTAGTCACTGAGCAATAGGTTCTGATCCTAGTAGGATAATTTTATTTTATTTTTATTGAGTCAAATACACATAGATCATTAATATATTTATGCATATGTGGGGTACAATGTGCTGATTTTGATTTTTTTATACAATCAGATGTGGTTACATTAAAATAATCAACATAGCTTTCACCTTATTTACTGGATTATTGTGCCAAAACATCTATGTTCTACACTTCACAGATTTGACTTGTACCCTTGTCATATGCTCCATAGGTGTGGTCCTGCCTCTTACCCTCCCTCTGCCAAACCTCCCACCTCCCCTTCCTTCCCACTCCATTTCTCTCCTTCAACTGGGTTATAGTTGTGTTCTATCTTTCATAAGGAAGTGTGAGTAACATAAGTAGGTTTCATAGAAGTACTGAGTACATTGGATATTTTTTCCTTCACTCTTGAGACATTTTACTCCAGAGAATATGTTTGAGATCCCTCCAAGTAAACATAAAAGAGGTAAAGGCTTCACTGTTTTTAAAGGCTGCATAGTACTCCATGGTATACATACACCACAATTTGTTAATCCATTCATGGGTTGATGGGCACTTGGGCTTCTTCCATGACTTGGCTATTATGAATTGAACTGCAATGAATAATCTTGTGCAAATATCTTTTTTTTTTATTAAATCATAGTGGTGTACATTAATATTATCATGAGGTACAGTGTACTATTTTTAATTTTTATTTTATTTATTTATTTATTAAATTATAGCTGTGTACATTAATGCAATCATGGGGTACAGTATGATGTTTTTATATACAATTTGAAATACTATCATCAAACTGGTTAACGTAGCCTTCATGTCATTTTCATAGTTATTGAGTTAAGACATTCATACTCTGTTTTTAGAAAGATTCACTTGTACCCTTGTAAAATAAACCATAGAGGTGACTCCACCAATCACCTTCCCTCCACCCATACACCCCCCGACCCTTCTTCTCCCTTCCCCCTCCTCATATTCTAAGGCTATAATTAGGTTATAGCTTTCCTATGAAAGCTATGAATTAGTTTCAAAATAGGGCTGTGTACATTGGATACTTTTTCTTCCATTCTTGAGATACTTTGCTAAGAAGAACATTTTCCAGCTCCATCCATGTAAACATGAAGGAGGTAAAGTCTTCATCTTTCTTTAGGACTACATAATATTCCATGGTGTACATATACCACAATTTATTGATCCATTTGTGAGTTGATGGGCATGTAGACTTCTTCCATGACCTAGAAATTATGAATTTGGCTGCAATAAATATTCTGATATAAATATTTTTTGTTGTAATGTGGTTTTTGGTCTTCTGGATATATACCTAATAAAGGAATTGCAAGATCAAATTGCAGGTCTATTTTTAGTTCTCTAAGAGTTCTCCAGATGTCTTTCCAAAAGGAATGAATTAGTTTGTATTCCACCAGCAGTGTAGAAGTTTTCCCTTTTCTATACATCCATGCCAACATCTCTGGTTTGGGTTTTGTCATATGGGCTAATTGTACTGGAGGTAGGTGATATCTTAAAGTAGTTTTGATTTGCATTTCTCTAATGATTAAGGATGGAGAGCATTTTTTCATATATCTGTAGGCCATGCGCCTGTCTTCTTTAGAGAAGTTTTTATTCAAGTCCCTTGGGCACCCTGAGGTGGGATCACTTCTTCTTTTCTTGCTAATACATTTGAGTTCTCTATGGATTCTGGTTATTAAACCTTTGTCAGAGACATAACCTGCAAATATCTTCTCCCATTCTGAGGGCTGTCTACTTGCTTCACTTACTGTGTTCTTGGCTGCGCAGAAGCTCTTTAGTTTGATCAAGTCCCAGTAGTGTACTTTTGATGGTGCTTCAGTTGCCCGAGGGGTCCTCCTCATAAAATTTTCACCCAGGCCGAAATTTTCAAGTGTTTTCCCTACACTTTCTTCTAGTGTTTTTATAGTCTTATGTCTTAAGTTTAAATCTTTAATCCAGTGAGAGTCCATCTTAGTTAATACTGAAAGGTGTGGGTCTAGTTTCAGTCTTCTACAGGTTGCCAGCCAGTTAGCCCAGCACCATTTATTAAATAGGGAATCTTTTCCCCACTCAATGTTTTTCATTGGCTTTTCAAAGATCAGGTAACAGTAGGTAGCTGGATTCATCTCTTTACTCTCTATTCTGTTCCATATATCTACCTCTCTGTTTTTATGCCAGTACCATGCTGTGTTGATCACTATGGATTCATAGTATAGTCTGAGGTCTGGTAGCGTGACTCGTCCTACTTTGTTTTTATTTCTGAGTAATGTCTTTGCTATTCGAGGTTTTTTTTCTGATTCCATATAAAATGAAGTATCATATTTTCAAGATCTTTAAAGTATGACAGTGGAGCTTTAATAGGGATTGCATTAAAAATTTTATATTCATTTGGGTAGTATAGACATTTTAACAATGCTGATTCTTCCCAGCCA
>NW_003852552.1:3004422-3069273 GCF_000181295.1 Otolemur garnettii
ATTGGTCTGTAATTTTCTTTTCTTGTTGAGTCTTTTCCTGGTTTGGGGATCAAGGTGATGTTTGCTTCATAGAATGTGTTGGATAGTATTCTGTCTTGTTCTATATTTAGGAAAAATTGATTAATATAGGTACTAGTTCCTCTTTAAAGGTTTGGTAGAATTCTGACATGAAGCCATCTGGCCAGGGGCTTTTTTTAAGGGAGATTTTGTATAGTCGATACTATTTCAGAACTTGATATAGGCGAGTTCAACATTTCCACTTCATTCTGGCTAAGTCTTGGGAGGTGGTGTGCTTCCAAGTATTGGTCAATTTCCTTCAGATTGTCATATTTTGGGGAATAAAGTTTCTTGTAATATTCATTAAGGATTCTTTGAATTTCTAAAGGGTCTGTTGTTAGTTCATCTTTACCATTTCTGATTGATGAGATTAGAGATTTTACTCTTTTTTTCTTGGTTCGGTTGGCCAAAGGTTTATGTATTTTATTGACTTTTTCAAAAAACCAACTTTTTGATTTATTGATCTGTTCTATAATCCTTTTATTTCAATTTAATTTAATTCTGCTCTAATTTTGGTTATTTCTTTTCTTCTTCTGTATTTGAGATTGGAATGTTCTTCTTTTTCCAAATGTTTGAGATATCCCATTAAGTTGTTGAGTTCATCTCTTTCTGTTCTTTTGAGGAAGGCTTGCAATGCTATAAATTTCCCTCTTAGTACTGCCTTTGCAGTATCCCAGAAGTTCTGATAACTTGTCTCATTTTGTTCTAAAAATTTGGTAATTTCCTTCTTGATCTCATCTCTGACCCATCTATCATTCAGCATAAGGTTATTTACCTTCCATGTTTTTGTATCAGTCTTCAGATTACTGTTGTTATTGAGTTCAACTTTTATTCCATGATGTTCCAAGAAGATGCAAGGAATGTATGTATTTTTAAATTTGTTGAGGTTAGACTCATGACATAAGATGTGATCTATTTTGGAATATGTTCTGTGAGATGATGAGAAAAATGTGTATTCAGTTTTGTTAGGATGAAATGTTTTGTAGATGTCTGTTAAATCCAAAAGTTGAATCGTTAGATTTAAATCTAAAATTTCTTTGCTAAGCTTCTTATTGGATGGTCTATCCAAAACTCCTAAAGGAGTGTTAAGATCTCTGACTATGATGGAGCTGGGAGAGATCAAGTTGCTCATGCCTGTTAGATTGTCTCTTATAAATTGAGGTGCGTCCTGGTTGGGTGCATAAATATTGATAATTGAGATCTCATCATACTGAGTTAACAAATATAAAGTGGCCATCCTTGTCTTTGCTTACTTTTGTTGGTTTAAAACCTATTGTATCTGTGAATAAAATTGCAACACCTGCTTTTTTCTGCTTTCTATTTGCTTGAAATATAGATGACCATCCCTTCAACCTGAGTCTATATTTGTCTTTTAAGGTAAGATGAGATTCTTATAGACAACAGATGTCTGGTCTGAGTTTCTGTATCCAATCAGCCAATCTGTGCCTCTTTAGTGGACAATTTAAGCCATTCACATTGATTGAAATTATTGATAAGTCTGGTAAAATTTTAGGTATTGAGTTGTTTAAAAGTCCAGTGGACATATTTAATTCTTTTGCCACTGTGGAAGTTGTAATTTGATCAGTATTTTCTGAGTGAGTTTAGTTTTGTGGTGGAGGATTACACTGGTTGTTATTGTGGATAGTTCTAAGAATACCCTGACGAGCTGGTTTAGTTATGGCAAATTTCTTCAACATGTGAATGTCCTTAAAGTATTTAATTTCACCATCATAAATGAAACTCAGTTTAGCTGGATACAGGATCCTGAGTTGAAAGTTATTTTGTTTTAGGAGATTAAAATTTGATGACCACCCTTTTCTAGCCTGAAAGGTTTCAGCAGGTAGATCTGCAGTCATTCTAATATTCTTCCCCTTGTAGGTTATTATTTTCTTACATCTAACTGCTTTTAGGATTTTCTTTTTCATGTTAACTTTAGTGACGTTAATTATGATGTGTCTGGGGGATGCCTTATTCAGGTTCAGTGGTGCTGGGGTTCAGAAGCTGTTTGTTATCTGAATTTCAGGATCTCTTGACATATCTGGAAAGTTTTTTTTCATAATTTCATGAAGAAGAGCCTCTGTGTTTTGTGAAGCAACTTCGTCACCTTCAAGGATTCCTATAAGGCAAATATTAGCTTCCTTGAATTATCCCAGTGGTCTCTGAATGATCTGTTTTTGCTTTTCATTTCTATTCCTCTTTAGACACTTGGGCATGTTCAAAATCTTTGTCTTAATGTCTGAAATCCTTTTTTATGCCTGCTACATTCTACTACTAAGGGATTCTACTGTATTTTTCAGATCTTTGAGGGCTGCAATCTCTTGTCTCAAATTTTCAAAATCTTTGGTGGTTTTGTCTTTGAATTTGTTGAATTCTTGAGGGAACTTTTGGAATACTTCTTGAATTTCTAATTCTATCTTTGCCTCTATTCTATTAATCTCATTTGCAATCCAAATTCTGAATTCAATTTCTGACATCTCAGCCATTTGTTTTTGAAGGGGATCTTCTGTTGCAAGCTATATCCTTTCTTGGGGGGGTTGATCTACTCTAGTTATTCATATTACCAGAGCTTCTCTGCTGATTCTGCCCCATGATTATTTTACCCCATTTGGCTTTTGCCCTTGAGCTTTGTCAAGGACCCGTATGGTGTTACGGCCTGACAGGCTGGGGACCTTCTTGATGTGGTGGGCATCAGTGGCTCTGTCTTATTTTCAGCTGTTTTCTGTCCTACCCTAATGAATCAGTTCCTCTTGGTTGAAGTCTCAGTTGTGGGTAAGTACCAGCAATTAAGTCGCCTTGCCCACCACAAACAACAATTGGGCAAGGAAAATCAAAATCAAACCTTCCCTCAACCATACACCCAAGGTGCCACTTTGGATAGTCCTTGGGTAATTTTCCCGGTTCAAGGGGTTCAAATCAGTTGTTCTAGTCATCACCAGTCTCAGGTGGGAGAGTTCAAAAAGTCTCTGGCAGCTAGATAGGAGGGGTCTACTGGTAGCTCAATATGACTCAATCCAGTGCTCCATTAGAGTAGAAGGACCCACCCAGCAAATGAATTAGTCTGGGAAGGTTGATGCCTCCTTCCACACCTTGCACCCATGTTATAGTGTGGAAGGATGATTGAACTCTGCTTGTTTGTTTCTATGGAGTAAACTGCCAGCCCTTCTTGTGGGGGAGGGGATTTCCATCTTCTTGGTAGTGGATTTTGTACCTTTTGATTGTATTTTGGGGGTCACAGCTCAGTTCAGCAAGGATAATGTGTGTTCTTCAATCTTCTCTCTTGGCTCAGCTCCAAAACATTGGCTTACTTGCTAAACTTCTGTCCTTCAAGTCTCTGTCTGGATGGGAGCCTCTGTAGAAAGCTGGCTGAAGTCTGCCATCTTGCCTCTGCCCCAGTGTACTGTTTCTATATACAATTTGAAATACTTTCATCCAACTTGTTAACATACCCTTCATGTCCTTTTCTTGGTTATTGTGTTAAGACATTTATATTCTACATTTAGAGAGATTCACATGTACCCTTATATTTGCCATAGGCAAATATCTTTTTTGCAAAGTGGTTCTTGGTCTTTTGGATATACTCCTCGTAGAGGAATTGCAGGATCCAATGGCAGGTCAATTTTTAGATCCCTAAGTGTTCTACAAACATCTTTCCAAAAGGGACGTACTAGATTGCATTCCCACCAGCAGTGCAGAAGTGTTCCCTTTTCTTCACATCCACACCAACATCTGTAGATTTGGGATTTTGTGATGTGGGCTATTCTTACTGGAGTTAGATGGTATGTCAAAGTGATATTGATTTGCATTTCTCTGATGATTAATGAAGATGAGAATTTTTTCATGTGTCTGTATACCATATGCCTCTCTTCTTCAGAGAAGCTTCTGTTTAGGTCTCTTGCCCATAGTGAAATGGGATCACTTGTTTTTTTCTTATTAATAAGTTTGAGTTGTCTGTGAATTCTGGTTATCTGATCTTTGTCAGAAACATAACCTGCAAATATCCTCTCCCATTCTGAGGGCAGTCTGCTTGCTTTACTTACTATGTTCTTGGCAGAGCAGAAGCTTTTTAATTTGATCAGATCCCAGTAATGTAATTTTGGTATTGCTTCAATTGCCCTGGGGGTCTTCCTCATAAAGTTTTCTCCCAGACCAATTCCTTCAAGTGTTTAACCTGCACGCTTTCCAAGAATCTTTATGGTTTCATGTCTTAGATTTAAGTAAGTCTTTTATTCAGTGAGAGTCAATTTTTATTAGAAGTGAATGGTGTGGGTCCAATTTTGGTCTTCTACAAGTTACCAGCCAATTCTCCCAGCACAATTTGTTAAATATGGAGTCTTTCTCCCCATTTAAGTTTTTGATAGGTTCATTGAAGATCAAATGATGATAAGTGCCTGGGTTCATCTCTTCGTTCTCAATTTTATTCCATACATCTACCTCTCTATTTTTGTGCCAATACCATGCTGTTTTGATCACTATAGATTCATAGTATAGTCTGAAGTCTGGTAGCATGATTCCACCTGATTTGTTTTTATTTCTGAGTAATATCTTGGCTATTCAAGGTTTTTTCTGATTCCATATAAAATGAAGTACTAGTTTTTCCAGATCTTTAAAGTATGACAGAGGTTCTTTGATAGGACTTGCATTAAATCTGTAAATTGCTTTGGGTAGTATGGACATTTTATCAATGTTGATTCTTTCCAGCCATGAGCATAGTATGTTTTTCCATTTGTTGACATCTTCAGCTCTTTCTTTTCTCAAAGTTTCACAGTTCTCTTTACAGAGATCTTTCATGGCCTTTGTTATGTACACTCCCAGATATTTCATTTTCTTTGGCACTACTGTAAAGGGAATAGAGTCCTTGATTGTCGGTATATATGAATGTTACTGATTTGTAAGTATTGATTTTGTAGCCTGAGATGCTGCTGTATTCCTTGATCACTTCTAAGAGTTTTGTGGTTGAGTCCCCGGGATTTTCCAGGTATATGATCATATCTGTGAAAAGTGAAAGTTTGATCTCTTTTGACCCTATATGGATATCCTTGATTGCCTTCTCTTGCCTAAATGCAATGGCTAATACTTCCATTACCATGCTCAAAAAACAGTGAAGACAGTAGGCATCCTTGCCTGATTCCTGATCTGAGTGGAAATGAATTCAATTTTACTCCATTAATTATGATATTGGCTGTAGGTTTCCTGTATATGGCCTCTATCCATTTACGAAGTGTTCCTTCTATACCCATTTTCCTAAGTGTTCTCATCATAAAATGATGCTGGATATTATCAAATGCTTTTTCTGCATCAATTGAGAGGATCATGTGGTCTTCGTTTTTTAATTTGCTTATGTGATGTTTTATATTTATAGATTTATGTATGTTGAACTAGCCTTGAGAATCTGGGAGAAAACCGACTTGGTCATGGTGTATAATTTGTTTGATATGTTGCTGGTTTCTGATTGCTAGAATCTTATTGAATATTTTTGCATCAATATTCATTAGAGATAGTGACCTGTAATTTTCTTTTCTTATTGGGTCTTTTTCTGGTTTGGGGAAGAGGGTGATATTTGCTTCATGGAATGTGTTCGGAAGTATTCCTCATTTTTCTATGTTTTGGAAAAGGTTCAATAGTATGGATACTAGATCCTCTTTAGAAGTTTGGTAAAATTCTGATGTGAAACCATGTAGGCCTGCACTTTTCTTTTTGGGAATATTTTGTGTAGTTCATTTTATTTCAGAACTAGATATAGGCCTGTTCAACATTTCCACTTCTTCCTAGCTATGTCTAGGAAGATGGTGTGATTCCAAATATTGGTCAATTTCCTTCAAATTTAAGTGTTTCTGAGAATTGTATTTTTTGTAATTTTTATTATTTTTTGAATTCTGTGAAGTCTTGGGTCATCTCTGTCATTTCTGATTGATGAGATTAGAGATTTTACTCTTCTATTTCTGGTTAGGTTAGCCAAAGGTCTATCTATTTTATTGACCTTTTCAAAAAAACAACTTTTTGAGTCATTGATCTGTTGTATGATTCTTTTATCTTAAATTTCATTTAATTCTGCTCTAATTTTGGTTATTTTGTTTCTTCTTCTCTGATTGGAGTCAGAATGTTCTTCCTTTTTCAGTTGCTTCAGATGTCCCATTAAGTTGTCAACTTCCTCTCTTTCCATTCTCTTGAGGAAGGCTTGCAATGCTATAAAATTCCCTCCTAGGACTACTTTTTCCATATCCCAGAGGTTCTGGTAGTTCATGTTTTCATTATTGTTTTGCCCTAAAAATTTGGTAATTTCTTTCTTAATCTTATCAGTGACCCAGCTATTGTTTAGCATAAGATTATGTGGTTTCCATGTTTTGTGTGAGATTGCAGATTCCTGTTGTTACTGAGTTCAACTTTTGTCCCATGATGGTTCAAGAAGATACAAGGGACAGTTTCTATTTTTTTAAATTTGCTGAGATTAGCCTTGTGACCTAAGATGTGATCAATTTGGAGGATGTTCCATGTGCTGATGAGAAAAATGTGTATTCAGTTTTGTTAGGATGAAATGGTCTGTATATGTCTGTTAAATCCAATTGTTGGATGGTTAATTTTAAGTATAAAATTTCTTTGCCTAGTCTCTTATTGGAGAGTCTATCCAACACAGCCAAAGGGGTGTTAAAATCTCCAGCTATTATAGTGCTGGTGGTAATCAAGTTGCTATTTCAGTTAGAGTCTCTCTTATAAACTGAGGAACATTCTGGTTGGGTGCATAAATATTAATAATTGAAATCTCATCATGTTGAGTGTTACCCTTAACAAATATGAAGTGACTATCCTTATCTTTCCTTACTTTTGGTGGTTTGAAGCCTATTGTATCTGTGAATAAATTTGCCACACCTGCTTTTTTCTGTTTGGCATTTGCCTGAATCATATATTACCATCCCTTTACCCTGAGTCTATATTTATCTTTGAAGGTAAGATGAGATTCTTGTATGCAAAGGATATCTGGCCTGAGTTTTTGTATCCAGTTGGCCAACCTGTTCCTTCATTTAAGCCTTTCACATTAAGTGAGAGTAGTGATAAGCCTGCTATTAGTTTGGGTGTCGAATTGTTTGAACATCCTGTGACATTTTTAATCCTTTTGCCACTGCAAAAGTTGGGTTTTGATCAAATTTTCTGAGTGAGTTTACTTGGGTGGTAAACATTGTGGTGGTCATTGTGGAGGATGAGCCTGAGAATGTCCTGGAGAGCATATTTAGTTATTGCAAATTTCTTCAGCATGTGAATGTCATTAAAGTATTTAATTTCTCCATTATAAACGAAACTCAATTTGGCTTGATACAGGGTCTTGGGTTGAAAATTGTTTTGTTTTAGGAAGTTGAAGGTAGATGACCATCTTCTTCTAGCTTGAAAGCTTTCAGCAGAGAGATCTGCAGTCATTCTAATGTTCTCCCCCTTGTAGGTTATGGTTTTCTTATGTCTGGCTGCTTGTAGAATTTTCTCATTCATATTAACTTTGGCAAAGTTAATTATAATGTACCTCAGAGATGTCTTATTCAGACTGAATTGTGCTGGGGTTCTGAAACTGTCTGCTATCTGAACTTCAGAATCTCTTGGCATGTCTGTGAAATTCTCCTTCATTATCTCGTGAAGTAGAGCCTCTGTCACATTCAAAGCAATTTTTTCACCTTCAGGAATTCCTGTAAGGTGACTATTCATTTTCTTCTAATTATCCCAGAGCTCTCTGAGGGAATGATTTGTTTTTGCTCTGCACTTTTATTCCTCTTTGAGTGTTTGGGAGTGTTCAAAAGCTTTGTCTTCAATGTTGGAAATCTTTTCTTCTGCCTGATCCGCTCTGTTACTGAGGGATTCTAGTGTATTTCTCGTATCTTGGATAGCTGCAACTTCTTTTCTCAGTGTGTCTAAATCTTTGGTGATTTTGTCTTTAAATTCATTGAATTCTTGAGCCATTTTTGAATTATTCCTAGGGTGTCTAATTCCAACTTTACTTCCATTCTGTTGATCTTATTTGCCATCCAAATTCTACATTTGATTTCTGACATCTCAGTCATCTGTTTTTGAATGGGGTCCTCTTGTTTGGCTGATTTGTCATTCCTTGGGAGAGTTGAACTGTTCTGATTATTCATGTTGCCAGAGTTTTTCCTCTGATTTCACCCCATGATTGTTTTTCACTATTTAGCTAGATGAGCAGGTAAGTTGAAATTGGATTGGAGGCTTCTGGGGTTGTGGTTGACAAGTCCTTCACCACAGAGTTGACACTGGTGACTGCAGCTTTTCCTCTACAATTTTGCAAAGGGTCTGTATTTTACTGCTGTCTGTGACTCTAGAGGCCTGCTTGGTGTAGAGGATGTAGGAGGCTCTGTCTTATATTCAGCTTATCTCTGTCCAATCCTAGTGAATTGGTGACTCTGTGTTGCAGTCTCAGCTTTGGAGAAATTCAAGCAACTGAGACATCCTATCCCCCACCGGTAATACCTGGAAGAGGAAAATCAAACCTTCCCACAAAAAAACCAGGATACTACCTCGAGGGTCCTCGGTTGATTTGTCCAGTTCAAGAGTTCCAAATCAATTGTCTCAATCAGCACCCACTCTCTAGCTGGAGAGATCAAAAAGTATGCAGCAACTAGATATTAGGAGTCTACTAGTAGCTCATATGTGGCTCACTCTGGTGCTCTGGGGAGTCAGAAAGGCCCGTCCAGTAGAAAGTTTGGAGCAAAGGGGCTGTTGCTTCTTTCCTCACCTTGTTCAACCTTCAATACTGGACTCTGGTAACCCCAGTCTCTGGTAACCCCGCCATCAGTATCTTTTACCCCAGTCCCATCCAACAATCAAAAGTATCCCGGCTTTATGCCTGCCAGAATCAAAGCAAAGTCAATGCCTCCTCCTCTCATTTACCACTCTTTGTCACCTGCCAGCAGGGGGGAGCTGAAGCCTACATGCCTCACACACTCAGTGGCAACGAGAATGTTACAGCTGAGCTCAATCTAAACCTGAGGCTATCCAGACAGCAAAAGAGTTTGTCCCTCAGCCACTGTGCCTTTGTCACCACTATTCTGTAGCTCTGGTATCCATATAGGGTGAGGTCTGGTTCCCTCTGGCAGACCACAGAGTTGGGGAGGTGACTCTCCAAAATTAGACCCCAGCAGGGTCACTGTACTAATGGTGATGTAAGGTGGGAGGTGTCTCCACTTGGGTTTGTGCACCTCAGCAGTTCCTGAGTCTCCACCCATGGTGCAGAGACCCAAGCCTCTGCCCACTGCTGAAATACTCTTTCTCAAAGCCAGGCTAGTCACCTTTCCCTCTATGTCTTTCTGTACAGTTACTGGATTCACAGATACAGCAAAGCTGCACTGCACTGCCTCTGTCTATCCAATACCCAGTCCTGGCCAAGAAGTGCAGACATTCTGGTCTCTGCCAGGGTTGGACTTCTGGACTGCCAGGCCAAGGGAGAAGGGTAGACTGGAAGTTCAGGATGGCAGGCAAAATATTTGTTCAAACTTCCTTCCAGACATAGGAATTCCTGGGTTCACAGCAAGTAATCTCTGGAGAAAGTGTCCCAGCTTCCAGCAATTCTCTCTGGTGGGGTGAGAGAAGAGAACCTCAGTTCATCTCTCACTATTAGAGATCCCACAGCAAGCAAGCAACTCTCTTTGGGGAGGGGATGGATACATGTCCTATTTGGGATGAGTTCTGTACCTGAAATTTGTTTCCTTGGAGTCATAGCTTGCCTCGGCAAAAAGATGTGCATTTATCTATCTCTTCTCTCAGCTTGGCTCCCCTCCTTTGGTTTCGTTGGGTTCTTTCTGGCCGTTATCTCTTTCTCTGGACAGGAGCTTTTGTTGAAAGCTAGCTCCAGTCAGCCATCATCCCCGTCTCCCCATGTTCTTATCCAATGTGAATATAGGAGTTAGGGAAAATAGCCAACCCAAGAATTTAGCAAAGTACAAAACACATTGAAACCAACTGAGCAAATAAACAGATAAAAAAGCTACCAGACACACAAGCATACAGATGCACAGACAATCAGAAACAAGTAAACAGACAAAAAACATCAACAAAAATGATAGCAATCATAAAATTAACACAAAACCTTTAATAGTCTGAAGTAAGCACTCTCAGCAACCAGAAGAAGGGAAGAAGAGGAAGAGAGAAAAAATAGTATTAATAAAAAAAATAACAATAACTCCTACAAGAAAAGGATGACAAAAGTGAAGGAAAAAAGGGCACACCAACAAAAATATTCATTTATATATATACACACACATATAGATAGATATAGGTATAGATATTCAACTATACATAGATATAGGGATCATCTTTAGTAGGAATATATTTATGTTGCAATATACTTTCTGGACACCAGGTGGCGCAGTGAGTAGTTCCAATCCTTACACCTGATTCTCATTTTACACTGTTTTATTGATGGTTGCTTGGCTACCCGCTTAGCGCTCAGACCCTGCTTTAATGTTGATGCCATGGATTTCAAAAGGAATCTTTACAGGTGGGATTCACAAATTCTCCCTACAACAGTTTCTGTGAAGTGCAGAATGTCCTGGACCAGCTTTGGGTGCAGGATGGCTGCCTGTTGGTGAGACTCAAATCGCTGCACCTGGCCCACAGGAAAAGTTGCCTATGGCAGTCGCCATTTCTGAAATTTCAAAATATGTCTGCTTCCTGACTGGCTGCCCAGCATTGACTTTCCTGCTCCAGAGGGCACCCCTATTTGTCCTCCAAATTTGCACAAGAGTCCTGCTTCACCAGTTTCTCTACTCAACATCTAGTTTCCCCTCAGACTGGGAATGTAATCTTCCATGGGGGAGAGGCTGGTTGCCGCTGGTGCTCAATGCCTCAGCAATGCAACACAAAGTCTCTTCAATCAGTCTCTGCAGCTCGGGGTTACACCCTGAGTCCAGCAATGCCAGTTTGATGCACACCCCAAACTGCCAGTTTACACCAATATTCCCTGCCAGAAACAATCCAACCCACTCATTCACAACCGACTGTTCTAGAGACCTAAGCTTCCATCCCATCTTCCATCATGCTCCATTTTGCACCCCCTGTGTAATTATTGATTACACCGTTCTCAGAAAAAGAAATTTTTTTCACTGGCAGATTTCACAAACTCTCCCTGCAATAGTTCCTGTGAAGTACAGTATCCTGGAGCAGTTTTGGGTGCTGGATGGCTGCCTGCAGGTGAGATTCAAATCACCGCACCTGTCCTGTGGGAAAAAGTGCTTGTGGCAGTTGCCATTTTGGAAATTGCAAAATGTGTCTGTTTTCTAAGTGTGATCCTTTCCCCTTACTTTTGTATCTGGTTGCCTAGGCCCTTGCCGCTCCAAACGGGGTTCAAACAGCACCCCTTTCTGGTTGCCAAATTCCGCTCAGGAGTCCACACTTCACCAGACTTTCCACAAATCACCTAGATTCCCCATGAACTGGGAATTATAGTCATCTGCGGGAGAGGGGTTGGTTGCTGCTGCCTCCAGCCGTGGGCCACTGGCCCCACTTCAGCAGTGGCACCAAAATTTTTCTGGCAGTCTCTGCAGCTCCAGGTCACAATTCAAGTCTAGCAATCCACCACTTCGCTGCACACCCCATGTTGCCTGTCTATTGCAACACTCCACATAAAGGAAAGATCTAGCACCCTCACTCTCACCTGATACAGTGGGGAGCATTGAGCAAAAGATCCATCCCATCTTCCATCATGCTCTGCCTCCTCATCTTTTCTTATTTTTGTTGGTATAAATCCAATTGTATCTGCAAATAATATTGCAACCCCAGCTTTTTTCTGATTTTCATTTGCCTGGATTATTGTTGTCCATTCCTTCACCTTGAGTCTTGTTTCATCCTTTGAGGTTAGGTATGCTTCTGGAGACAGAAGATATCAGGTCTGAGCTTTTGTATCCACTCAGTCAGCCTGTGACTCTTTAGAGGAGAATCAAAGCCATTCGCATTTATTGAGAGACTTGATAGGTATGGTGTTGTTTTGGTCATCTCAGTGTTTAGATTTCTAGTAATTATTTTTATCCCTTGCACCATTGTGGAAAGTGTGCTTCGTCTTTCATTTCCCTGCATTTTTACTTTGGTGATGCACCATTATTTTCTATAGGAAGTACTCAGAATAGTACCCAGAATAGCTGGTCTAGTTATAGCAAATTTCCTCAACGTTTGTATGTCAGTAAATAGTTGATTTATCCATCACAAGTGAAACTCAGTTTAACTGGATACAGGATCCTTGGCTAAAAACTGTTTTGTTTAAGAAGGATAAAGGCTGACGATCATCCTCTTCTGGCTTGAAAACTTTCAGCTAAAAGATCTGTGGTTATCCTGATATTTTTCTGTTTGTAGGTAAGACTTTTCTTACTCCTGGCTGCTTGCAGGATTTCTTCTTCATATTGACTTTGGCAAAGTTAATCACAATGTGTCTAGGAGATACATTGGTTGGATTGAGTCATGCTGGGTTTCTGAATGTATCTATTGTCTGAATTTCTGTGTTTCTTGTAATGCTTAGGAAATTCTCCACCACAATGTCTTGGAGTAGAGCATCTGTGCCTTTAGGACCATCCTTTTATCCTTAAAGATTCCCTATAATTCCGATGTTTGATCTTATGAAATGATCCCGTAACTCTCTCCGGGAATATTCTGTTTTTATTCTCATTTTTGCTGCCTCTTTGAATAATTAAAATAGTTCAAAAGTATTGTCTTCAATTTCTAAAATGCTTTCTCCTACATGTTCTACTGTATTACTGAGGATCTTTACTGTATTTTTAAGCTCTTCAAATATCTCTTTGATTTCCTTAAGCTCTGCTATACTTTTCCTCATTATGTCCATATCTTTGGTTGTAGTGTTTTTAAATTCACTAATTTCTTAAGACAACTTTCGAACTACTTTTTTGATTTCTATTTCCATCTTCTTCTCAATTCCAATCATCTTATTTGCCATTCATATTATACATTCCATTTCTGACATTTCAGTGACATTTCTATGGATATTTTCTGCTATATCTCTCTTATAATCTCTTAGGGAAGTTGATCTGCCCTATTTTTTCCTGTTGTTAAAATTATTCTGCTGCTCCTCCTCATGAGTATTTTCAAGATTTTAAATAAATGCTAATTGTACTTTTTCAGCTTACATGATATGTTGTCCCTGAATAGTTATTGAGAGATAATCTGACTTGGACCCTTAGGAAGCACTGCACAGACTTAATTGGCAACTAAAACTGGTGGGATGAGACCAGATCTGGAGGGTCAGAAACTGGAGCTATCCACCCCTTTGCCAATGAGCTGGAGCTTGTGCTTGTGGCCCTTCCCCTACAGCCTCATGGAGCTCCCATTCAGTGCTGCAGTGAGCATCTTTGAGGGGTAGCTTGCAGAGATAGCATAACCTGATTCTGTCCCAGCCTGTCCTCTACTCAATCAAATGAGCTGGTGTATTTTACTAGAGCCTGTGCTGCACAAAGATGTGAACATCTGCATCCCCACCTCCTACTGGTGACAGCTGGAAGAGGGGAATTGTTGGACAGACACATTGATCCTGCCCTTCACTGCTCCAATGCCCCCTACCCCTGCAAAAAAAGTTAAATATGCAGTGAACCTGAATCCTCAGCCAGTGGTGGCAAGAGAATGAGAGTCCAGGGACAGTTCTGACTAAGAGTTGCAGTCAAACCGGTTGAGGCAGCATTAGCAACATACAATTAAACAGGTACAGAGAAGCCATAGTCCTTCCCCAACCTGCTCTCCCAGAGTCCTTGCTATAGACAAATAAAATACAGCAATCACCCATGGCTGAGGAGGGGTTTAGTTCATGGAACTTCCCCAGTTCCAATTGTCCAAGTCTAGGCCTGTCTCTGTCTGAGTTGCAAGGAGGGAAGCTGAGGGTACCAGGGGTCACCAGGCTTAGCCATCAGGCAAGGGCTGTTCAGAGGGTGGGGAAAATGTCCCCCCTAGCAAGAAAAATAGGCAGGAGTGACAATACCTTCCTATGACAAAGTTAAAACTGTGGCACCACTATTTCCTCTCACAGCGGGGAGCTGCTTGGCTCTGAAGCCCACACAATACAGAGGCCTCTCAGAGAACTTGCTAAACACTTGGGCCTTTGCAGGGGGTAGTCTGTCAGGCAACCAGAGAGGAGAAAGTGTGGTCTGTGGGCTCAGGACTACAGAGAGAATATTTGTTCTCTTTGCACCAGGCAGGATGAGGACTGGACTCAGAGGTGGAAATTCCCAGGTGCAGGAGAACTGGGACCTCCTGGCTCTCACATGGGGAAAGATGAGAGGTCCTTTGTTATCTACTCGCTCACAGAAAGCCTGCAGAGGGCTTCCCAGTTGAAGAAGGAGTCTCCTGTCTACTTGGCAACAGGTGCCTTCAGTCTAGTCACTCTGGACCTGATCTCTGTTCTCTTTCTTCCTCTTTCTTGGCTTTACAGCTTGACTCAGTGGGGGTGCTGTGCACCTTCATTTCTTCTCCTTGTGTTCAACTCCATAATTTCGATTTCTCTGAGTTCACTTCAGTCCAATCTTTCTCCTTCTGGACAGGAGCTTTTGACAAAAGCTGCATCTAGTCATCCAGCTTGCCAAATAGCATTTCTTATTTATAATTTAGTCCATTTTTTCCATCTTATACCTTATAATTAAGGCTTTGTGGTTCCTACTGAGGAAATTCTTTGCTTTTTCAAGGTCATGAAGATAAACTCATATATTTATCATCTAGAAACTTCATTCTTTTACTCATCACATCTAGGTATATAATTTCCTAGCTTTGGTTATTGTTTCTTATCTGTAGCTATTGATTTCTTCCCCCAACTGTATTAAATAATTACAGTTTTAGTAACTATTTCTTTCTCTTTCTTTCTTTCTTTTTTCTTTTCTTTACATATTTTTTTTTTTTTTTTGAGAAAGAGTCTCATTCCGTCAACCTGGGTAAAGTGCCATTACATCATAGCTCACAGCAACCTCATACTCCTGTATTCAAGTGATTCGCTTGCCTCAGCCTCCTGAGTAGTTGGGATTATAGGGCCCAACCATAACACCTGGCTAGTTTTTCTGTTTTTAGTAGAGATGAGGTCTTTCTCTTGCTCAGACTGTTCTCAAAGACCTGAGCTCAGGTAATCCACCTGTCTTGGTCTTCCAGAGTGCTAGAAATACAGGCATGAGCCACTATGCCCAGCCCCTAGGAACTATGTCTGATATTTTGTGTATTATTTCCCACTTTTCACTTTTTCTCTGTCATTGTAAGGAATTCAATATAAAAATTAGTTTGCCTGTTTTTTTTTTAATTGGCTAGTAAGTTCAAGCAAAATGTTTGATTTGGTATTAGCCATTTACACTCAACTTGAACATGTTATTTACTTGGCAATGCTTCTAAATAAGTAGTTCTTTCATTTCCTAGTCTCGAGTTACTTCCTTCTAATTTAATGAAAAGAATGATATTACTTACTTTCAATTCCACACAAAAGTAAAAGTAAAAAAGGAGTTAAAATTACTTACCTACTTTCAAATTCACACAAAAGGAAATTTCACCATTGTGCCAGGTGTGATTAACTAATAGTATTGGGGATAGTTAGGGAGTCTGAATTACCACAGACTTACATACCTGATAAATTTTAAGCAAAATGATTCTTTCTTCACACTACACTATTAAACTGTGTACTATCCTAATGGCTTGTAGATTTTGTAAATGCTTTGAACAGATAAATGACAACATAAAGACTTCTGGATACTCCTACTTGCTTATCCATGTAATCAGTGGTTATTTTAATGCTAGTGATTTTACTTTTGGTATGGTCTTTAACAGAATTTATGAATATATAGGAACACTGAAAGTGTTAAGTATTAGGAAAAAAGTATGTATTTTCAGTTGCATACTTGTAGAGTGTTGGCTTGATTATCTTTTTTGCTCTGACTGTTTTATTTTGATTCTGTAAAGACTACCATCATACAAATATCTATCTCATTTCATGAAGGGGCAGAGATTCCCTGTAGCATTCTCCATGCCAGTTGTGCATTCAATTGATTGCAGCTGTATTCAGAAGAAAGGAAACAAATGTTTTGCTGATTCTACTGCCAAAAGTAGATTAAATTTGGAAATATATTATTGATGGACAATTAAAACTCATAAACATGGGATTTGCTAACTGAAAGCTAGGAAGCAAAAATAAGAGACTCTACTGATTTTGGTCATGGTTCTTTTTTAGGTGACTGGGATTTGAACATTTAAATTTAACAGTTAATGAAAATGATTTATTTTCATATCATTTTTTCCATATTCTAAAAATTTGATTTAGTCATAGAATAGCACGTTTAAATGCTCTGCTTTGTCAAAGCCATAATTTATATACTTTAAAAGCAAGAACCATTTGTTTGAAAAGAAGCTTTCATTTGAACTCTATATGCATACACACATACAGATTATATATAGAAGGATGTTTTTGTTAAATGATAGTAGAAAAGGTTTTCCAAATCATGTTTTGTGACTTAAGAATGAATACCTACTTTATTTAAAATGCATATATCAGAATAACTTCTTAAAAAAAGCAACAATGTTATTTTGTTTACTTGTTTTCTGTCCAAGAACTTTGAGTATTGTTCATTTTGTGATAACTAGGTCTCAGACATGTAAAGAGTCCCTAAAGCCTCTTTTGAAATTGTGCTCTTGCCTTGATTCTCATCCTCTGTTCTTAATTTAGCCTAATTCACCAAAATGTCTCAATCATTTTTATTTGTGGGGTTTCTTCTATAGTCAGAAGAAATCTACTATGGATCATTGTGCTGTCAGAAATCACTTCAGCTTAATGAAGGCACTGGCTACATGATTGCCTTGGATGTCAGTTGAGGCTAGGTGGATGTGCTAGAGGTTTCTCAGTGAAATATGACAAATACTTGGCAGAGTAGTCACTATTTCTAACAAAATTTATCAGCACCACTCTATCAGACATAGGAATATTTTAACACCAACTGGGTAAGTTGAACACTGGAGTTCCAGGACTGGCAGTATCACATACATTTGTGAGGGAACATTGAAATGAACTTATAATGATCATTAAACAGCTTCAATCAACACTCATGTCATGGGAACACATTTTTCTCCAGATTGCAACAAGTTAAAATAAAATCCCATTGCTAGATGGCAATGGAAAAACTATGTGAATATCAGGATTAGATAATTGATAATGTTTTGAGAATGCATTTAAAAAAAAGATATTGAATGTTACACATGCACATGCCTACAGTGGTGCCCTCTCCTACATTAGAGTTAGTAAATAGGTTTTCAGCAAATTCTTGATTTTGTTCTCTTAACAGCTTATTTCTGACCCTTTGTCTTCTTTTCCAATACTCTAGCTATTTTTCAAGGCCAGGTTGGAATAACAGAATATAATTATATCCTTTCCCTGAAATCTGTGTGGTAATTTGCCCTTTCTGTGTTTACTATGGTGTCAGGGTCAAATAATTGTATGATAGGGCTCTGAAGATACGGGGTCCTTCAAACCAAACAATAGTTCAGGTCTGGAATCGGCTCCTTATATCTATTTTTTCATCCTTTAAATATGTTATATCAAAGTGAAGTGGAGAATGTAAGTGAATATTAAGATAATTAGATAACACAACTCTAAACAACCTTCTGCTTGAACTCTTTGAATAAATCAAAGGTAACTTATTTTTTACTTGAGTTGTCCAATTAACTGCTTCAATTCTATACCTAATTTATTTTTACTTCTAACAAAGATCTCCTCCCTCTCTTTCACCCCCTTTACTCCCACTAATCTCTCTGTTGCTTGCACTTTTACTTTCTTAGTGACTCATGAAAAATACATACTGAAAATATTTAATTATAAAAAATTTGTTTTCTTTACAATTAAAACTTGGTTGCTTGCACTGATGTACTAAATCACTTTTTGATTTAACTTCTCCTTCAACTCAAGTTTTGCTTCTGGCAAAGGTTGTCTAATTTTGCATAAATACTACATTTCACATGTGATAATAATACTCTTACATATAAAAGATATTTATTTGAAATATAATACAATATGCTCCAATAACTACAGTTCCATTTAAACACAGTAATAGCTCTAAGCATAAGAATGCCAATGAACAAAATTTTTCTACTTTTTAAATAATAATAAACCTCTGTCACCAAACTGAAATATATTGTATTAATTACCATATTTTCCAAATTAGTATGTGACAGTAACACAGCAATGTAGGTAAATGCTCTTTACCTAAAAGAAAATATGAAACTTTTTTTTTTTTTTTGAGACAGAGCCCCAAGCTGTTCCCCTGGATAGAGTGCCGCGGTATCACAGCTCATAGCAACTTCCAATTCCTGGGCTTAAGCGAGTCTCTTGTCTCAGGCTCCCAAGTAGCTGGGACCACAGGTGCTCGCCACAACGCCTGACCATTTTTTGCTTGCAGCCGTCATTGTTATTTGGTGGGCCTGGGCTGGATTCGAACCTGCCACCTTAGGTGTATGTGGCTGGAGTCTTAGCCCCTTGAGCCACAGGTGCCAATCCTGAAACTTTTTAAGATCGAAAAGACATATATATTTTTGTTATACCTTAATCTGAAAGAAAATGAGTATATTCAGATACTAAACAACTCAAGAAACCATAATCATAAAAATATGAGATATTATTTTCTAGAATAAGTAGAAAATGGGTGCTGAATGAATTAATCAGAAAATTGAGACAAATAATTTTTATTTGTAGTGATGAGAAATTATACAAAAATGTTAAAATGATATATGGGGATAAAATCCACTGTAACTCTTATATAAATTTCATTATACAAATACACACACACACACACAATCAGGAAAATGTAAGATCTAGATGAAAGTCTAATCAACAACATTTGGAGAATACTGACAGAATTGATGATGATAAGAACAAATTGATAATAATGACAGTTATAAAATCAGTTTCACAGAAATTTCAATGTTCTTTACCTAAGAAAGCAATTTTAGGATACATACCAGCAAATGAGATCTTTTGGTAGTTACATAAAGACTTGTATTATATTTCTTTAGGTCAAAGGAGCCAAATAGAATTCCCTTATCTCCCTAAACAGAGATTATGTTAAAGTATTGAAATTTTTCTCTCTAAAAATGGTTTGGATTTATTAAATATTTAGAAAAATAATTAAACCAAGACTAAAGTCTATAGTTAATAACCTTAGTGTACCAGACTGAGCAAGAGCAAAACCCCATCCCTAGAAATAGCCTTGCATTGTAGAATACTTAGATGAGTGTAGTGGCAAATGCCTATGGTCCCAGCAATTTGGGAGGTTGAGGGAGAGGATCACTTGAGCCCAAGAATTTGAGGTTGCTATGAGCTGACACCATAGCACTCTATCAAGGGTCACAAAGTGAGACTCTGTCTAAAAAAAAAAAATCCTTAGTGTAGTTGTTAATGATCTGATATAATAGCATGGCCAAGTGCAAATAAGAATCAATAAAAGCTAGAAAAAATGATGCTTCTCAAAATCAACACTAAAAGTAGAACAACATTCACTGGAATCAAAGTTCTTTCCAAGATATGATGTAGTCCACATTTTCAAATATCTGGATGAAAGTATTGGTTTACAGATAATCTTTAGATTAAATAAAATTGAGAACATGGTAAAATTGTATGAAATGATAGACCTTTTTGTGTGTGCGAGATAGAGTCTCAAGCTGTTGCTCTGGGTAGAGTGCTGTGGCATCATAGCAAACAGAAACCTTCAATTCTGGGACTCAAGTGAGCTTTTTGCCTCATTCATTTTTTTCTATTTTTAATAGAGATGGCGGAGGGGACTCACTCTTGCTCAGGCTGGTCTTGAACTTGTAAGCTCAAGCAATCCACCTGCCTTGGCCTAGCAGAGTGCTAGGATTATAGGTGTAAGCCATTGTGCCCAGCTAATAGGACTTCTTAATGCCATTTAATCGATAGGAATTAAGACTAATATCTCATATTAGAACTTTCCAAAGTTCACAATATTCAGTTGAAGAATTTAAAAACAGATTTATGTGCATAAAACATACATTGGGAGCAACTGACTAATTTCATTTGTTCATCTACAGTCAAATACAGTCATAAAATTTCACAAATGCAGAAAACCTGATTGGGCATTTCAACAATTAATATTAGACAATAAAATTGAGTCAAGAGAAGTTAACTAATTTTTGAATCAGTTGGTTATATGCTCAGCAGAATGTACGTTACTTTTTATGACTCTCCTACGTCTTACACATACATTATCATTTACCTATGGAAAAAACCTCTTCCCTTGGATAAGGACTACTGAAACTAAAGTTTGCTGTGTAATCTCTTGTATTCAGCAGCTATGCTTCTACCAGTTCTAATTTAGTGCACAGAAAATGGAGAGTGGGCTTTCACTGTCAATTCACGGACATGTCCCTTTGTCAACACCATTGGCTAACTTGACTATGCTTTGTAGATTTTCAGTTAAGCTTGAGATCTGCACAGATCTAAATGTAAAGAATGGAACATAGAGGAGAAATTTCTAGGCACTTAAGACAGCATATTAGACAGATAAATAGTAGGTATAGAGCAAGGGAAAAATTATATGGTGTGTGAAAGTAGAAACTTGTAAGAAATCAGTTTTGACATTCTGACGATATACAACAAAGAAGCATTTAATTGGTAATCACCTATCTCAGTCAAACACATGATGGAAAGTGCTAAAAGATCAGGTAAGAAAAATCAGGCCACCATTTTAGGTGTTCTCAGTTATTTAAGTCAAGGTTTATATAACCGTTTGTTTAAAATAGGAGTTTATTTTGTTTATTTTTTGTTGTTGCTATGAAAGTCTTCTTCAGAAAGTCTTTCTCCAGGCTTACATTTTCAAGAGTTTTTTCCACACTTTCTTCTAGGATTTTTATCATTTCATGTTTTAGATTTAATTTTTTTATCCATCTTGGACCAATTTTTGTAAGGGATGAAAGGTGTGGGTCCAGTTTTAGTATTTTACTTGAGGTTATTCAGTTCTCTCAGCAACATTTACTCTGAGGAAGACAGATGAATAGCTAACAAACATATGAAAAAATTATCATTGTCCCTAATCATCAGAGAAATGCAAATCAAAACCACCATAATATATCACCTAACCTCAGTAAGATTAACCAACATCACAAAATCCCAAAGCTGCAGATGCAGGTATGGATGTGGATAGAGGGGAATAGTTTTGTACTGTTGGTAGGACTGCAAATTAATATGGCCCCTTTGGAAAGAAGTATGGAGAATCCTCAAAGTACTCAAATTAGATTTCTCATTTGACCCTATAGTCCCACTACTAGGCATCTACCCAGAAGAGAAATAATCATATTATCATAAGGACATTTGCTCTAGATTATTTATCACAGCTCAATTTACAATTGCCAAGGAATGGAAACAACCTAAATGCCCATAAACCCAGGAATAGATTAATAAACTGTGGTGTATGTATACTGTGGAATACTATTCAACCATAAAAAAGTTGGTAACTCTCTCAGTCCCTGACTTTGGCCCTGGAAGGCTCTGGCAAGGAGCCAGGTGTGGTGCTGTGTCAATGGCAAAATCCTTTATCCCCCAAAGCAGCATCCTGTGCTGAAGTTTATAAGGGCTATTGATGATAAAAGAGGATTTACTGTACTAGCTTTCCACAGAGGCTCCCATCCAGAAGGAGTGTTAAAGGACAGAATTTTAGCAAGTAAGCTGATGGTTTGGAGATAAGCCAAGAGAGAAGGTTGAAGAATGCACATCAACACTGCTGAGGTGAGCTGCAACCTCATGGATACAAACAATAGGTACAAAATCCATTGCCAAGTGGATGGGAGTCTGCCCCCACTCTAGAAGGTCTCACATGAGAAGTACTGGCAGTATACTCCATACAAACCAGGGAGCACAGTTCAAATGTCCTCCTATTTTATCTCACAGGAGAGACCCTCTAAAAACTGGACTTCCTTCCCCTACTAATGTGCCATGGCACTCTCTTGCCAAGCATAAAACTGTATAAAACCATATATATTTTCTACCTGCAATTCTAAACTCCCATCACTCCCCTCCACACTTACCCTGAGGTCTGGAAGCATGACCCCCATGGAGTCCAAATTCTTGGGCATTTTCTTGAGAGGTGTGGACATGACAAGGGCTGTTGCTGGTCTGTGTTTATTCTGTGGCATGGGAGTAAGGAGAAGACAGTCAACTGAGAGGGAACCATACAGGAACAGTGGTGCCTCCAGGCACAGAACACCAGCCGCAGTGGAGGTAGGGGAGTGGGGACAATAGGGCTCACACCCTATCCCTATCCATAGCCTTTCCAGGGATATTCTGGACAGACA
Organism: Otolemur garnettii; assembly: GCF_000181295.1. Classification (NCBI taxonomy): domain Eukaryota; kingdom Metazoa; phylum Chordata; class Mammalia; order Primates; family Galagidae; genus Otolemur; species Otolemur garnettii. The sequence continues at coordinate 3,026,779 of NW_003852552.1, forward strand.
CTCCCTGTCTCTCTGGGCAACCAGAGGAAGCTGGGCATCTTTGCTGGCAGCCACTGGTGGAACAGATCTAGGATGGTTAACACAGGCCCCATGAGTAAAGGGTATGCCTGATGTAGTACTTGCCTAGGCAGAGCACTGGAACTAGAATACGCAGGCACAGAGATGGCAGACTCCCAGGGAAAGGCTGACCCAGAAGACTGCTTTACTGAGTCCAAGATGCACCTGGCCCTCAGTGGATCATAGCTGAGACAAAGGCGGGGAGGCAGAGGCTGGAACTGACATCTGAGTGTGAGTTCCAGCCCACCTCTGAGACCAGACAGCAGCACAGACCAGGACTGAGTTGCAGTTTCTGGGAGCTCAAACAGTGTCTGAGGGGAATATAGCAGGAACAGAAACATATTCTCTGAAGTTGTTCAGTTTTGCCAGCAACATCAAACAGAGGTGGAGTTATAACTGAGTGAACCACCTCAGCCTCCATTAAGCACCCTACGTTGTCAGGCTAGTGGCAGAGAGAGGCTGCCTGTCTGAGGAGACATAGATCTTCCTGTCACTCAGGCAGGTATGAACTTCCTGAGTTCGTACGCAGGCAGTTTGAACTGCCTGTGATGCAGCTGCTCATTGAAGGGAACTGGGTCACAGCCCTGCGGGATTACCTGTGACAGAGGTACAAGGTGGGGAAGGCAGCATCAACCTTCCCAGACTAACTTATTTGCTAGGTAGGTCCTTCTGACCTCATGAAGCACTGGAGCAAATCATACATGAGCTGCCAGCAGACTCCTGCTATCTAGTTGCCAGAGACCTTTTGAACTCTCCTAGCTGAGACTGGGGCTGACTAGGATAATTGATTTGGACCACTTTAACTGGGCCAATCACCTGAGGACTATCTGAAGTGGTACCCTGGGTGTGTGGTTGTGGGAAGGTTTGATTTTCCTTTCCCAATTGTTCCCTGTGGGGGGCACGGTGACTTAATTGCTGATATTTCTCCACATCTGAGACTTCAACCCAGCGTAACTCATTCACTCGGGTAGGACAGAGACCAGCTGAAAACAAGACAGAGTCACTTAGCTCCAGCACATCAAGCAGGCCCCTAGTTTCTCAGGCCATATCACTGTATGGGTCCTTGGAAAAACTCTAGGGGAAAAGGTACAGACACCAGTCCCAGCTTTTGGGCAAAGGGATGGTTAATCACTACTCCTGAAGCCACCAACCCAACTTCTCCTTTTCTGCTCATCTAGCCAAACGGTGTAAATTTATCATGGGGTGGAATCAGCAGAAAAAATTGAGCAACATGAATAACCAGAGTAGATCAACCCCATCAAGGAAAAATACGGCAGACACAGTGGAAGATCCGATTCATGAACAGATGAGTGAGATGTCAGAAATAGAATTTAGAATTTGGATTGCAAATAAGATGAATAGAATAGAGGCAAAATTAGAATTAGAAATTCAAGGAGCATTTAAAAAGTTGTCTTAAGAATTCAACAAATTCAAAGACAAAATCACCAATGATTTTGACACATTGAGACAAAAATTTGCAGCCCTCAAAGATCTGAGAAATACAGTAGAATCCCTCAGTAACAGAATGGAGCAAGCAGAAGAAAGGATCTGTGATATTGAAGACAAAGCTTTTGAATGCTCCCAAACTCTCAAAGATGAAGAGAAATGGAGAGCAAAAACAGATCATTCTCTCAGAGAGCTCAGGGATAATTCAAAGAAAAATAATATTCACCTTATAGGAATTCCTGAAGGCAACAAAGTTGCTTCACAAAGCACAGAGGCTCTTCCTCATGACATTATGAAAGAGAACTTTCCAGCCATGCCAAGAGATTCTGAAATGTAGATAGCAGACAGTTTCAGAACTCCAGCATGACTCAACCCAAATAAGACATCCCCCAGGCACATCATAATTAACTTCACTAAAGTTAATATGAAGGAGAAAATTCTGAAAGCAGCTAGACATAAGAAAATCATAAACTACAAGGGGAAAATATTAGAATGACAGCAGATCTCTTTGCTGAAAACTTTCAAGCTAGAATAGGGTGGTCATGGACTTTTAAACTCCTAAAACAAAATGACTTTAAATCTAGGTTCCTGTATCCAGCTAAACTGAGTTTCATTTATGATGGAGAAATTAAATACTTTAACAACATTCACATGTTGAAGAAATTTGTCATAACTAAATCAGCTCTTCAGGATATTCTCAGACCTATCCTCCATAATGAAAAGTGCAGTTCTCTACCACAAAAGTAAACTCACTCAGTAACTTTTGGTCAAATCCCAAATTCCACAGTGGTGAAAGGATTAAAAATGCCCACTGGACTTTTGAAAAACTTGGTACCCAAATTTCTACCAGGTTTATCAATATTCTCAATTAATGTGAATGGCTTAAATTGTCCTCTAAGGAGACACATGTTAGCTGACTGCATACAAAAACTCAGGCCAGATATCTGTTGAATACAAGAATCTCATCTTACCTTAAAAGATAAATAGAGACTCAGGATGAAGGGATGGTCCTCTATATTCCAGGCAAATAGACAGCAGAAAAAAGCAGGTATTGCAATTTTATTTACATATACAATAGGAATTTTTTTTTTTTTTGCAGTTTTAGCCAGGGCTGGGTTTGAACCTGCTGCCTCCGGCATATGGGGGCAGCACCCTACTCCTTTGAGCCACAGGCACCAACCTAATACAATAGTCTTTAAACCAACAAAGTATGGAAGATTAAGGACGGTCATTTCATATTTCTTAAGGGTAATACTCATTATGATGAGATTTCAATTATTAATATTTATGTACCCAACCAGAATGTGTGTCAATGTATAAGGCATGAGCACTCTAACAGGCATGAGCAACTTGATTTACCCCAGCTCCATAGTAGTCAGAGATTTTGACACTCCTCTGGCACTGTTGGATAGATCCTCCAATAAGAGGGTAAGCAAAGAAATTTTAGATTTAAATTTAGCCACTCAACATTTGGATTTAACAGACATATACAGAATATTTGATCCTAACAAAATGGAATACACATTCTCATCAGCCCATGGAACATACTCCAAAATAGATCACATGTTAGGTCACAAGTCTAACTTCAGCAAATTTAAAAAAATAGTAATTATTCCTTGTATCTTCTTGGACCATCATAGAATAAAAGCTGAACTCAGTAACAGCAGGAATCTGCATACTCATACAAAAACATGGAAGCTAAATAACCTTTTGCTGCATGATAGCTGAGTCATAGATGAGATTAAGAAGGAAATTACCACACTTCTGGAACAAAACAAGAATAAAGACATGAATTATCAGAACCTCTGGGATACAACAAAGGCAGTCCTAAGAGAAAAAGTTATAGCACTGCAAGCCTTCCTCAAGAGAGTGAAAAGAGAGGAAGTTAACAACTTAATGGGACATCTCAAACAACTGGAAAAGGAAGAACATACCAACCCCAAACCCACCAGAAGAAAAGAAATAACCCAGATTAGAGCAGAATTAAATGTAATTGAAAACAAAAGGATTATACAACAGATCAATAAATCACAAAGTATGTTTTTTGAAAAGGTCAATAAAATAGACAAACCTTTGGCCAATCTAACCAAAAAAGAAGAGTAAAATCACTAATCTCATCAATCAGAAAGGATAAGGATGAAATAACAACAGACCCTTTAGAAATTCAAAAAATGCTCAATGACTTTTATAAGAAACTTTATTCTCAAAAATATGAAAATCTGAAGGAATATACCAATACTTGGAAGGATACCACATTCCAAGACTTAGCCAGAATGAAGTGGAAATGTTGAACTGGCCTATATCAAGTTCTGAAATAGCATCAACTATACAAAATCTCCCAAAAAAGGAAAGCCTGTGACTATAAGGCTTCACAGATCTTTAAAAAGAATCAAGTACCTATATTACTCAACCTTTTCCAAAATATAGAAAAAGAAGTAGTACTACCCAAGACATTTTATGAAGCAAACACCATCACCTTGATCCCCAAAGTAGGGAAAGACCCAACAAGAAAAGAAAATTGTAGACCAATATCACTAATGAATATTGATGCAAAAACATTCAACAAGATCCTAACAAACAGAATCCAGCAACACATCAAATAAATCTGACACCACGACCAAGTGGGTTTTATCCTAGGGTCTCAAGGCTCGTTCAATATAATATGTAAATCTATAAATATAACTAAGCACATAAACAAATTAAAAAACAAAGACCATATGATTCTCTCAATCGATGCAGAAAAAGCTTTTGATAATATCCAGCATCCCTTCATGATCAGAACACTTAAGAAAATTGGTATAGAAGGAACATTTCTTAAACTTATAGAGGCCATCTACAGCAAACCCACAGCCAACATCATATTGAATGGAGTTAAATTGAAATCATTTCCACTCAGATCAGTAACCAAGCAAGGTTTCCCATTGTCCCATTGCTCTTTAACATCGTAACGGAAGTTTTTGCATTGCGATTAGGGAAGAAAAGGTGATCAAGGGTATCCATGTATGGTCAGAACTGATCAAATTTCACTCTTTGCAGATGATATGATTGTACATTTGGAAAACACCAGGGACTCTACTACAAAACTCTTAGAAGAGATCAAGGAATACAGCAGCATCTCAGGTTACAAAATCAATGCTCATAAATCGGTAGCCTTTATATATACCAACAATAGTCAAGCTGAAAAAACAGTTAAGGACTCTATTCCATTCACAGTAGTGCCAAAGAAGATAAAATGTTTGGGAGTTTACCTAACAAAGGCTGTGAAAGATCAATATAAGAACTATGAAACTCTAAAAAATGAAATAGCTGAAGATGTTAAAAAATGGAAAACCATACCATGCTCATTGCTGGGAAGAATCAACATTGTTAAAATGTCATACTACCCAAGGCAATATGTAATTTTAATGCAATCCCTATTAATGCTCCACTGTCAGACATTAAAGATCTTGAAAAAAATAATACTTCATTTAATGTGGAATCAGAAAGAACCTTGAATAGCCAAGAAATTACTCAGAAATAAAAAAAAGCAGAAGGAATCACACTGCCTGATCTCAGACATTACTATAAATTGATAGTGATCAAAACAGCATGGTACTGGCACAAAACAGAGAGGTAGATGTCTGCAACAATAGAGAACCAAAAAATGAACCCAGCTACTTAGTGTTATTTGATCTTTGACAAGCCAATTAACAACATTGAGTGGGGAAAAGATTCCCTATTTAACAAATGGTGCTGGGCAAACTCACTGGTGACCTGTAGAGGACTGAAACTGGACCCATACCTTTCACCATTAACTAAGATAGACTCTCACTGGATTAAAGATTTAAACTTAAGACACGAAACTATAAAAATACTAGAAGAAAGTGCAGGGAAAACTCTCAAAGAAATTAGCCTGGGAGGATACTTCATGAGGAGGACCCCATGGGCAATTGTAGCACCCTCATAAATATACTACTGGGACCTCATATAACTAAAAAGCTTCTGTACAGCCAAGAACACAGTAGGTAAAGCAGGCAGACAGCCCTCAGAATGGGAGAAAATATTTGCAGATTATGTCTCCAGCAAAGGTTTAATAACCAGAACCCCCAGAGAACTCAAACATATTAGCAAGAAAATAACAAGTGATCTCATCTCAGGGTGGGCAAGGGACTTGAAGAGAAACTTCCCTGAAGAAGACAGGTGCATGGACTACCGACATGAAAAAATGCTCATCATCCTTAAATATCAGAGAAATGCAAATCAAAAGTACTTTTAGATATCATCTAACTCTGGTAAGATTAGCTCACATCACAAAATCCCAAACCCATAGATGTTGGCATGGATGTGGAGACAAGGGAACTCTTCTACACTGCTGGTGGGAATGCAAACCAATATGTTCCTTTTGAAACATGTTTGGAGAACACTTAGAGAACTAAAAATAGACCTGCCATTTGATCCTACAATTCCTCTACTAGGTATATATCCAGAAGAACAAAAATCACATTATAACAAAGATATTTGTACCAGAATGTTTATTGAAGCCCAATTCATAATTACTAAGTCATGAAAGAAGCCCAAGTGCCCACTGACCCACGAATGGATCAACAAATTGTGGTATATGTACAACATGGAATATTATGCAGCCTTAAAGAAAGATGGAAACTTTACCTCCTTCATGTTTATATGGATGGAGCTTGAACATATTCCTTAGCAAAGTATCTCAAGAATGAAAGAAAAAGTATCCAATATACTCAGTCCTACTGTGAAACTAATTTATAGCTTTCATATGAAAGCTACAACCCAATTATAAACCAAGAATATCAGGAAAGATAAAAGGGAGGGATGAGGAGGGGGGAGGTTGGGTAGATGGAGGGTAATTGGTGAGACCATACCTATGGTGCATCTTACAAATGTGCATGTGAAACTTACTAAATGTAGAATATAAATGTCTTAACACAACAAAGAAAATGCCATGAAGGCTATGATAACCAATTTGATGTAAATATTTCAAATTGTATATAAAACCAGCATATTTTACTCCATGACTGCATTAATGTACACAGCTATGATTTAATAAAAAAAAAAGTTGATAACTTCAGATCCTTTTTATTAACCTGTAAGGAGTTGAAACACATTCTCCTTAGCAAAGTACCACAAGAATTGGAAAGCAAATATCTATTGTACTCAATACTAATACGAAGCCAGCAGACAATCTGATTCATACCCACATAGGAGAAAAACTTATTTCAATTCAAGTTGTGGGGAGGAGGAATGAGGGAAGGGGGAAGGAGGTAGGGGGTTTGGCATGCTCCCATGGAATGGGCACAATGTAGAGGTGTATGGTACAACTTTTGTGTGTGAGACACAACTACAAGAGGGACTCGACATAAGAAATTCAAATATTGTGTCCTGGTTGTTTGTATCTTCACATTAACCTGAAATGAAAAAAAAAAAATAAAGAAAAAAAGAAAATAGGAGTTTCTCTTCAGGAATTTACATTTAGGCAGACCTAAATTCAAATCCACTTTCTCCCTTTTATTATTTGCGAAAACTTGTACAAAAATTTTTTATACATATTGGAAATTTTTGCTTAATTATGATATATTTAAGACAAAAATGTATTGGATGTATAATAATATAGGAAATGTTTATGTTATATTATATTGGCGCGTGCTGCCAGTTCCTATATTGTGTTAATAATATAGGAAACTCCATCTATGTTTGACAAGGAGATACACTTAGATAGGAAAGATCCCAGATAGGAAGAAAGCATTGTTTTGGAATTTGGGAGATGGAAGTTGCCACAGGCACCTTTCCATGCAGGCCAGGTGCAGCAATTTAATTCTCACCCACAGTCATCCTACACTCAGAACTGGCCCAGGATATCCCACACTTCATGGGAACTGTTGCAGGGAGAATTTGGGAAACTTGCCTATGAAGATTTTTTAGATTGGTGAAATGAGCAGTTTAGTAGGGTCTAGGCACCAAGTGGATAATCAGGCAAACACCTAGAACAATTTAAGCCAGGAGAGAAATATAAACCTGGGAACCACTCATGGCACCACCTGCTGTCCAGAAAGTATATTACAACATAAATATATTCCTACTAAAGTTGATCCCTATGGCATATATGTAGTTGCATGTATATATATATATATATATGTATGTATGTATATATATAATTTTGTTGCCTTTTTTCTCTCTTTCCTTATTTTTGATTTTTTTCTTTCTTGTAGGAGTTGTTAGAATTGTGATTATTTTTTTCTTATCTCTGCTTCCCGTTTTTTTTCTTTTAGACAGAGTCCCACTATGTCACCCTTGGTGGAGTGCTGGCATCACAGCTCATGGCAACCTCTAACTCTCTTGGACTAAGCAGAACTCGCCTCAGCCTCCCAGGTGGCTGGGGCAGCACGCGCCAATCACAGTACCCAGCTGTTTTTTGGTTGTGGTTGTCGTTGTTTGGTGATCCCTGGGCCAGTTTCAAGCCTGCCATCTCAGGTGTGTGTGGCTGGTGCCCTGGCCACTGGGACCAAGGCCTCCCCTTCCTGATATGATTGCTGAGAGTGCTTATATCAGGCTAGTCAAGTTTTTTGTTTGTTTTTTATTTTTGTTTTTGTTTTATTTTTGATTGTTTGTGTGGCTGTTTCTGTGTCTGATTTTTTTTGTTTGTTTGTTCATTTGTTTCAATGTTCCTTGTGTTCTGCTAAAAATTCAGGTTGGCTATTTTCCTTAACTCCAATTTTTACATTGAAAAAGAGAAAAGGGGAGTATGTTTTCATATATATATATATATATATGATGATGATGATGACTATCATCATCATTATTGATGTTGACTATTGATGATAGTCAACTGAAGCCAGCTTTCAATGGAAGCTCCCATACAGAGGGAGAGATAATGGCCAGAGAGAACCCAACAAAGCAGAAGGTTAGAAGCCAAGCTGAGAGAAGAGATTGATAATTGCATATCTTCTCTGTTGAAGCAAGCTGCAACACCAAGGAAACACATTTCGGTTACAGAACCCACCCCAAAGAGGATACATGTCCCCCCCCAAAGAGAGTTGCTTGCTTGATTGCTGTGAGATCTCTACTAGTGAGCAGTGAATTGAGGTCCTCATCTCTCACCCCATGGGGACAAGTTGCTGGAAACTGGGACTCCTTCTCCAGAGAGTCACTGCTGTGAGCCTGGGCATTATTTTGTCTGGCATGAAGGTTGAGAAAATATTTTTCCTGTCACTTTGAATTCCCAGTCCACCCTTCCCCCTGGCCTGCTGGTCTAGAAGCCCAACCCCTGCAGAGACCAGAACGTTCGTGGTTCTTTGTTAAGACTGGACATTGCATGGTCTGAGGTAGCACAGCTACACTGTAACTGTGGATCTGGTAACAGTGCAGAAAGGCACAGGGGGGAGGTGTCTGGCTTGTCTCTGAAAAAGAGCAACTCAGAAGTGGTTGGAGGCCTGGGTTTCCATATGAGGGGTGGAGGCTCAGGAACCACTGAGGCATGGGAACCTGAGTGGAGACACCTCCCACCTATCAGCAGCATTAATCGAGTGATCCCACTGGGGTCAAATTTTGGAGAGACACCTCCCCAATTCTCTGGACTGTGAGAGGGAGCTAGATCCCTCATTGCAGGAATACCAGAGGAGCAGAGCAGCTGGGGCAGAGGCACAGTGTCTGAGGGCAAAAAATATTTGCTTCTTTGTTAACCTCTGCTTTGGAATGAGCTCAGGTGGAACACTCCCCAATTTACATTAAGCACCTAAGGTAATCAGACTTCAACTTCCCCAGCCGGCTGGTGGCAGAGTGTGGTCACTTGGCCAATGAGGCATTGACTTCCCTCTGACTCTGGAGGCCCAAATACTTGGTGCATTTGCTAATTGGAGGGAACTGGGCCACAGCCCCATAGAGCTACCAGTACCTGGGTGTGATGGAGGTACAAGGGGGGGAGGAGACACCAGTCACCCTGGACTATTTTTCTGGGGGGCCTTTCTGACTCCACAGACTACTGGAGTGAGTAAAACTTCAGCTGGCAGTGGACCTCGGCTGCCTAGATACTGAAGATCTTATGCACTCTCCAACCTGAATGGTATTTGTGTTGACTGGGACAATTGGTATGGAACTCTTGACCTAGGTCGATCACCTGGGGACCCATCCAGGTTGTACCCTGGTTGTTTTGTTGTGGTACTGTGGGATTCTCCCATTCTTGCTGTCACCTGTGGGGGACAGAGTGTTTTAGTTGCTTACATATCTCCACAGCTGAGATTTCAGCCCAAAGATACTGATTCATTAGGACTGGACAGAGACTAGCTGAACACAGGTCAGAGCCATCTAGCCCCACCACACCAAGCAGGTGCCCAGAGTTTCAGGCTGTAGTACTGAATGGGACCTTTGTAAAGCTCTAGGGGAAAAGCCCCAATCACCAGTCCCAGTTCTTTGGTAAAGGGCTGGTTAATTACAACTCTAGGAGCTCTCAATTCCATTTCACCTTACCAGGTTCTCAAGGCAAATGGTAAAAAATAATCATGGGGCAGAATCAGTGGAAAAAACTCTGGCAACATGAATATTCAGAGTAGATCAACTCTTCCAAGGAATGACAAAGGAGACACAACAGAAGAACCCATTCATAAACAAATGGCTGAGATATCAGAAATAGAATTCAGAATTTACAGTACAAATAAGATTAACAGAATGGAAGTAAAGATGGAATTAGAAATTCAAGGACCAATTCAAAAGTTGTCTCAAAAATTCAGTGAATTCAAGGACAAAATCACCAAAAATTTTCACACATTAAGGCAAGAACTTACAGCCCTCAAAGACCTGAGAAATACAGTAGAATCCCTAAGTAACAAAATGGAGGAGATAGAAAAAAGGGTCTCTAACATTGAAGACAAACCTTTTAAATGCTCCAAAATGCTCAAGGAGGAAGAGAAGTGGAGAGGAAAAAACAGATTATTCCCTGAGAAAATTGTGGGACCACTCCGAATGAGCAAACATTTGCCTTATAAGAATCCCTGAAGGAGAAGAGGATGCTCCAAAAGGCACATATACCCTACTTCAAGAGATAATTGAGGATAATTTATCAAGCATAGCAAGAGATACTGAATTTCATATAGCATACAGTTTCAGAACCCCAGCATGACTCAACCCAAATAAAGCATCTTCTAGACACATTTTAATTAACTTTGCCAAAGTTAATATAAAGAAGAAAATCCTGCAAGCATCCAGACATGAGAAAATCATAACCTACAAGGGGAAGAATATTAGAATGACTGCAGATCTGTCTGCTGAAACTTTTCAAGACTGAAGAGGACGGTCATCGACGTTTAATCTCTTAAAAAAAGAAAACAACAATAACTTTCAGCCTAGGATCCTGTACCCAGCTAAACAGAGCTTAATTCATGATGGAGAACTTAAATACTTTAATGACATACACAAGTTGAAGAAATTTGCCATAACCAAACCAGCTCTTCAGGATATTCTCAGATACCTATCCTCCATAATGACCAGCACAATGCTCTACCACCAAAGTAAACTCACTCTGCAATTCCACACTGGTGAAAAAGTTTAAAATGTCCACTAGACTTTCTAAAAACTTGATACCCCAAATATTACCAGGCTTATCAATACTCTCAATTAATGTAAACAGTTTAAACTATCCTCTTAAGAGGTACAGGTTGGCTGACTGGGTACAAAAACTCAGGCCATATATCTGCTGTATACAAGATTCTCATCTTACCTTAAAAGATAAACAGACTCAGGGTAAAGGGATGGACATCTGTAATCCAGGCAAACAGAAATCAGAAAAAAGCAGGGGTGGCAATTTTATTTGCAGATACATTAGTCTTTAACCAACAAAAGTAAGGAAAGACAAAAATTGTCACCTCACATTTGTTAAGGGAAACACTCAACATGATGATATGTCAATTATTAATATTTATGCACCCAATCAGAATTATCCTCAATTTATACGGGAGACCCTAACAGACATGAGTAATTTAATATACCCAGCACCACAATAGTTGGAGGTTTTAACACCCCTTTGGCATTGTTGGATAGATCCCCCAAAAGGAAACTAAACAAAGAAATTTTGGACTTAAACTTCACCATACAATTGAATTTAACAGACATCTACAGAAGATTTCATTCTAACAAAACTGTATACACATTCTCATCAGCCCATGGAATACCCTCTGAAATTGATCACGTCTTAGGTCACAAGTCTAACATCAGCCAATTTAAAAGTATAGAAATTATTCCTTGTATTTTCTTGAATTAATCATGCAATAAAAGTTGAACTCATGAATAATAGATATCTGCATACTCATACAAAGACATGGAAACTAAATCTCATGTTATGCTAAATGATATTTGGGTCATAGGTGAGATTAAGGAGGAAACTGCCACATATTTGGAACAAAACAATAATGAAGACACGAATTATCATAACCTATGGGATATTGTGAAAGCAGTACTAAGAGGGAAATTTATAGTGTTGCAAGCTTTCCTCAAGACAACAAAAGAGAAGAAGTTAATAACTTAATGGGATATCTTCATCAAGTGGCACAGGAAGAACATTCCAACTCCAAACCCAGTAGAAGAAAATAAATAACTAAAATTAGAGCAGAATTAAATGAATCAAAAACAAAGGACTTATTCAAAAGATCAATGAATCAAAAAGTTGGTTTTATGAAAAATACCACAAAATAGATAAATCTTTGGCCAACCTACATAAAAATAGAAAATTAAACTCCCTAATATCATCAATCAGAAATGACAAAGGGAAAATAACAGCAGACATATCCAAAATTCAAAGAATCCTTGATGAATAGTACAAAAAACTTTATTCTCAGAAATATGAAAATATGAAAAAAATTGATCAATGGTTGGAAGCATGCTAACTTCCTAGAATTAATCAAAGAACTGGAAATGCTGAACAGGCCTATATCAAGTACTGAAATATAATCAGCTATATGAAATCTCTCTCTCTCTCAAAAAAAAAAAAAAAAAAAAGAGTCCGGGACCAGATGGCTTCACATCAGAATTCTACCAAACCTTTAAAGAGGAACTAATGTCTATATTACTTAACTTTTTCTAAAACATTGAAAAAGAAGGAATACTTCCAAACACATTCTATGAAGCAAATATCAACCTGATCCCCAAACTAGGAAAAGACCCAATAAGAAAAGAAAACTATAGACCAATATCTTAATGAACATAGATGCAAAAATATTCCATGAGACCCTAGTAAACAGAATCCAGCAACATATCACACAAATTATACACCATGACCAAGTGGGTTTTATCCCAGGTTCTCAAGGTTGGTTCAATATACATAAATCTATAAATATAATACATCACGTAAACAAACTAAAAAAAAAAACACCATATGATTCTCTCAATAGTTGCAGAAAAAGCTTTTGACAATATCCAGCATCCTTTCATGGTCAGAACACTTAAGAAAATAGGGATACAAGGGACATTTCTTAAACTGATGGAGGCCATCTACAGCAAACCCACAGCCAATATCATATTGGGGGAAAATTGAAAACATTTCCACTCAGATCATAAACCAGTCAAAGTTGCCCATTGTCTCCACTGCTTTTTAACACTGTAATGGAAGTCTTAGCCATTGAATCAGACAAGAGAAGGTAATCAAGGGTATACAAATAGGGTCAAAGGAGATCAAACTTCATTCTTTGTAGATGATATGATTGTATATCTGGAAAACCCCAGAGACTCAACTACAAAACCCTTACAAGTGAACAAGGAATAGAGTAGTGTCTCAGGATACAAAATGAATACTCACAAATCACTAGCTTTTATATATACCAAGAAAAGTCAAGCTGAAAAAGAGTCAAGGATTCTATTCCCTCTATAATTGTCACAAAGAAGACAAAATATTAGGGAATTTACCTAACAAAGGACATAAAAGATCTCTATAAATAGAATTATGAAACTCTGACAAAAGAAATAGCTGAAGATGTTAACAAATGGAAAAACATACCATGCTCATATCTGGGAAGAATCAATATTGTTAAAATGTCCAAATTACCCAAAGCAATTTGCAAATTTAATGCAATGCCTATCAAAGCACCACCATCATACTTTAAACATCTGTAAAAAATAGTACTTCATTTTATGTGGAACCAGAAAAAATCACGAATAACAAAGACATTACTCAAAAATAAAAGCAAACCAGGATGAATCATTCTACCCAACTTCAAACTATACTATAAATCTATAGTGATCAAAATAGCATGGTATTGGCACAAAAAATAGAGAAATAGATGTATGGAACAGAATTGTGAACCAAGAGATGAACCCAGACACTTATTGTTATTTGATGTTTGATAAGCCCATCACAAATATGAATCAGGGGAAAGATTTCCTATTTAACAAATGGTGCTGGGAGAATTGGCTGGTGACTTGTAGAAGAGTGAAACTGTACCCACACCTTTTACCATAAACAAAAATTGACTCTCCCTGGATAAAAGATTTAAACTTAATACATGAAACTGGAGTAGCAACTGTGGCTCAAAGGAGTAGGACGCCTGCCCCATATACTGGAGGTGGCAAGTTCAAACCTAGTCCTGGCCAAAAACAACAACAACAACAACAACAAAAATGAAGCTATAATGATTTTTGGAAAGAGTACAGGAGAAACACTTGAAGAAATTGGCCTGGGAGAATACTTCATGAGGAGGAACCCCTGAGAAATTGCAGCAACACCAAATATACATTACTGGAATCTGACCAAACTAAAAATTTTCTATATTGCCAAGAACACAGTAAGTAAAGCAAGCAGACAGCCCTCAGAATGGGAAAGGATATTTGCAGGTTATGCTTCTGACAAAGGTTTGATAACCAGAATCCACAAAGAACCCAAACTTATTAATAAGAAAAGAATAAGTAATCCCATTTCATTGTGGGCAAGGGAATTGAAGAGAAGTTTTTCTGAAGAAGATAGTTGCATGGCCTAAAGACACATGAAAAAATGCTCATCATCTTTAATCATCAGAGAAATGCAAATCAAAACAACTTTGAGATAGCATCTAAATTCAGTAAGAGTGGTTCACATAACAAAATCCCAAAAGTACAGATGTTGGCATGGATGTGGAGAAAAGGGAACACTTCTGCACTGCTAGTGGGAGTGCAAGCTAATACGTCCCTTTTGGAAAGAAATATGAAGAATGCTCAGGGATCTAAAAGTAGACCTGCCATTTGATCCTGCAATTCCTCTACTAGGTATATATCCAAAAGCCCAAAAATCACTTTCTAACAAAGCTATTTGCACCAGATTGTTCATTGCAGCTCAATTCATAATAGCCAAGTCATGGAAAAGCCCAAGTGCCATTGAACCATGAATGGATTAATACATTTTGGTATATGTATACCATGGAATATTATGCAGCCTTAAAAAATGGAGATTTTACCTTTTACAGGCTTACTTGGATGGATCAAGAATATATCCTACTTAGTAAAGTATCTAAAGAGTGGAAGAAAAAATATCCAGTGTACTCAGAACTATTATGAAACCAATTTACAATCACTCACACTTTCATATGAAGAATAGATCACAACTATGGCCCAGGATGATGGCTGGAGGAGAGGGGATGAGAGGAGAGGGAGGAGCTGAGACTGAGGTAGGGTGAATTGTGGAGTCACACTTATGGTGCATAATGCAAGGATACATGTCAGATCAAATAGTATACAGTATAAATGTCTTAACACAATATTAAGTAAATGAGATGAGGTATCTATTAACCAGTGTAATGTAAGAATTCCTAATCCTATATGAAATCAGCACATTGAATCCCATAAATGCTTTAATTTATACATGGTCTATGTGTTTATGATTTAATAAAAAAAGAAAAAAATTCAAAATAAAAAAAATGCAAGTTCATAAATGTAATCCACCATATCAACAGAAGCACAAAAAAAGACAATATGATCCTCTCCATAGATACAGAAAAAGCATTCAATAAAATTCAGCATCCTTTTCTAAATAGAACACACCTTTTGGGGGCAGGACACAACTATAAGAGAAACTTTACCTAACAAATGCAATCAATGTAACCTGATTATTTGTACCCTCAATGAATCCCCAACAATAAAAAAAAATGGAAAATTTATATCTTTTGTATTAACCTGGATGGAGTTGAAACACATTCTTCTTAGTAAAGTATTGCAAGAATGGAAAAGCCAACATCCAATGTACTCAATACTAATATGAATCCAGTAGATGATCTGATTCACACCCACACCCACACAGAAGATAAACTCAATTCAATTCAGATTTCAGGGAGGGGGAATGAGAGAGGGGAAATTGGGTGGAGAGAAGAATTAGTGTGCTCCTATTTAATGGGCACAATGTATGGGTGTATGACACACCTTTTGAGTGTGGAACACAACTACAAGAGAGACGTTACCTAACAAACTGAAATATTGTGTTCTGGTTGTTTGTAACCTCACATTAAACTGAAGTCAAAAAAAGAATAGCTGGAGAAAGAATTTCAATTGTTATGGAGAATTTTTTTTTTTTTAAAGAGATAAGTTTATAACCAAGAAAACAAGATGACAGTGAATTCCAAACCTCTAGGTATTTCAATGCATTGGTAAGGGAAGAACAAACATGATACAAAAAACTGATGGCAAAGCAATCCAGACAATTAGTTCTGAAGTTGATAATGCTGAAAATATAGTATCATCCCCTTTTTCCACCCTCTCTGTGTTATTTCATGGCCCAGTGGGAAATCCCTATAGTATAATCCCTATAATCCCTATGTTTGAAAAGGTCCAGACATAAACAAGTTTGAGATTTTACATGGTGACATATGAGGTCTGACAATTAAGTTCATGAACTTGCTACCATGTGCGTATTCTGGCAGTACTATACAAACAACTCAAAAGATTTCAAAATCTTTGTACATCAGTCTCATGGCTGTGTTTATGTCAACATATGGTGGTGTCTTGCTGCATGGTATTAATTATTGTTGTTATGTGGTTTGGTGTGCCATTACAAGAATGGCAAAGCTTAAATTACACTAATAAACAAACCTTAATGTTATTATTAGGTGTGGAGGCAAGATGACCAGCTGGACTGATATTTCCATAGAGGCTCCCATCCAGAAGGAGAGTTAAAGGACAGAAGTTTAGCAAGTAAGCCAAGGGTTTGGAGCTGAGCCAAGAGACAAGGTTGAAGAATGCACATCAACCCTGCTGAGGCAAGCTGCAACCTCAAAGAAACAAACAATAGGTACAAAATCCATCACCAAGCAGACAGGTGTCCCCTCCTCCATGAGAATGGCTCACAGTATACTCTACACAAACAAGCAAGCAGAGTTCAGATCCCCTCTTATTTTATCCCATGGGAGAGACCCTCTAAAAACTGGAACTCCTTCCCTAGAGAGGACTTACAAATGTGCCATGACACTCTCCCGCAAGGCATAAAACTGTATATATTCTCTACCTGCAAATCTGGACTCCCAGCATTCCCTTCCATTCTCACCCCGTGGTCTGGAAGCCTGTCCTCCATGGAGTCCAGATTTTGGGCATTTTCTCAAGAGGTGTGGACAGAGCATGGACTGTTGCTGGTCTGTGCTGATTCTGTGGCACGGGAGTAAGGAGAAGATAGTGAACTGAGGAAGCCATACAGGAGAGAGAGAGGCAATACTCTGTGGCACAGAGCAGCAACAGAAGGGGCAGAAACAATAGGGCTCACACCCCTGGGGATATATTAGAGAGACACTCCCTGCCTCTCTAGGCAACCAGAGGAATCTTGGCATCTTCTCTGGTGGCAGCCACTGGCGAAACACATCTGGGGCAGAAACGCAAGCCCCGTGAATAAAGGGTATGCCTGAGGTGGTGCCTGCCTGGGTGGGGAACAGTGGGGCCAGAGACTACAAATGCGTGTGCAGACATGGCATACTCCCGGGCTGCAGCTGAGCAAGAAGTACTGCTTTAGTAAGTATAAGAAGCACCTAGCCCTCAGGGGATCATAGATGAGAGAAAGGAAGGCAGGCAGAGGCTGGAACTAAGAGCTTAGTGTGAGCTCTAACTGTGCTGGCCCCAAGACAGACTGCAGCCAAGACAGACATGCCAGCTCCAGGCAGAAGCACAGGCTGGGGCTGAGTTCCAGTTTCTGTGAACTCAAACACTGTCTGGTCCACAGGGGAATATAGCCAGGACAGAAATAAATTCTACAAAATTGTTCTGTTCTGTCAGCAACATCAATCAAGAGCGGAGCTGGAACTTAGTGAACCACCCCAGCCTCCATTAAGCACCCTAGGTTGTCAGGCCTCAGCTCCTCCTGCTGGACAGTGGCAGAGAGTGGTGGCCTGGCCAAGGAAACATAAATCTCCCTGTGGCTCAAGCAGAAGCAAAACCCTGAAGGGAACTTGGTCACAGCCCAGCAGGGCTACCAGTGACTGGGTGTGAAAGAGGTGCAAGGTAGAGAAGGCAGCATCAACCTTCCCAGACTAATTAATTTGCTGGGTGGGTCCTTCTGACCTCATAGAGCACCAGAGTGAGTCATGCTTGAGCTTCCAGCAGACCCCTGCTATCTAGTTGCCAGAAACCTTTTGAACTCTCCTACCTGAGTTCAGTACTGACTGGGACAATTCATTTGGACCTTTTGAACTGGGCCAATCACCTGAAGACTATCCAAAGTGGTACCCTGGGTGTGCAGTTGTGGGAAGATTTGATTTTCCTTTTCCATTTGTTGCCCAAGGAGGGTGGGGTAACTTAATTGCTGGTATTTCTCCACAGTTGAGACTTCAACCCTGAGTAACTGATTCACTAGGGTAGGACAGAGACCAGATGGAAACAAGACAGAGCCATTTAGCCCCACCACACAAAGAAGGTCCCCAGTGTCTCAGACCATAGCACTGTATGAGTCCTTTGCAAAATTCTAGGGGAAAAGGTACAGAGACCAGTCCCAGCTCTTGGGGAAAGAGATGATTAATCATTACTCCAGGAGCCACCAACTCAACTTCACCTTATCTGCTCATCTAGCTGAATTCTGTAAAATAATCATGAGGTGGAATCAGTGAAAAATATCTGGTAACATGAATAACCAGAGTAGATCAACACCGCCCCACCCCAAGGAATGACATGGTGGAAACAACTGAAGATTCCATTCATAAATAAATGGCTGAGATGTCAGAAATCAAATTAAGAATATGGATTTCAAATAAGATTAATAGAATGGGGGAGAAGTTGGAATTAGAATTCAAGGATCATTTCAAAAGTTGTCTTAAGAATTCAATGAATTCAAAGACAAAGTCATCAAAGATTTTGTCACATTGAGACAAAAATTTGCAGCCCTCAAAGATGTGAGAAATACAGTAGAATCCCTCAGTAACAGAATGGAGCCGGCAGAAGAAATGATTTCCGACAGTGAAGACAAAGCTTTTGAATACTCCCAAACACTCAAAAAGGAAGAGAAGTGTAGAGCCAAGACAGATCATTCTCTCAGAGAGCTTTAGGAAATTCAAAGAAAACTAATTTTTGCCTTATAGGAATTCCTGGAAGCAATAAGGTGGCATCAAAAGGCACAGATGCTCTTATTCATGAGATAATGGAGAATTTTCCAGACATGACAAGAGATTCTGAAATTCAGATACCAGACAGTTTCAGGAACCCATCATGACTCAACCCAAATAAGACATCCTCTAGGCACATTATTATTAACTTTGCCAAAGTTAAAATGAAGGAGAAAATTCTGCAAGTAGTCAGGCATAAAAAAAACCTATAACCTGCAAGGGAAAGAACATTAGAATGACTGAATATCTCTCTACTCAAAACTTTCAAGCTAGATGAGGGTGGTCAATGACTTTTAATCTCCTAAAACAAAATAACTTTCAATCCACTATCTTGTATCCAGCTAAACTGAGTTTCATTTACGATGGAGAAATTAAAGACTTTAATGATATTGACATGTTGAAGAAATTTGCCATAACTAAATTAGCTCTCCAGGAAATTCTTAGACCTATCCTCCATTATAACCAGCACAATCCTCCACCACAATAGTAAACTCACTTGGAAACTTTTGATCAAATTCCTACTTCCACAGTGGTGAAAGGATTAAAAATGTCCACTGGATGTCAAAAAACACTATACCCAAAAGCTACCAGGATTAACAATATTTACAATTAAAGTGAATGGCTTAAATTGCCCTCTAAAGAGGCACAGGTTGGCTGACTGTATACAAAAACTCAGGCCAGATATCTGCTGTATACAAAAATCTCATTTTACCTTAAAAGGTGAATATAGTCCAGAGTGAAGGGATGGTCATCAATATTTCAGGCAAATGGAAAACAGAAAAAAGCAGGTGTTGTAATTTTATTCACAGACACAATACACTTTAAACCAACAAAAATAAAGAAAGATAAGGATGGTCACTTCATATTTGTTAACGGTAAAACTCAACATGATGAGATTTCAATTATTAACATTTATGCACCCAACCAGAATTTGCCTCAATTTATAAGAGAGACTCTAAATGACATCAGCATCTTTATTTCCACCAGCACCATAACAGTCAGAGATTTTAACACTCCTTTGTCACTATTGGATACATCCTCCAAAAAAAAAAAAAAAAAAAAAACTAAGCAAAGAAATTTTAGACTTAAACTTAAATATTCAATGTTGGATTTAACAGAAATCTATAGAACATTTTGTCCTTACAAAACTGAGTACACATTCTTCTCATCAGCCCATGGAACATTCTCCAAAATTGATCACATCTTAGGTCACAAGTCTAATCTCAGTAAGTTTTTTTTGCAATTTTTCACCACACCGGGTTTAAACTTTCCACCTCCGGTATATGGGGCCAGTTCCACACTCCTTTGAGCCAAAGGCACTGCACTAACCTCAGCAAATTTAAAAGAAAAGAAATTATTCCTTGCATCTTCTCAGACCATCATGGAATAAAAGTTGAACTCACAACAGGAACCTAAACACTATTTCAAAAACATTGAAACTAAATAACCTTATGCTGAATAATAGCTGGGACATAGGCAAGATTAAGAAGGAAGTTACCAAATTTTTGGAACAAAACAAGAATGAAGACGTGAATTATCAGAATCTCTGGCATACCACAAAGGCAGTCATAAGAGGGAAATCTATAGCATTGCAAGTCTTCTTCAAGAGAATAGGAAGTTAACAACTTAATGGGACATCTCAAGCAACAGGAAAAAGGAAGAAAATTCCAATCCCAAATCCAGCAGAAGAATAGAAATAAGCAAAATTAGAGCAGAATAAAATGAAATTGAAATCAAAAGAATTATACAACAGATCAATACAACAAAAAGTTGGTTTTTGAAAAGGTCAAAAAAAATAAATCTTTCATAACCTAACCAGGAAAAAGGAAAGAGTAAAATCTCTAATTTCATCAATCAGAAATGGCGAAGATGAAATAACAATAGACCCCTCAGAAATTCAAAAAATTCTTAATGAATATTAGAAGAAATTCTATTCTCAGAAATATGAAAATCTGAAGGAAATAAACCAATAGTTGGAAGCAGACCACCTTCCTAGACTTAGCCAGAATGAAGTGGAAATGTTGAATAGGCCTATATCAAGTTCTGAAACAGCATCAACTATAGAAAATATCCACAAAAAGAAAAGCGTGGGACCAGATAGCTTCACATCAGAATTCTACCAATCCTTTAAAGAGGAACTAGTACCTATATTACTGAACCTTTTTTCAAAATATAGAAAAAGAAGGAATACTACCCAACACATTCTATGAAGCAAACATTAACTTGATCCCCAAACCAGGAAAAGACCCAAGAAGAAAAGAAAATTATTGACCAATATCACTAATGAATGTTGATGCAAAAATATTCAACAAAATCCTAGCAAACAGAATCTAGCAACATATCAAACATATTATACACCATGACCAAGTGAGTTTAATCTCAGGGTCTGAAAACTGGAGCAATATATGTAAATCTATAAATATAATTCACCACATAAAAAAATTAAAAAACAAAGACCACATGATTCTTTCAATTGATGCAGAAAAAGCTTTTGATAATTTCCAGCATCCTTTCATGATCAGAACACTTAAGAAAGTGGGTATACAAGGAACATTTCTTAAACTGATAGGGACCATCTACAGAAAACCCACAGCCAATATTGTATTGAATGGACTTAGAAAGAAATTATTTCCACTCAGGTCAGGAACCAGGCAAGATCACTATTTGTCTCTACTGCTTTTCAACATTGTAATGGAAGTCTTAGCCATTGCAACTAGGCAAGAAAAGGCAATCAAGTATATCCACATCAGGTCAGAAGAGATCGAACTTTCACTCTTTGCAGATGATATGATTGTATATCTGGAAAACACCAGGGATTCTACTACAAAACTCTTAGAAGTGATCAAGGAATACAGTAGCATCTCAGGTTACAAAATCAATACTCATAAATCTGTAGCCTTTATATATACCAACAGCAGCCAAGCTGAAAAAACAGTCAAGGACTCTTCCATTCACAGTAGTGCCAAAGAAGATGAAATGTTTGGGAGTTTGCCTAACAAAGGATGTGAAAGACCTCTATAAAGAGAACTATGAAAGTCTAAGGAAAGAAATAGCTGAAGATGTTAACAAATGTTAAAACATACCATGCTCATGGCTAGGAAGAATCAAAATTTTAAAAATGTCCATAGTACCCAAAGCAATATACAATTTTAATGCAATCCCTATTAAAGCTCCACTGTCAAACTTTAAAGATCTCAACAAGTAATATTTCATTTTACATGGAATCAGAAAATATCCCAAATAGCCAAGACATTACTCAGAAATAAAAATAAAGCAGAAGGAATGACACTACCAGACCTCAGACTATACTATAAATCAATAGTGATCAAAACAACATGGTAATGGCACAAAAACAGAGAGGTAGATATATGGAACAGAATAGAGAACCAAGAGATGAACCCAGCTACTTACTGTTACTTGATTTTTGACAAGCCAATTAAAAACATTCAGTGGGAAAAGATTCACTTTTTAAAAAATGGTGCTGGGTGAACTGGCTGGCAAACTGTAGAAGACTAAAACTGGACCTACATCTTTCACCATTAACTAAGATAGACTCTCCCTGGATTAAAGATTTAAACTTAAGACATGAACTATAAAAATATTAGAAAAAGTGCAAGAAAAATGCTTGAAGAAATTTGCCTGGGTGAATATTTTATGAGGAGGACTCCCTGGGGAATTGAAGCAACAGCAAAAATACACTGCTGGGACTTGATCAAACTAAAACGCTTCTGCACAGCCAAGAACACAGTAAGTAAAGCAAACAGACAGCCCTGAGAATTGGAGTAGATATTTGTAGGTTATGTCTCTGATAAAAGTTTAATAACCAGAATTCACAGAGAACACAAATGTATTAGCAAGAAAAGAACAAGTGATCCCATCTCAGTGTGGGCAAGGGACTTGAAGAGAAAGTTCTCTGAAGAAGGCAGGAGCATGGCCTACAGACATATGAAAAAATGCTCATCATCCTTAATCATCAGAAAAATGCAAATCAAAACTACTTTGAGATATCCTCTAACTCCAGTAAGATTACCCATGTCATAAAATCCCCAAACCATTGATGTTGGCGTGGATATGGAGAAAAGGGAACACTTCTACACTGCTGGTGGGAATGGAAAATAATACATTCCTTTTGGAGAGATGTTTGGAAAACACTTACCAATCTATAAATAGACCTGTCATTCGATCCTACAGTTCTTCTACTAGGTATATATCCAGAAGACCAAAAAATCACATTATAACAAAGATATTTGTACCAGAACATTTATTGAAGCCCAATTCATAATTGATAAGTCATGGAAGAAGCCCAAGTGCCCATCAACCCATGAATGGATTAATAAATTGTGGTATATATACACCATGGAATATTATGCAGCCTTCAAGAAAAGTGGAGACTTCACCTCTTTCATGTTTACATGGATGGAGCTGGAACATACTTCTTAGCAAAGTATCTCAGGAATGGAAGAAAAAGTATCCAATGTACTCAGCCCTACTATGAAAGTGATTTATAGATTTTATGTGAAAGCTATAACCCAATTATAGCCCAAGAATATGGGGAAAGGGTAAAGGGAAGTGGAGGATGGTGGAGGGAGGGTAATTGGTGAGACCACACTTATGGTGCATCTTAGAAGTGTGCATGTGAAATTTACTAAATGTAGAATATAAATGTCTTAACACAGTAACTATGAAAATACTGTGAAGGCTATGTTAACCAGTTTCATGAAAATATTTAAAATTGTATATAAAACCAGCACATTGTACTCCGTGATTGTATTAATGTACACAGCTACGGTTTAATAAATTTTTTTTTGTTTGTTTTTTTTGAGACGGAGCCTCAAGCTATCCCCCTGGGTAGAGTGCCATGGCATCACAGCTCATAGCAACCTCCATTCCTGGGCTCAAGCGAGTCTCCTGCCTCAGCCTCCCAAGTAGCTGGGACCACAGGCGCCCGCCACAACGCCTGGCCATTTTTTGGTTGCAGCCATCATTGTTGTTTGGCGGGCCGGGCTGGGGATTCAAACCCGCCACCTTAGGTGTATGTGGCTGGCGCCTTAGCCTCTTGAGCCACAGGCGCTGAGCCAGTTTAATAAAATTTAAAAAAATATATTATTAAACTTGGCAAGAGTGGAAGTTCAGTCAAGGACATGTTAGTCCACGTGTATAGGGATAATGCCTTGATGAAAAATGCAGTGTACAAACAGATTAAAAGTTTTTCTAAGGGGAGAAAATTCATCACTGATGAAGAGGGATCAGGACAGCCATTAACAAGCAAAACTGGTGAAAATATGCAAATATTCATCAAATTGTGCATCAAAATCACCAGCTCACTGTGAGACGCATAGCTGATCAAATAAATATTGATAAAGAATCTATTAGAAAATCTTCACTGAAAATCTTGGCATGAAAAAGGTGCGTGTAAGAATGGTCTAGAGGAAACTCACCAATAAACAAAAGAAAGTAAAACTTTGCTAAGACCTTTGGTAATGCAAGATGATGTTTTGGGCCTTGTTATCATTGGAAATTAAATATTGGTGTACCAATAAGACCCTGAAACAAAGCATCAGAGTGCATAATGAATGTCATACAATTCTTCACAATGAAAAATATTCTATCAGTCCATATCAAAAGTCAAAGCTTTGCACAGAGGCAGTATCATAGCCAATGAGGTTTATCTGAGACACTATTATTGACAATTGTCCAAACAATGCTGCTAACCTTTTTTGATATCAGAGGAATTGTTCATTAGGAATTTGTAACAACTGGACAGTTAAACAAGTTTGTTTAATGCTTAGAAGTGCTGAAAAGGCTGCATGAAAAAGTTGGATAAAACAACTTGAACTTTTCACCAGCTCATGGCTCTTGTCATCACAACAAAGCACCAGTCACATGGCCCTCAATGTGAGGGAGATTTTGGCAAGTAAACAAATAATTGTATTGGAATGCCCTCCTTATTCAACTGATCTGGCCCTCAATAACATTTTTCTTTACCCCAAAATAAAGGAAGTATTAAATGGAAGACACTTTGTTGACATTCCCTTGTCATCAAGGGTAACATGATGACAGCTCTTTCAGCCATTCCAGAAAAAGTTCCAAAAATGACTTTGAAGCATTGAGTAGGTACTAGCATCTGTATATAGGTTTTTAAGGGGAGTATTTTGAAGGTGACCATAGTGATATTCAGCAATGAGGTATGTAGCTCTTTTTCAAGGATGAGTTTGCCAATTTGTTAGGCTCATATATTAGCTGTTTCATTTTACACTTCTAGCTATTGTGTATGTCAGATTATCAACCTAATTGAAATAATACATTGAATAATGTTTATTGAGTTTCTCCACATTTCAGGTGCTTTACCAAGATTATTTTAATTTTATTTTTTACTTGAATCCTCACAATTTTTATTCTCATTTTACAAATGATGAAATCCAGGTATTAAAGTAACCATTAAAGTAACATACTCAAAACCAATTGGCTGGGCTGGGTTTGTTTTGCCTCCACAGCCTGAGTTCATTTCCCTCAAACCTTGCTATGTAAATACTCATAATATCCATTTTGACAATATTTGTAGGTCATTCGTATGAACATTAAATTTTAAACAACTTGTTGCTTTCCTTCTTTTAATCTTCTCTCTACCCCTCACTCACAGAAAATGGAAGATGGGAGAGAGAAAGTGGTACAAGTCATTATCTACTAAAAAAGTTGGAAATGTCACTACACCTTCTTCTCTAATAACTTAAGCAAATGTTGAATTCATCTGTTAATTGAGCTCTTTAAAATAGAATATATATTAGGTCATCTATTACCTGTATTCTGAAGTATTTACTGAATAATTTTGGATAAAAATGAAACATACTAGATTTGATAACAATTTATAGAGTAACAAAAATGGAAAGAATAGAGGTACAAGTAATATAAAACTGTAAAAACACAGAAGTCTGGCCGTGCTGCGGTTCATACTTTGATAATAAGTACACTAGGAATTACAAATTAATTTTGAATGACTGTAGCTTTAGAAAACCCACCAGCTATAATAATTGTAATCCAAGCTTTCATGGAGCTATTTTTCCTGAAAATGCAGAAAGAATGGCCTCATGGAAATTCCTTCCTTTTACATATATTCACCATCATTTTTGGTTACCAGCAAACTTTATTTCTCAGTGGTAGAACTCTGCGATCTAAAGTGATATTAGTGAGAAAGAAAACTAAATGAGAACAATCTACATTTGGTCTCATTTTTCCTCCTTAATAAATGTTCTATAACATGGACTCAATTTCCTTACCTATGCATCTTAATAATCAGGTAACATTTAAATTAAATAGATTGCCCCTACTTGAAAATTCTATTTTCATTTCAATCTTAATTATGCTGAAATCTGTTGAATATAATACTGGATATAGGAATTTAACATATTTAGCATGGTTGATTCTCCTTCCTAAGATTAATGCCCTACCTCAGGGATTCTCAAAAATATTTCTGCATAGACAATACCTGAGCATCTTGAAAAAAATGAAGATTCTTATTCAGTAGGTCTTGGGTGCATTTTTAATATCTCAGGTAATGCCAGTGCTGCTAGTTCAAGAACACACTACATTAGCAAAATCACTACACTTAATTTAGCTGTAGTGAGATGTCTATATTTTCAGCCCACTTCTTCATCAAGCAAAACTAAGTTATCTTTTCAATTTTTATTTACTTTTTATTGCTAAGCAGACATGTAATTCCAAAAGTCATCTTTTTAAATGATAAAATTAATATTTTCACATTTTTATTATAGACAAATGCAAAACCATAAAAGTAGAAAGATTAACTAAAAATAATCTCACCCCCCAGGCATAACTGTGATTAACATCTGGCTGTATTTCCTTCCAGTCTTTCTTCAGTGCAAATACATCTGGCTTTACAAAATAGACAGCTTACATCCATTCCCTTTTGATTTAACAGCCATATATAGAGAGCCTCACATTGTTCCACACTCAGTTTTCTATCATATCTCCAAATAATGTTTGTCCTCAAACACACATCCATAACTCAGAATTATGAGTACAATACTAGCTGTCCACCACATAATTCAGCAAAGCAAACTCACAGCTGTTCATCCATGAGCTAATGCAGAACAGAAACAATTCTATAAAACATTGAAAATGGTGTAGCATAACTATCATAATGATGTAACAGCTACCTATGCACTGGGAACATTGAAACAAGTCCTCCTCCCCTCAAAAATATATTTAGTTTCTTCATAGTGTTGCATTTCTTTCTAAACCTGATCTCCAGAGATATTTTATGATCATTCTTTCATATCCAATGGGTCTAGCTTACTTAGAGAAACGTAAGTTTTCTCTTGCTTTTATTTTTGTCCTCTCTGCAAAGCTTACTTGCCCTTTTTGACCTTTTCTTGGCACACTGTAGACCATAGCTATTTCAGCTGAGAGGGAAAAAGTATGATACTCTGTTCTACCTAGGTATTCCTTTTCATTAACACTGCAGCTATGCAGGTGGTCAGACAGGCTGTTATACCTGTGACAACTAAACATTTGGTAGACAACAGGCACAAGTGAGCTACCAGTCACTTGCATATTATTTGAAAGGGCTACACTTGTCACTCGTCCTTAATAGTATAATAGAAATGGATATGTACAATACTCTACACTATTTAATATTGATGAGAGGACAAATTGGAAAAATGAGTATATGTACTTTAAACTAAAATACAACAGCAAATAAGTGAGCAAGAAGATGGTTATGTTAATTAATTAGATGTAAGCATTCCACATTGTATATCAAATCAGCACATTGTACCCTATAAATGCATTCAAGTACACAGTTACGATTTAATAAAGAATTAAAAAATGAAATAAAAGTGCATTTGGCTAAATAAACTGTAAAAATGTAAACATGACAATAATGGTGTTTTTCTATGAAAACACTGACATGATATAAAATAAATTTTTATAATTTGTAGGTAAAGTAATTGACAAAATTGGAAAAATTATATAAAATAATTTTTTTTTATGTCAGCAATAGGACAGACACCTGAATGGTAAGCTAATAATTTTACATTAGCCAAGTATGGGTGCATATATTTTAGCACGACAATTCTCAAATGTTAGTATATGTCAGCATCACCAAAAGAGCTTGCTATGCAGGTTACTGGTTACCACCCCTAGAGTTTCTGATTCAGTAGGCCTGGAGTAGTACCTAAGAGTGTGCATTTCTGAGTTCTCAGGAGAAACTAATGCTGCTGGTGCAATGGTCAAACTGAGAAAAATGCTTAGGGTCATGTAATAATTGCCACTGCTTAAGAAAATTGATTCTCAAAACAAAGTTAGCATTAAAAATCCCCTGGAGAAAGGAAGCTTAATAAAATATAGATCATAGAGGCTCAATTCTAGCATTTCAATAAATGTTTCTGCTACAAATGTATCTATGTAGTCAGCCATGTTCTTATGGATACTGCTTCTAAAGGGATTGGTTCCCATACTTGAAGGCTCACTGGAATTTCTTAAACCAGAGCTTCCCAAACTACCAATACCATAGAAAGGCTGATACCATTAGTATCTAATTAGCTGGGGATCTTGTTAAAATACAGAATCAGTAGGCCTGGGGTGAAGCCTAAGATTCTGAATTTCTAGCAACTCCCTTTCTAATTCTAGAAAGGCTATTAAACTATATATTGACAGGTTCCATCTCAGAGTCTTATTCAATACAATAAAATATCTTCCAGTTTTGCTAAATGCACCTATAATGCACTCAATCTATTTAAATTATTTTGGTTACTTCCTGTTACCAAATTTTTTTTAAGATTGGTTTTTGTAGAACTGATATAATGCCAGTAATATTGTATACTTAGTCTTTAGAGAATATCTTTTCTGGAATATTTTTGTAAAATTAAAGGTGAAATGATTGTAAATTTTAAAAGGCCAAAGATTATGAGGCAGATGAATGTTTTTTTTTTTTTTTAATGAAGAAGAGTTGATATAATAGATTGTATTTTCCAGAGAAAGCTTCAACAAAAATTCTCATCCCACATGCTTTTCTACAATACAAACTTGATTGCCTTTCTACTGAGAGGAAGAGTCTCTACATACTCTCCTCTTAAATTTAGGTGGACTCTTGACTTTCATGTAATCAACCTGATGTTGTAGAAGTGAAGCTGCATGGCTTCCTGACTTCTGAGTCCAGGTCAGAATAAATTATACAAGAGTCCCTAATACTATGTTGCTCCTGTTGGTAGTTTTGGTCTTCAAGGCCCTACATATCAGTGTAGAACATGCAAGTGAACAAGCCTTCAGATAATCTCAGTCCTCAACCATCAACTCCCTGCCAGCCTCTGAGATGTCCCTGTTGAGGCACTGAATATTGTGTAGTAAAGGCAAGATATTCTCCTTTTGCCCTTTCCTAATTCTGACTGACAAAATCCATTAACATAACAAAATACCCATTGTTTACGTAGCTCAGTTTGAGGTGGGTTGATACTCAGAAATAACCACAGGATGACTGACAACTTAATAAGACTATATAATTCTCCACAGGAGATAAATAAAAGGCCTAGATGTGGATACTTCTTATTTTAAACCCCCTATACAGGTGATAAAAAGAAATCTTTATGTAAAGAACTGTAATTATATCAATAGCTGACATATATTCAAGTGTCTATTATGTGCCAAATCCTTTATATACAGATCAGGGGAAAAATCAAAATCTAGGCTATAATTGTGCTCACTGCTAATGGTGTGGATTGCTTCCAGGGCATACAGGTTATAAGTACGTTGATGCCTCCAAATCCAATTCAAAACAACAAAGTATAGTCTATCATTCCTTTCTTTGTATATTTATATCTCTCTTCTCTACCATAAGAAACCTGATTGCCATTAAGCTCAAAATATCTACTCACTGGCTCAAGCCTAAAATATACCAGTCAGCAATGCTAACTTACTAACAATAGGTCTTTAAGTGTGACATGTCCTATTTTGAATCAAAATTTTAGTTTGTTATATTTCAAACAAGAAGCAGTATAATTAATAAAAAGTATGTGCCTAAACTATCAACACAGTTTTGCCATCTTACCAGTAGCTTGTGTATGTTAGCAGTGAAGAATCCTGAAGAACTAGTGGCAGTGAAATCATAAAAGGCATTTTCCATAGCTTGTTGAGAATTGAATAGTTTTCCTTGTAAGAAGTAGTCCTGAAGCCTGTAAAAAATGGTAGCCAGTTGATACAAGGTCTGGTGAGTATTGTGGATGACAGAAAGTTTACATGTCCAGCTTGTATTGTTTGAGAAATGTTGTTTGTGTGAGATTTGGTCCAGTGTTGCCATGCAAGAAGATCAACCTGTCTCTATTGACAAATTTCAGGTGATTGATAACAAGCATACTGATCATTTCATCCAATCAGTTGCAGCAGACATCCAATATAATACATTGACCAGGTTTCACAAATGGTGATGGATAATACCAGCACTGGAATACCAAGCAGACACCATTAGTTTATTTGATACATATTCAGTTTGGGTCTGTGTTTGTCACTTCACCTTTATACAACCATTGTGCTGAATGCTTTTGATTGTCATAAACAATCCATTTTTCATCACACATAACAACACAGTATACCAATAATTCACCATTATGTTGTGACAGCAAAGAAAAGGCAAATTTCAAAATGATTTCTTTTCTGACATTCATTTAATTCATATGGTACTAATCCATCCAGCTTCTTTACATTTTTTATTTGTTTCAAATAGTCCAAAATTGTTGGAATTATATCATCAAAAGTTGCTAATACGTAGTTTGTAATGGATTGACTTCCACAGCAACTTTCAGCTCATCATTATCTACTTTGGTGTTAGATTGTCTATGTTGCTCATTTTCAGGACAAAAAATCACCACAACAGAACATTTCAATCCATCAACATACTGAGTGTTCCTTAGCCACATCCTTTCCAAACGTTTTGTTGATACTTTGAACTCTCTGTGTTACATTATTTCCATGATGGAACTCATATTCACAAATAACATGAATTTTCAACTTATCAATGGTTTCACAAAAATTACTCCAAAATGTTTTAAAAAGATAATCAGAAGGGAGATTCCAAGAGGATGGATTAGATGCAACTCCTTAGCAGTCTTTCCTAGGAAAGTTCAGAGAAGCTCAATAAGTGCCTGCCATTCAGATTATCCTCTCAGAGACACCACTGTATAGACACAGAGTGACAGCATGGGACACCAGAAGTGGAAAAGATAAGAAGAAAAAGAAGTGCAGAAAGCAGGTGAAGTGGAGACCCAGGTGGCCCAGGGGCAAGAAACTGCATGTGGGGACTCCTGTGCAATCTGGGCCACTGGAAGACCACCACCACCCCACATAGCCTCCAACTGAGGTTGTTCTGGAACCAACCCAAATCATAAGCAGGTCTGCTTCTCAAGATAGAGGGGTTGAGGGTTCCCTGGGCTAGCAGTTACACCACACTGGCCCTTTTGATGTGGGCTAGAGAGAAAGAGAACTGTCTTGCAGAAGCTTCTTTGCAATGGAGCTGGGGGCCTGTGCCCAGGAACTTCTCCCATGGAGTACAGGATGGTCTAGGCACAGGAGATGGTGGGGATAGGGCACAGTAGACTAATATGTATCAAGGAGACAGAACCCACTACCATACTTCAGACATGGGGGGATGTGGAGATTGCCATGGCCCTTGAAATTTCAGGCACCCACATTGGCAGTGCATATTGCAGCTTTCCAGGGGCCCTGAGTTTCCACAGTTTGACAAGCCATTCAGAAGCTTCAGGTTCTGCCTTCCAAGCTTGGACAGCCACCTGCAAGCTAGTTCCATGGCTTTGCCAAACAGATCAAAGAGACCCTGTCCCCCTCCCATGGATGTACCTTCAGACTTCAGTTCCTGTTTATCTGGATCTGAATATGCCCACTGCATAGCTTCCACTTCCAGAAGAGAGCCAAAAGTTCCACTCTAAACCCCAATTCAGTCAGCTGCTGAATGTTGGGAAGAATTAGTTTCACTCACAGATCTTCACATCCATCAATGGCTATTGCTGCTGAAACTGGAGCCACACTTTGTTTCTATAAAGCCCTCTACAGGCCTTTTAAGAGAATTATATTAATTATTAATTACAAATAGACCACTTTTTTCTTTCCTTTTCATCCCCAACAAAGAAGACTATATTAGCCAAAGTTGTATTTTTGTATTTTAATTTCTATTTATTTCATTAGTATTATTTTCCCTTTCTATTTTTATGTTGTATTTCATTCTTTCCGTTCTCCTTGCTGTACATCTTAACCTGATATCTTAGCGTTAAAAGTGAAAAACAGAAGGAAGTAAAAGAAAAGAAAGGAAACAAAGAAAGAAAGAAAAAGAAACAACAAATGAGGATAAATTAGCAAATAACTCTAGCAACATGAAAAAAAATAAAACATTAATTCCCCCAAGAGATCATAATGGAACTAAAGCAGAAAATTCCAACCATAAAGAAATTGATGAAATGAAAAATATGGAATTAAGAATATAAATGACAAACAACATGATTGGGATTAAAGAGAAAGTTTTTTGAAAGTAAAAAGAAGTCCAAAAATTACTATAGATATTAACAAAATGACAGATAGTCACCAACAATCTGGACAAAATTCAGAAGAATATAATGAAGCTGAAAAATTGAAAGAAACATTCAAAGAGAAGTTTTAGCAACAGATTAACCTAGGTAGAAGAAACCAGCTCAGAGCTTTAACAAAAGACTCTTGAGCTAAATCCAGTCATATAAAGAGTAAAAAGAAGAGAGCAAAATCAGAGCAATCCCTTAGATATATATTGAACTCTGCAAAGCATGCAAATGTATGAATTATAAGTATCTCTGAAGGAGAAGAGAGTCCCAAAAGCATGGACACTCAAGATGAAGATACTATAGTTGAAAATGTCCTCAGTGTCACTAGAGACTCAGACATACTACTAGATCAATATAAACTCAAGTCAATTAGAGCATTTCCTAGAGACAGTGTAGTTAACCTGGCCCAAGTCAAAATGATAGAAAATTCTACAATTAGCCAGGAATAAGCAGTATGTCACCTACAAAGACAAACTTTGAGGTTAATAGTGATTTTTAGCAGAAACTTTACAAGCCAGAAGAGCATGGACTCCTATCTTCAATCTTCTCTAACAGAACAACTGACAGTGTGGTATTCTGTATCCTGCAAAACTAAATTTTATATTTGATGGATAAATCAAATCTTTTCCTGACAAGCAAACTTTGAGGAAATTTGCCACTACTAGACCAGCCCTGAAGGAAGTACTCAGACCCATACTATACATAGACGAACACAATGGACTTCCACCTAAGTAGTGCTACCTAGAAACTGAAAGACTAAGCAAAGCTATCACAAAGGCCCAAGCAATAAAACAAAGTAACACTGTCCCACACAGCAAGGTGAACAGGAATCAACCTAACTTATTCCTTCTCTCAACAAGTGTGAACGGTTTGAACTCACCACTGAGGAAATATAGGCTGAATGATAGAATAAAAATACACAAACCTGGTAACTGTTGTCTTCAGGAAATGCATCTAACCTCTACTTCCTTAGGCACATCAAGACTCAGAGAGAAGTTCTGGAAAACAAATAATGCAAACTGAAACTAAAAGAAAAAGGAAATTGCAATTCTCATTATAGATACCATAGACTTTAAAGTCACAAAAATAAAGAAAAACAAAAATGGATATCATATACTAGTGAAGGGAATAATTCAACTGGAACACATATCAATCCTAAATATTTGTGTACACAATTTAGGCACTCCCAGATTTATAAGACAATTTCTACTTGATTTAAGCAAAATTATAAATAACACCACCTTTATATATTGGGGCTGTTACATTGTTACTTTGTTTTTTTGCTTGGGCTTTTTTGACAGCTGTGCTTAGTTCTTCAGTTTCTAGGTAGCATTACTTTGGTGGAAGTCCATTGTGTTTGTCTATGTATAGACACCCCACTGCATCAAAACCCCACTGGAAAACCAGAAAAATCCTCCAAGCAGAAATTAAATAAATAAATTTTGGACTTAAACATGACTCTAGAATAAATGTGAACTTAACAGACATTTACAAAACATTTTACTCCAATATTATTCAATATACATACTTCTAATCAGTTCATGGATTATCCAACATTAATCATATCCTAAGTCACAAAACAAGCCTCAACCAATTTTTTTGGAGACAGAGCCTCATGCTGGCACCATGACCAGAGTGTCAAGGCATTATAGCTCACAGTAACCTCAGGTTCCTAGGCTCAAGTGATCATCTTGCCTCAGGTTTTAAAGTTTTAGTGGAGACAGGATTTCGCTATTGCTCAGGCTGGTCTTGAACTCTTGAGCTCAAGCAATCCACCTGCCTCAGCTACCCAGAGTGCTAGGATTACAGGAATGAGCCACTGCACCCATCCCAGACTAAATTTTTAAAAGTAGAAATTATACCATGTATCTTTGCAGAACACAATGGAATAAAATTAGAAATCAACTAATCCCTACACAAAGTTATGTAAACTAAGGAACTTATTGCTGAGCAATAGCTGAATCAAAGATGAGATAAAGACAAAAGTCAATAGATTCTTTGAACAAAATGACAATGGAGGCACAAACTATCAAAACGTATGGGATACTGCAAAACCAGTACTAAGAGGGAAACTCATTTCTTTAAAACCTCACATCCAGAAATTTGAAAGACTGTAAGTCAACTATCTAATGAATCATCTCAAGTAACTAGAAAAGGAAAATATCCCAAACCCAGCAGAAGAAAAGAAATAAGCAAAATCAGATCAAAATAAGTGAAATTGAGAACAAAAGAACCAATCAGGAGATAAATAAAACAAAGAGTTTGTTCTAGTTTGTAGAACATTTAGGGAAGTAAAAGTAGACCTGCGGGTCAATCTTGCAATTCCTCTACTAAGTATATATCCAGAAGACCAAAAATCATTTTACAACAAAGATATTTGTGCCAGAATGTTTACTGCAGCCCAATTCATAATTTCCAAGTCGTGGAAGAAGCCCAAGTGCCCGTTGACCCATGAATGGATTAACAAACTGTGGCATATATATACTAGGGAATATTATGCATCCTTTAAAAATACAGAGCCTTTTTCTCTTTTATGTTTACATGGATGGAACCGAAGCACATTCTTCTTAGTAAAGTATGTCAAGAATGGGGGAAAAGTATCCAGTGTACTCAGTACTATTATGAAACCAATATATAATCACCTGCACTTTCATGTGAAAGATAAAACATAACTATAGCCAAGGATGAAGAAGAGAGAAGGAGGTTTAGGGGAGGGGAGGGAAGAGGCCAGGTGGAGGAAGGGTAATCAGTGGGACCTCGCTTATGGTACATATTGCAAGCATACGTGTCAAATCTATTAAGAGTAGAGTATAAATGTCTTAACACAATAATTAAGTTAGGTGAATGCTGTGTTAACCAGTTTGATGTGAGCATTCCAAATTGTACATAAAATCAGCACATTGTATCCCATGAGCATTAATGTACACAGTTAAGATTTAATAAAAAAAAATTGTTAAGAGAAAAAATAAGAAAATGCAACTAAAATTGATAAGCATTTGGCCAGATAAACCAGAAACAAAAACATAAGATCTCTAATAACCTCAATCAGAAATAAAAAAAGAGGAAGTAGTAAGATATACCACAGAAATACAAAATACCATCACTGAATATTACAAAAAATTCTGTGTCCAGAAATTTGAAAAAGTGAAGTAAATGGATAAATTCTTGGAATCACACTTCTTTCTTAGACTCAACCAGGAAGAAATAGAATTCCTTTTTTTTTAAGCAGGAATTATTTTTATTAAATGATAGCTGTGTATATTAATGCAAACATGGTACAGTAAGAAATAGAATTCCTAAACAGACCAATATCAAGCACCAATATTGAAACAACAGTTAAAAAAATTTTAAAACATCAACAAGTCCTAGTCCAGACAGATTTATACCATAATTCTATAAAACCTTCAAAGAAGAACTTATACCTATATTGCAAAATTAGTGCATAAAATTGAAAAGAAAGGAACCCTCCCCAAATCTTTCTACAGAGCAAATATCTCCCTGATACCAAAAACCATGAAAGGACACAACAAAAAAGGCAAACTACAAATGAATATCATTTGAATACAAAAGCAAAATACTCTAAATCTTTGCAAGCAAAATTCAGTTGCACACCAAAAAAAAAAAAAAAAAGTAATTCATTATGACTAGGTGGGCTTCATCTCAAAGAGGCAAGGCTGATTCAATATATACAAATCTATAAATGTAATTTGTCACATATGTAGAAGTAAAAACAAAGACCAGATGATCCTCTTAAGAGATACTGAGAAACATTTCACAAATTTTAGAAACCATTTTTAGTAAGAACATTTAAGAAAATTAGCATAGACCACACATTCCTTAAGTTTGTAGAAGCCATCTACAACGAACCCATAGACAACATTATATTGAACAGGGAAGAACCAAAATAATTATCTCTGAGGACTAGAACCAGACAAGAATGTCCATTATTGTCACTATTCAATATAGTGCTGGAAGTCCTAGCCAATGTAACAAAACAATACAAGGCTATCAAGTGTACTGAAATGAGGACAGAGGAGGTCAATCTATTGCTCTTTGCTGATAATGTGATCTCATGTCTAAAAAAACCCAAGGACTCAACCAAGAGACTCCTGGAGATGATAAAATAATGCAGCAAAATCTCAGGATATGAAATCATAATCACAAATCCCTGAGCCTGTGGCTCAGTGAGTACGGTGCCAGCCCCATATCCCGAGGGTGGCAAGTTCAAACCTGGCCCTGGCCAAATGACAAGAAAAAAAATAGCTGGGCATTGTGGTGGGGGCCTGTTTCCCCAGCTACTCGATAGATTGAGGCAGGAGAATCACCTGAGCACAGGAGTTGGAGGTTGCTGTGAGCTGTGACTCCACAGCACTCTACCAAGGGCCACATAGTGAGACTCTGTCTCTAAAACAAACAAACAAAAAAATCAGCAGACTTTATTTATGCCAACGAGTCACGCTGAGAAACCAATCAAAGACACAATAATCCCATGGTAGCACCGGAGAAAATGAAACACCTTGGAACATATTTAACAGAGGACATGAAAGATTTCTAAAGGGAAAACTATGAAACACTGAGGAAAAACCTGCAAAAGATGTTAACAAATAGAATATACCATACTCATGACTGGGAAGAGTGAACATTATTAAATTGTCTATATTAATTAAAGTGATCTACAGATTGATCCAATCCCCATTAAAATATCAATGTCATGGACAGAGCAAGGCAGTTGAAAGGGAAAATCCAACCATATCGGGCAGAGAGTACCTACATGGAGTGTTCCTCCGGGGGCACAGAGAGGTGGTGGTGGACTGTAGGAGATAGCAGGAGGTCTGGAGCTGTGGAGGACTGACACAGAAGGTGAGTGTGTGTGTAAGGGTTAACAAGAATTCTAACGAGAATTCTAATCTCCTGCAAGAGGAAGTGCTTCAAGGAAACCATAAATAAGACCAGAGACAGTAAAAGCTAGTCTTTTATCATTATTCCTACATCCGCATAGCCCCCTGCCCTCCTATGTAATTCAACCTATCCTGTACTTAAAGCTACATTCCTTACCTTATTTAGTTATACTGTGATATATTGCCCCTCCCCATCAACTAACCCTATATAAATTGTGTTTTTCCCTAAAATAAACAGCTTCGGCTCAGTCCCTTCCCCAGTGTGTCTGTCTTTGTCTTGTTTGTCTTTTCCTTTCATACGCGGACTCCCCAAACTGCCGTCGTCCGCCGGTGGGGAGGCGGCATGTGTGGAAGCAGGTAAGGACTGGCTTGCTGGCCCTCCCACAAAAGTCTGGAGAGAGGACGTAGCCATTGCACAGATTTTGGATTTCAAGGGAAGCTGTGCATTGAAACTGTCATGGAAAGTTTGGACAAATGGATAGATTCAAACAGTGTACAGCAACTGGGTGTGAATACTGAATGGAGTGGATTTCCTGTTCGTTTGGCTGCTGGCTGGACCACCATTGTGGGAAGGTCTTGTGGGAAAAACTATCCACACGGACCTAGAACTTAGCCAGATCTAGCATGCCTTCTGATCTCTAGCATCCACTCTTGGGGTGAGATAAGTGGCTCTACAACTTGCAGGAATTGACAGGAGGCACTTTGAGACTAGCTTCTTATGGATTCTGGAGAGCTTTAAGACCCCAACCAGAGGGGACTGAATGCTAAGGAAACAACAAGGCACTCACTGAACACAACTAAGTCAAGATGACAGGATGCATTCTCTTTGGAAACTAGAGAGCAACTTCTGGCATGTGTTCTCTGTCACCTAGCACCACAGCAACAACTAGTATCCTGGAAATATATTGCAATATATTATATATATACACCTACATATATATGCATGTATATACTATATATATATTATGTCTGGCTGGGAGATCATGGCAGTGGTCAGGTTCAAGGAGGTCACAAGATCATGAGCTAGGTAGTCCTTTTTTACCTTTGGCCTTAGGAAAGACATTATTGACAAGTCCACACTGCTTACGTTTTCTTTTATTTTCCCATGTTTCTTTATTTCTTGTTTTATTTCTCTTCCTATATTTGGCAGAGGTAGGGTCTTATTTTTCTCAGATTGATGAAGAGCTCCTGATTTTGAGGGACCCGTCCAGAGCAGCCCCCCAAATCCTTCACGTGCAAGCATGGCCATAGCACCCTGCCAAATAACACCATTTTCCCTGTCACTTTCATTCTCTCTTTCTGTCCTCCTTATCTCTTGTTTTTCAACTCTTTTATTTCATCCCCCTTATTTTTTCTTCTTTTTAATTTCTTTTCTTTTCTTCTACTTTTGTTTGCTTCTTCTTTTCCCTCTTTACTCTTAACCTTTCTCTTCATTGTACCAAGAGGCAACTTCAACTCCTAAGCTCTGAAAAAAAAGACAATTTAAAGTCAAAAAGGGAGCAAGATGGAAAACGTAGGACAAGAAGGGAAATGAGAAAAATACACATGAGAAAAATCCAAGAGAAAAATTCTAGAAACATGAAAAACCAAAACAGAATGACTACACCAAGGGACCAAGAGGCAGCTACTATAGAGGTCTCCACATATAAATAATAGATATAATTGCATGAAGGGAATTTAAAATATAGATGATAAAGGCAATAAAGGGAATTGATAAGAACATGGAATAACTGATGAAAGATATGAAGAATACAGCAAAGATATGGAACAACTTTAAAAATTGAAGGAGGCAATCAGGGAATTTAAAGATGAAGTAGAAAGTATCAAAAATTGATTAGGCCATGGAAGAGAAAAAAATCTCAGAGCTGGGAGATAAAGTTTCTGAGCTAATCCAGGCAGTAAAAGAGCCAGGAAAGACGAGAGAGAAAGAAAAATATTCAATCAGAGAAGGATTGTACTTCATGAAGCATTCTAACATACAAATTATAGGAATCTCTGAAGGAGAAGAAGATCATCACAAAGGAATGGAAACCCTACTGAAAGATATCATAAATGAATACTTCCCAAGTTTCACTAAAAATGAAGGAAACTACTTTTAGAGGGAAATCAGACCCCAAGTTATCTCAATGCAAACAAAGATTCTCCAAGACACATTGCAATGAAACTGTCCAAAGTCAAGACAAAAGAGCATTTAGGAGAAACACCAGCTGACCAACAGGGGCAGATCCATTAAGGTGACAGCAGACTTTTGAG
This sequence comes from Otolemur garnettii, assembly GCF_000181295.1. Lineage (NCBI taxonomy): Eukaryota > Metazoa > Chordata > Mammalia > Primates > Galagidae > Otolemur > Otolemur garnettii. The sequence continues at coordinate 3,066,550 of NW_003852552.1, forward strand.
CTGGTATTTTCCAAGTCAGAAGAGAAGGGTCATCTACCTTTAACCTTCTAAACAAAACAATTTTCAGGTCAGAGATCTGTATACTGCTAAACTAAGTTTTAAATTAAAATCTTACTAATATTCAAAAATTGAGGAAATTTGTGACAAGTAGTCCAGGTCTACAGGAAACACTTAGACATATTCCCAACACTGGCCATCACAGTGGGTCACCAGCAAAGTAAACACTCAGAAACTAAAGGTCAAAACATTTATCCACAAGGACACAAAGGATAAAACTAAGCAACCAACTTTCACCAAATAAGATGAATAGAACTACATTATACTTACCATTTCTCTCAATAAATTTTAATGGAATTGAATTCTCCAGTCAAACAATGCAGAAACTGGTAGATTGGATATAAAAAACAAAAGTCATCCATATGCTATCTCCAGGAAATACACCCAATCTTGAATAAAAAATAAAGACTCAGTGTTAAGAGATGGGAAACAGTATTTCAGGCAAAGGAAAATGAGAAGAAAGATGGAGTTGCATTCTTATTTTCCAATACAAGTGGACTTAAAGCAACTAAAGTTAAGAAGAAAAAAGATGGTCACTTCATACTGGTCAAGGGAATAATACAAGAGGATGTTTCTATTCTATATATTTATGCACTCAACTTAAGTGCTCCCAGATTTATAAAACATACTTTGATTGTTCTGAACATGATATCCCATAACAACATAATAGCCAGGGACTTTAACACCCTTCTGACAGAACTGGACAGATCCCCTAAACAAACTAAACAAATATATAAGGGACTTAACTGTGACCCTAGAATATTTGACTTTAATAGATATATAAAGAACACACCATCCCAAAGCTAAGGAATATACATTCCTCTTGGAACCTCATGGAACATATTCTGAAGTACATCATATCCTAGGATACAAATCAAACCTCAACAAAATTAAAACAATTGAAATTATACAAAATCCAACAAAAACATTCATTCCCACACAGGGGTATGGAAATTAAACCTTATAATGAATGACAGTGGATCAAGAAAGATATAAAGGAGTAAATTATTAAATTCATCAAACATAAAAAGAAAGAAGCTACAACTTACCAAAACCTGTGGGATGCTGCAAAAGCAGTCTTACAAGAGAAATTGAGTACATTAGATGCCTATATCTGAAAAACAAAGAGAGCACATCAAAAAACTAATGAATCATCTGTATCATTTTAAAGAAATGTGAAAAAAAACCAATATAATCCCAAGCATAGTAAAAGAAGAGAAATAACAAACTTAAATCAGAGATTAAAGAAATTGAAAACAAAGAATTATTCAGAAAATTAAAGAAACCATAAATTGGTTCTTAAAAATATAAATAAAATCAATTATCACTGGGCCAGATTAACTAGACACAGAAAAGTAAAATCTATAATACCTTCAATCAGGAATGAAAAGGGTGAAATAACAACAGTTAATACAGAGATACAAGAGATTATCTCTAAATACAGAAAGAAACTCTATGCTCAGTAATTTGACAATGTGGAGGAAATAGATCAATACCTGGAATCACTCCACCTCCCTAGACTTAACTAAGAAGAAATATATCTCTTGAACAGACCAATATCAGAAATGAGATTGAAGAAAAAATAAAAAATCTTCTAACAAAAATATCTCTGGACCAGACGATTTCACACAGAGTTCTATAAACCTTCAAGAAGACCTTATACCCATATAGCAGAAATTATTTCAAAACGTTGACAAGGAAGGCATCTTCCCCAACACATTCTATGAAGTAAACATTGCCCTGATACCAAAACCTGGAAAACACCCAACTAGAAGGAGAACTACAGAAGAATTTAACTAATGAATATCAAAGCAAAATTACTCAATTACTCAAAATCTTAGTCAATAGGTTACAGCTACAAATTAAAAAAATATATACATCATGAAAAATTAGGCTTCATCCCAAGGATATGAAAGTGGTTTAACATATGCAAATCCATAAATGGAATTCACAATATGAATAGAAGTAAAAACAAAGACCATATGATCCCCTCAATACATGCAGAATAGGTGTTTGATAAATTTCAACATGTTTTTCTAACAAGAACACTTAAGAAAATAGACATGGGTGCCATCTTTCTGAAACTGATTGAAACTGTCTACAACAAATCCTAGCTAATATCATACAGAATTGAACAAAGCTAAAAGCTTTTCCACTTAGAACTAGAACCAGACAAGAATGTCTTCTATCTCCACTACTATTTAACATAGAGCTAGAAGTTCTAGACAATGCAATCAGACAAGAGAAGGATATAAAGAGTATCCAAATAGGGGCAGAGGAGGTCAAATTCTCACTCTTTGCTGATAATATGATCTTTTTTTTTATTGAATGGTAACTATGTACATTAATGCACTTCTGGGGTACAGTGTGGGGTTTTCACACACAATCCGAAATACTTCCATCAAACTAGTTAACATAGCCTTCATGTCATTTTCTTAGTTATTGTTTTAAAAACTTCACATTCTACTCTTAGAAAGACTCACTTGTACCCTAGTAAGATAAACCTCAGAAGTGATCCCTCCAATCCCCTTCCTTCCACTCATTTCCCCCACCCTTCTCCCTCCCCCCTCCTCATATTCTTAGGCTGTTATTAGGTTATAGCTTTCATATAAAAGGTATAAATTAGTTTCATAATAGGAGTGTGTACATTGGATACTTTTTCCTCCA